>NC_092862.1:134342999-134441163 GCF_032062135.1 Pyxicephalus adspersus
AATCATGGAGACTCGACATCACATTTACAGCTTTTTGTATCTACAGTACCCTGCCAACCCTTCCCACCAACCATTGATCTCCCTGCATTACATAGAAAAGCAAAAAGACCTGGTGATGATGCCGCTGGATATGGAATAATTCATGTAATATTACCGGAAAGGTTTTATTGACTATTTTTTTTTAACATGTTGGGAAAGATGAGTGAAGGTTTGGGAATAGGGGAAGAATTAAGGAACCAGGGCAAGCAAAACATAGGCAGATGAAATGTCAACTTTAAGTTACTATACCCATCTTATAAATGGTGCCAGACCTCATCCGATGGGCTGAAAGAACTGTATTGCCGTATTGGTGTTCATGATTTAAGACATAAGTAACATACAAAAAAGGAAAATCTAACAATATTGCTTTCAGTCTACTATGGTATTATTATGACTTCTGTACATGTCACCATATTTGTTACCTAATGTAACCAAGATATATATATCCAGGCTGTAGCCAAGTGAAAGATATCTATTAATACCTTGTATGTAGGATGTTGTGGCTGGAGGTGCACAGTGCTGAGGAGCTGTCCAGCAGTCCCTGGCTGAACTATAAACCTGTCTATATCACTCTGGACTGCAGGAAAATATTGATACTCATTGTTCTGTTTTCCTTGTTACATCTTGTGACCGAGGAGGCCGAGACCTGAGGCTTTATGTACTATGGAGGAAAACACAACTACCCAGCTAGCTAATGGATTAATGTCTGCTGTATTCTGTATGTAAAGTGGTGATTGTGCTTTTCCTGCTTCTTAAATCACATCTAGCTTTTTACTTTTTAATTACAAGTTTATTGAGAAGAGCAAAATTAAAATAAGAACATTTCATAGAATACATTAACTATTACTGCCTATAGGTACAGAGCCTATGGCTCTCACACTGTCCCCTATAACCCTAATATTAACACTCTTTGCCATCCTTAAAAAAAACCCTCCAATAATACTCTTTCCCCTATAACAATGACTCTCAAACTAACCAGGGCTAACTTCCTGTAGCCCCAACCCTCCCTTCAACCGAAACCCTCAACTTTCTTTTACTTTTTTACTTTTTCTTTAACCTTTACAGCCTCCTTGTTAACCAACACTAGCCTCCCTGTAACACTAATCATCTTCATAAGCCTAACACCAATTATTATCTAAGGATTGAAGATTAGGTTGCAACATCTTAAATATTGCATGGTATGGAGATAGTGAAGCATTAAATGTATATAAGAAGGCAAAGGAAATCGTAACAGATGGAGTTGGAGATCAGCCTACGTCAACCAGGGTTCTATCGAACCCCAACGGTTTCTCCAAAGCTTGATAGGGGTTGCATGATCTGTGGGTGATTGGCCTCCCATTCGATGGTGCCTGCCCAGTTCCAGGGCAAATGCCCAATTATTGTTCTACCTCTATGTAAGGTTGACCACCAGTAGAGGAGCTCCCGCTGATACATTTTAGCAGGCTTTTCTAAGACCTAAAATTGATTTTAAGGGTTCATTTGGGGTAAGAAGGTTGGGAAAGCCTGGCTTAGATGTCCCCTATAAGGCACAGTTTGCATATCAGTAACAGCACTGTTAAGTCTGCTCAGGCTGCCCATTTCAAATCAAAGAACTCTGCATTTGAATTAGCTGATGGAGCAAATTATGGGGCTGCCTTTAAGTCTACATGCTTGTGGAATAGATAGGTGCACCTAAATAAATTGATATGTTCTAGATTGATACTTCAGCCTTATTTTTCATTCTAGAGCAAAAGGTTAGATCAGGTCATTCTCTAAGTATGAAATCTAACCTTGTGATTAAATGAATTTCCTTTCTTGCCATCTGACCTTCCCACTAAGTAGTCGACGATGGGCAACAAGTGCAAGTCTGAAAGCACTTTTACTGAACTTACTTTAATCTCTGTCCTTAATATATTTACATGAGACTATGGACAAATTATACATTGATATAAATGTCGGCCTCTAGCCTTAATGCAACAGTTTTTGTCATTGTGAGTCCTCCTAGTAACATAGCTTTATTACCCGTTGTTCCCACCAGAAGATTGATTGTTTTTTGCTTCCCTTAAAGCATAACTAAAGTTCTTTTTTAAAAAATGTTGGATCAGGCAGGGCATTATTGCAGAAAGCATTATTGTCTTTTGAAACTGTCACTACTTCCCACCCCAACATATCTCCCCTCCTATTGTGTGATACTTCCCCCACATCCTAGATTGTAAGCTCTTCAGGGGAGGGTCCTCTCCTTCTGTGTCACTGTCTGTATTTGTCTGTCAGTTGCAACCCCTAATTAATGTACAGCTGTGCGTAATATGTTGGCGCTATATATATCCTGTTTAATAATAAGAAGAAAGGGACAAATTATGTCCCTTCTGCGATCGTCATTCTTACGTGCCTAATCGTCCTGTGGAACTGCCAGGATTCCCAGCAATCCCAACTTCCCCTACGCCTGCGGGAACTGAATAAAATTCTGTGCAAGAGTTATTTCATCCCAGCCTGGCCAATCAGGATGGCTGTAGATTGCAACTAGGAACAAAAAAAGGAAGAAGCAGCACCCTGTGATGGAATGGGAACAGGTGAGCATAGCGTGGTTTATTTCTGCTTTTACAGGGTGACAAAGCTGTTCATTCTGCAGTGAGATCACCTACCAGATGTGAATGTTACATTTGTTTCTTTTTCTTTATTTTATGTTGATTCTGCCAATAAAACACTACTTGTCCCAGGGTGACAACATTTACTGTTTATTATCTACAGAGGAGCAGCGTTGTCACACTAGAAAGGTAATATCTTAGGAATGCAAAACACTCCTCATCTCTATAATACAAAAGGAAAGGATGTTCTATAGTTTACAAAGATAAACTGAGCTTGGCTTATAACACTGCTGGAAATTTCAGTGAAAAGAATGTTAGAAGCTCCCTCACTTTCTAGTATGACTAACATTTGTTTTTTCCATTTAATAAACAAAAACAAAATATAAATAAAAAGTTTATTGTTATGATGGAAATAAAGTTAAATTTTCTTTTTTTATATATATTAATATGTTTTCTTCCCATGCAATGTGAGAGCAGATGAAGAAACGTATTATGGAACTGTGCAGAAATAAATACAGATTACTGCACACTAGCTACACTTGCAAATTATTAAATATACTGAAGCTTTAATGGGAAGATGAAAGAACACTCCTATCTGGCAAATATAATTGAGATCCAAGAAGTTGTGAAATAACTTACTTTAGGAAAAAATAAACTACTGATAAACGAGCAGATACAGAATATGGAGAGCAATCTGATCACATCAAACACTAATTATCTGACTCCATCCATGCCTAATCTTTTGGATTTGGGGCAGAGTGAGGCAGGAACTATTCTGCTCTGTAGTTTTCCCTGGGTTCTGAGAGCTCAGCAGATCTTTTCTTCACCTTCAGGGCAAAAACAGAGGTGGGCACTTTTTTTACAATGTGGGATTCAAGTGCAGCCAATGGGATCACCAAAGGGCAGCACATAAAACTCAGTAAATGTAATGCTATGAAAAGTTCTCAGGAACTGGAGATATTGTAGATGAGATGGTCAGAGAGTGTAGATATTATTCAGGGAATGGTCAGAAACTGCACAAATACTACCGGATATTGTAAAAGACTGGAGGCATGCAATAAGAAAGGGTCAGAGTCTGGGGACATACTACAGGAGATTGTAAGAGACTTCATGTATGCTACAGGCAATAGTTCGAGACTGCAGAAATTGTATAGAACGTGGTCAGAGACTGCTGATATTCTATAAGAGGTGACCAAAGAATGCAGACACACCAAGGAGATGGTCAGAGACTGCAGACATTGTATAGAACATGGTCAAAGACTGCAAAAATGCTATAGGAGAAGGTCAGAGAGTGCAGACATTGTACAAGAGATGGTCAGAGAGTGCAGACATTGTAGATGAGATGGTCAGATACTGCTGACATTTTATAGGACTTGTTGGAGACTGGTGACATGCCTCTAGAGATATAAACTGAAGATATTTTACATAAGACTGTTACATTGACTGCTTTTACAGCTACTTTACAAATTATGGCTCCCTCAGCTGTGCTCTCTGTTGTTCTCATAAAAATTACTAAGAATACAGCTGATATTTCTCACAGCAAGATCCATAAAACAAGAAAATGGATTAACAGTACATCCAGTTTATGGAAGATTTTTTCTTTACGTAAATGCTTTTGCCTTCACAGAACAAAGGGCTTCAAGGGTTGTATAAGAAGTGCCAGGTCTTTGGTTGGGCACCAGGGGAATGGAGATTTCACCATGCTAAAGCTGGTGATTGTACCCAGCCCATGTGTTTCTCAGTATATGCCCATACACTAGAGGGTACCAAGTGCCACACAAGAAGTATAGGCTGCAAAAAAAAATCCAAGTGATGCAAAGTGAAAAAGTTGCAGTGATAACTTAAACTTTACAGCACTGTACCATTATTCAGATATCTGTATCAAAACATTGAATATGTTACTTTGTTGAAAGTGTCAAAAGAGAGCATGCATTTTGTGAGCATGAGGTCTAATGAAGCAGGTAATGCCCGTGAAAAGTGTCACATGCTCCTAATGGTACTAGGTTTTAATTGATCTCTCTAACTCTGTCACTATACCATCCCAAGATGCTTGATGGTTTTTTATGTGCTTACTTTGTATACTTTAATTTTTCAAAACATTTTAATGTATTGTTGGTTTGTCCAACTTTAGCAAAGTGTAACAATATTTTAGCATTATGTCTATAAGATGAATTTAATCATAGTATCCCAAAAAAATTTTTGTGGGGTATTGCGTGTTATGTTGTTATAAGTAGTGGAATTTATTGGATGTATATTTGTTTTCCTTGGAGGAAGCTTTAATTCCCCATCATATGTCAGTTTTTTTCCAGTAAAAGGAAATTGTTAGTGTTACAGCATACAAAGATATTTGTGCACTTTTCTGATCCAATATGCCCCTGTACTCAAAGTTAGCTGAATAACATCATGATTTGATGGAGGAATGGTATGGGGTGTTCTTCCCAGAACCCTGATCTCAACCCTATCAAAAACCTTTGGGATTATATACGAGCTCTGATTACAAACCAGTCTTCTTGTAAGCATCAGAACTTGACTTAAAAATGTTATTTTTGGAAAAACTCCAAAATCCTATGAAAACCTTATGTTAGTGCAAGTGCAATGGAAAAGCCAACTCTCTATTAATGTTTATGGTTCTTAAATGGGGTGTCCAACAAGATTACATATGTTTGATGGTCAGGTGTCCATAAACTTTTGGCCATTTAATGAAGTATAGACCAGATTACATTCATGATGAATACATGTCTATAGAAAGAGTCATTTAGACAAACGTGAGACTTCAAGGCCTGCATGTCATAAGCTTAGGGTGTGGTGTTCCATGAACATTGGGCCTGATTTAAGCACTGGATTAAGGACTGGAGAGGATATACTTTCATCAGTGAACCTGGGTGATCCAAAAAAACCTAGAATGGATCTGGTCCAGGATTGAAAACATTTGATAACAAATAACAAATCGCTTTTAGGAAATCCATTGCAGGTTTGTTGGATCACCCAGCTTCACCGAAGAAAGTGTATCCTCTCCAGCCTTGGAGACCTTTATTAAATTAGGGCCATAGAGTTCATCATGGACTGGGGATTTTACATGTCGAGCATGGTCTGGGCAACTAGCAGTTCCAGGTTAAAAAAGTAAGAAAAGTAAGAAAGTAAATCCTAAAATGTGAACATTAGACGAGTGAGAAAACTACCTCTTCAATGGGGTGGCCCCCAATGCTTAAGTTCATTCTTATTGATATTTATGTGGCCCCCATTACACTCCAACATCTGCACAACTTGTTGATATTCTCTCCACATGTTTCATGGTTATCTGTTGTTCACCTGCAGAAGTATACATCATAAATGCAATCTTTCTATTTTTACTATCCCATCATTATCTCTCAATCTCCTGTTCCTTTGTGTGTAGCTTTCACATTAATCAGAGAATATGTAACCACTGGTGGGAAGAATGGCTTCATTTGTTTAACCTTTAAAAAAGCATGATCAAATATTCCAGCCTAAATTGCCTCATTAAGTCCAAGTTGCCTCAAATGCTACACTAAAAACAGCTGTTCAGAAAAACATATTTTGTAAGATAGCATGATGCCAGACATATGTACTTCATTATAGTCTTCCCCTGCAAATATAGGAAGTTTAATTATTCCAACCACCTGCAGGTGAGACTGATGTCACAGCTAGTCTGTTCAGATAAATGTCTATCTACAGCAAGAAATGGTAACTTCACCCAGTGTAGTACGTAGCTTATATGACACCCGAGGCAGATCATCTTCACCCCTCTTCCCTCACCTTTCCGCTATGCAACATAAAAATTTTATTTGAAATAATATTAGTCAGGACAAAAATCAGACAGTAAAAATTGAAATGTCTCATTATATTGGTAGCCAGAAGGGTTCCCTATTGGCACTCGTGGAAGATGCCTACTTATAATAGTGGTCAATGAAGAATAACCCCTAACATGGTCACAAAAATATGCCCTTTGCATTGGTGATCACTGAAATGCCCCCATTACATTGGTGGTCAATTAAATGCCCTCCTATATTAGTAGTCATTGAAGTGTCTTTCTACATTGGTGGTCCATGCAATGTCCTCCTCCATTGGTGGTCACTGAAATGCCCTATTGAATTAGTGGTCAACAAATACCCTCCCATACTGGTGTTTTTATAAAATACAATCTTAGATGCCAGTTTATTTGCTGTCCTTCTGCCCATGTTATGTTAACTTTGCCTTCCTTCTGTCATATCTCATGCAAACCTGCCTTTACTCTGTTTTCCCATGTCTGTTCTCACATAGTTATTGCATCATTCTATATGTATTATATTCTTTTTAGTTTGCGTTTTTCTCTCCTTAAAACTACATTTAGAATTATTTTGAAAAAAAAATGCTCTCTTACATTGGTAGTCAGTGGCTGAATACCCGTATTCAATGATGGTCAATGAAGAAGCCCCCCTCTACATGTTTACAAATGTGCCAATTTACATTGATGGTTGGTGGAGAAATGCCCAATTTTGGTGGTCAGTAAAAAAAATGCCTCTATACATTGGTAGTTTGTGAAATTCCTTTATACATTGGTGGTCCTTTGGAATGGTGCCCCCTTACAATGGTAAAGAAAATCACCTTCGCATTGGTGGTCAGTGGTGAAGTGCTATGCTACCTATATGGGTGTACAGTTGAAATCTACCCCCTACATATGTTGTTAAAGTGAAGAACCCTCTTATGTTGGCAGTTGACTTAGGTTGATGATTAATTGAAAAGTTCCCCGCAGATTCACCATCACTAGGTAAATGCTCCTTTAACGTAACGTTCCGACTAACTTTGGTGGTTGTTAAACTGAACACTCATAATATTTGCAAAACACCACACTGGTATGTATAGGAGGGTCTATGGAAAATATTCCTCACATATGTCTGAGATATACCCAGGTAATACATCGAGGGGGATAAAGAAAAGATAATGTTTTCCTAATCCTATAGATGATGTCAGGTTTTGCCAGGAGGTACGTGATAGTTGTAACTTCAAGGGCTTAATTCCATTTATGGAGCTAAATTTGATTTGTAAAACGACTTTTTACGAATGCGGCTTTACAGAATGATTCAACATGCATCATCTGTAAACAGCTTCTATGCACATTTCATGGGTTCTAAATATAACTCCATCTTAGAGTGAGTGTCTACCACAAAGTAACTCACACATATGCTCCGTGGGAACATCCCTCTCTAGGTAATTTCCAGGCTGATGTAACACAACACCTATTACTGCAGCTATAATTGAGTAACCAAAAATCATTAAAGACCCATTCACACTCAAAGCTGTGTAAATGCAAAACCTTATCATGCATTATGATACACTTCATAGAAAACTAATATACAATGCAATGCAGTGCACCAAAATGCATAGCATGTACTTTGTGCTGTTCTGCCAACTACTGTAAAAATACCCCCCTAGCCTCTAATGACCTACTAATGACTTCCTCACTCATAACCTTACCACACGCACGGCTCCAAGACATTTCTAGAGCTGCCCCAACTCTCTGGAATGGTCTTCCTCGTCCTATCCAGCTTGCTCCTACATTCTGCTAAAAAGCACTCAAAACCCAACTTTTCAAACTTCTCCAGCCCTCTTCTTCTATCTCTTCAACCCTCACTACTTACTCATTCCATATGCCCCCTCCTATTGTGTGCTACTTCCCCCTCCTCTTAGATTGTAAGCTTGTCTGGGCAGGGTCCTCTCCTCTTCCTGTCTGTATCAGTCTGTCATTTGCAATATATTGTACCGCGCTGCGTAATATGTTGCCACTATATAAATACTGTTTAATATTATTAATACTGTAGCTGGGCAATAGGGTGAAATTCTAAATGAGCAGCTGAAAAGATCACCACTTTTAGCGGTGCTTTTATTGCTTTTAGCATAATCATTCTCCAGATAGCCTTCCTCCATATAAAAGTGTGAAGGGCCACAATAGGAATCAGTGGTGATATTTTTCAAACACTCTTTTCTCCACATTTTCAAAGTATGCAGCAGGGACAAGCACAGGAGCATGCACACAAATGGCACCCCTGCATTCCGAAGTATATGCTACTCCGGAAGCAGCATGGTGGAGTGCATGGATCTTTGTAGAAGCCATCCGAACCAAATGACCTAATAGAGCTTTTTGAGACAAATGCTGTACCTGTATCTTAGTAACAGTGTGAAAAGGATGGAATTTATTATCATAATTCTTTTCTCTATAATAAAAAAAAAGCTCCCAGCTGTGGTCCTTGTGGACTGTGAGTCATCTGCTCCTTGTTTGTCCACGTTTGAACCCTTATCAGATGTCCTGCATGCATTTTAATGATTTTTTCACTTATTTTGAAGTGCTGGTACAAAGATAAAGAGAGGCATTAGGAATAACAAGGTATTTTTTTCTGAAGAGCAGAAACCAATAATATTCTGCCTTGTCCTAGTCTGACCTCAGCAGAGCGAATTGTAATTAGCAGCTATGGGATACTCCTATTAAGAAATGGCATTTAGGTACACCATAAGTCATGGAAGAAGTGTGGATTCTGCTATTACTGATTTATTTCAAAATGCTGGTCCCTTTGGTATATCTGGCCTCTTTAATTAAGAGTCACTGGAGTTGATTGACAAATATAAGTGATTCACATAGCAAAGTTAATTAACCCCTTGCAAAGGATAATTCATTTAGCTTAGTGAATGAGATAATGCTTCACAATCCAATCATGTGCAAGAAAAAAACACTGCTTTTTTAGAATTCTTTCTACATGATTTGGTATTTTTTGGAAACTGATTTATTATCACAATTACCTTTGTAAATAAACAGCCTGGATTCCTAGTAGTAAAGCAACCCCAATGACTTAAAACAAACATCCTTAATTGTCAACATGTCAATGAAATACAAATTATGTCCTGGACTCTCGGGGACAGCTTGAGGGATATGGACAATGTGAGAATGGTTTAAAGATCCTAGCAATGATGACTTTGTCCATCATTGCATCCCTCATCTACTGATCACATTCAATCTCTTTTCTTCTTTATGTCTATCCTCTAAGGCAGCAGTCACCAACCAGTGGTCCATCAGAAAATTTTGGTGGTCCACAGAAAAATTTGGGCATTATATACATTATTTTTATGCTTTAATAATAATAAAACAAAAATAATGATCTCATAAATTCTTATATTCTGATTGACAATTTTCGCCTTTATATTGCGCTAAATTGACAAACTATACTGGAGACAGAAAAACAAGGGAGGCGCAGCGTGACGTCAGTGTAGTCTTAAGTTGTATAAGGCAACTGTTACTGAGCCGTATGCTTCAGTATTGTTTCCACCATTACAATAGTCACCCCGTTCCGTGAATAAAGATTCTCATCCTATTGTTTTATTTTTTTTATTTATTTCTCAGATGCTCTTTTAGGTAAGTATGACCTAAACTGTGTATTTTCTTTAATTGTTGTATTTAATGGCAACAGTTTGACTTTGATAACTATCATTTCTTGTTTGGTCTTAGATTTAAATGAAATAAACCCATAATGAGTTAGAAAATGCAAAAGAACATTTTGCATTTCTTTAATAATAACAAAGATAATACAACTAATGATAATAGTAACAATATTAATACTTAACCTAACTGTGCGCTGATCAATAAATCAGACCTTTACAGTCCTTGTCAGGCACTATTAGGAAGATCATTATTTTATAAATGTATTTATCGTTTTAAAAAAATTCATAGTAATGGCCCGTGGGATTTTTAATCAGGGTTCTCCCCTGGCCCTTTTAGCTGGGTGCACAACCCGGCCCTTTACAGCACCCACCTGGCTGTTTTTGAGTGGTTACTAAAGAGTTTGGTCACAATACAGGGGCTGCCACCCACCTACAATTTCTTCCCACCCGGCTTAAAAAAATTTCTGGGTTGAGCACTGATAATGATGAATTTAGTTGTCCATGAGGTTGGGGACCCCTGCTCTAAGGTATCTTTTTCGTGAGAAAATATCCAATTTCTCCTTATTAGTCCTCTCTGTAAAGTCATGGTAGAAGAATTTTTTCTCTGCCAAGATCATCATGTCCATGAGGACATCTTAAAAAAAAAGAACATTTTCTCTGTTTAATAGTGTATTTAGTGAGAACATCTTCGCAATAAAATTTCTCCCATCGTTACTAATCCTTCCCATGAGGGCATCTTAAATTGAATCTTTTTTCCTCTATTGGTCCACTCTTTGAGGAGATCCTGAGTATAAAATCTCCCCTCTTCTAATAATTCTCATCATGAGAACATCTTTGTAATAAACTTTTTTCTCTCCCTATTGATCCACCATATGGAGACATTTAGATAGTAAAATATAATTTGTCCTCTCCTTGAGAACATCTTGGTAGTAAAATATTTTCTCTTATTTTTGGTTCCACCCATAAGGACATCTTGAATGTAAAACCTCCTTTTAGTCTTTCCTGTGAGGATATCTTGATAGTAAAAGCTTTTCTTTTCTTATAAGTCCCTCCCATGAGGACATCTTGGTACTAAAACTTCTCCTTACTTACACCTCTAATTTCATCTATTAAACCTCCTCGCAAAGACTTCTTGGTAGTAAAATGTCTTCTCTTTTTAGTCCTATCCAAAAGGGCATCTTGATAGTCTTTAAAGTCTTGATAAAATATCTTCCTTATCACTGTTCATCATGAGGACATCTTTGTAGTAAAACCTCTTCTCTCCTTATTGGTTCTTCCTCTGAGGAATTCTTGGTAGTAAGTCTCTTCTTTTCATGTTAGTTCCTCTATAAGTACATCCTGATGGTAAAATCTTCTTTTACTCCTTCCCATGAGGATATATTGGTAGTAAAATATTTTCTCTTTTCTTATTGGTCCCCCCCCATGAGGACTTAGGTAGTGTGCTCACATTTCATTTCTTCTATTAATCTTCCTGGTAAAATCTCTTCTTTCCATTTCTGTCCTGCTTAAAAGGACATCTTCATAGTCTTTATAACCTTGATAAAATCTATTCTTTATGGTTGGCCATGAGGACATCTTGGTAGTAAAAACTCTTATTAGGCCACTAAGATATCTTGGTAGTGAGCTTGTATCTAATCTCTTCAATTTCATTATATTAGCATTTACTGTGAGGGCAACTTTGTAGTGAGTTTACATCTAATCCGGTTCTTTTTTCTCTAATATCTCTACTTATGAGGACATCTCCTCTGCTTAGTCCTCTACATGAGGACTTCATGGAGTAATAATTCCAACATCTTCTCAATAGAGAAATTTTCAATTCATGGTGAAATTATGACTGGTGCATCGATTATGACATTTAAAATTGCATTTATAAAATGAAGGTTGATTTTGCTTTTTCCACAGAATAAACTTCAATATTTTATAAGTTTTTGTTTCAATCATTTTTATAAAAAGTTTTCAGTTTTAATTTGGGAAGAGGGAGGCTAAGGAATGGGAAACATAAGACTTTGGTTCCATATACAAAAACTTTGAAAAATAGATACCAAACTTCAACATAAATTTCAGACCTATGTATCACACCAGGCTGTTTTCATTCTCCCATTTTCAACAATAGGTACAGCATGAGCACTAACATAATCCAGCTACATAATAACAGGGAGCAGTACAGGTAGTCCCCAGGTTACATATGAGATAGGGACTGTAGGTTTGTTCTTAAGATGAATTTGTATGTAAGTTGGAACAGATACATTATTATATAAATAAATGCAATTAGGACAGATGTTCAACATAATATATGGCAGCATGGTGTCAGTTACTGTATAAAATCCTCACTGTGAGTTAAACATAAACAAAGCAAAAAAAAATCTTTATGGAGCCTAGACATTTATTAACTTCTGGAGCAAGCTGTGCTTTGATATGCAAAAGAAACAACTGCAGAGTTTGTCTTGGTCATTAAAGAGTTACAAGAGGCTGCAGAAAGAGCTCACCCCCCTAAGATCACCACAACCTCAGTTATGATTAGAAAAAGATTTCTTCTGCAAATCATGCAAACTGCCCCCCTCCCCACATCCAGCCTCTGTCCTGCACACGAGGGAGCAGGGAAGCCCTGTATCTACGAGTCGTCCGTATGTCAGATGTCCTTAACTTAGGGACTACCTGTAGTAAGAATGTAGCTTAGGCCTATTACTGTCATGAAAAGATGAAAACCTTGAATAATAGGCCAGCTTGGTTCTGGATGTCACTGCTCATTATATGGGCAGGATATAACCTTTTCTCCAAGGAAATCCAGACATTTCAATGATTATAAATAGTTATAAAGCTGTGTCAAGTTTACTAAAAAACAGTCAGAACATTCTGCTTTGGTTCTTCTATCGGGTCAGAAATGCCATTAAATGTCTTTCAAAGGCTGACAATGCAGATTCCACTTGAACTTTAATAAACTAAAGCAGCCAGCACCAATAGAAGGGAGCTGGCAGGAACAGTGAAGCGAGCTGATTGATATGCTCTAGCAACCTGGAGATATCAAGTGAGCAGAGGCCAGAGGCAGTACGTCTTGGTTCTGTATACTGGCAGGATAGTGGCCTTGCCAGCATGAGCGCTCAGCAGGATGAAGACGCAGGGAGCTCAAGGGGAGCTGTCCAGATGCTGAATATTAGCCTCAATTAGTATAAACTGTCTGATGCTGAGCTGGAGGATGCCAGGCTTGTTACTAGTCACTTTGATGTTCATTCCAGATAAATGTATTCCAAAAAGCCAGTGACTCAAACTCATACTGGAATAAAAAGACAATTTTTTCACATTTTCCTTAGAACAATAATCTGGAACACAATTCATATAGAAAAATTGTAATGAATGAGCTCAAAGAGAACCAGTCATGATGATATTGCAGAATCAAAATAGTCAGACTTTTTATATTATCTTTCATTTATTCCCATACAAGTGGCCAGTTTGAGGAGGACACTATTTTTTTTTTTTAAATCTCATATAATATTTATTGCAATTTTTATAAAATACACCACAAAGTCCCATTGTCAAACATCACAATGCAAAGAATAAATCTATAGCATTAACAGTGTCACTATATATGAGCTGGGATCCACAGATGTTGACGCGTTTCACAATACCAGAATGCCCAAAAGATGTATTGTCTCCACTATATAAAACGTATTAAAAAAAATAAATAAATATATATATATATATATATATATATATATATACTGTATATTATAATAAACATGTAACTCAATGTACAGAACAATCCATATAAATAATAATTCCAAATCTGCTTATAGCTCTAGAAAATAGGGAAAAACAAAGAAAGCATCTCTCTTTGTGTTAGTACTGAAAGTCCCCATACAGTTTGTTTTAAACACAGGATAGGTAATAAACTTTCCTTAGGACCAGCAATTCACTGTGAAGGCATAAGGTAAGAATTCTAAGGATCTATTTTTTCCATTTATACTGATTAATCATTAATTAGGAGACATTCTATTTGTTAGCTTACCCTTCCAAGATGTGTAAACGTCATCTCAATGAAATGTGTTATTTTACAACTGTGCAGTTACTTAAGAAATATGTATTATTGCTACTGTAATATGCACCGATCAGTCACCCAAGCAGGCCAAAGTCTCCATAAAGAATATAGTCAATTTCTACAAATGTACTAACATTTATTTAACAAAATATGATTGTATCAGGCTAGGAATATTTAATGGATATAGTATTAATGATAGCATAGCAGCTAAAAAAAATATTGTGTGACTGTGGGCCTGATTTATTCATGCTCTCCAAGGTTGGAGAGGAATACTTTCATTAGTGAAGTTGAGTGATCCAGCAAACTTGGAATTAATTTATTCATTCATTTGCTAATTCCTAGGACCAGATCCATTCCAGGTTTACAGTATCGCCCAGCTTTACTGAAGAAAGTGTATTCTCTCCAGTCTTTGAGAGCTTTATTAAAAAAGGCTTTATGTATCAAAGTGGAAGTATTTGTGGGACTACAATTGTCAGTAAGCGTTAAGGCATGACACAAAACTATTTTTTAATTAAAAGTTAGTACTTATCTTTATTGGATGCATAGAATAGTCCAAACACCAACAGTTCCAGCAGCAAGATCACACGGCTCGGTTTACCCCAGGCAGAGCCCATTGTCATATCATCTAAGTAGGAAGAGTCAGACAGGGAGAAGCTGGCATTTCTTTACACCTTATATCTTTCTTCTTATCAGGTCACTCCAACCCGAACAAGTCGGGATAGGAGGACACAAGATGAGTACAAAGGCACAGACCAGACAGTTTGCACAAATCCACCTGTACATCTACAATATCAATATTCAGTATTCCATGATTTTATATTTATCTTGTTAAAAAATATTAGTGGAATGCTCCACCATTCCTGCTACAGACTAATTCTTTAGTGGACCTTGCACACAATGCAAACCTGCTATCTATGTTCCTCCTTTGCTAAAGGTCACCATAATTCTTTAATAATCACCTGCATGGGAAAAATAACAATTCCCCTATATTATTAATATTAATTTTCATCACCTTTTCTCAGGTTTTAATAAGTCAGAGAGTGACGTTATCTTCTTGCTGATCAGATTCTAGGGAATGATAAACACTCTGCATATAACACTGGGGAACGGTAAGTGTAGGTGGTGGATATTCGTATTTGTTAAAAATCAATCAGTTATTGTCCTAAAGGTCTTATTGGCAACCCTTAAAAGCAGTAAAATGAAAGAACAAATGAAAGAGAGAGAAGGGTTTTTGGCAAACAAAAGAAAGTGTATTCAAAAATTATATTCATATATCACAGGAAACAAGATAGTAGTTTTTTGGCCACAATAACTTCTTGTGGTCCATAATTGAGGTTTAAGGCCCTTTAGGGCACTATACATGTAGCATCTATTCTTTAAAGCACATACATAGCCATAAATTGTGCTAAATAAAATGTCCATGTATAACCATTGTACCCTGTTCTCAGAGAACTTCTTCTCTACTGAAGAATGATAATGTCACCTCGCCCAGATGCTGCAGGCAAAAGGTGGTAAGGAAAGCTAAGTATAATATCTAGATTGTTTTTACCTCTGCAGGTCATTTTAAATGTTTATTCTTCTCTTAAAAAGTGTCAGAATGAGAGAGCAGCACTTAAAAAGGAGACCTTATAATTTAGATAAAAGGTTCTCTTTATTATCCAGTAAAGCAATGATTTCTTGGTGTACATTCCAGCATTCTGCTATTATCTCACTCTGTAAATTTGTTATTCTGCTGCCATCTGCTGGTGATATTATTAGTTTTTATAGATAAAATATATGTGAAGTTAAAATAGAATTGTGGTATCTAAAGTAAGTTTAGCATTCCCTACTTCTGCCATAGGAGTAATTGAAAACTGGGGGCTCTTTTTCCTATTCTTTTCCTATTGAAACAGTTCTTCACTCTTGACAATTGGCCACTAAGCAGAACAAGTCATTGTTTTAATAGGAATAGGAAAAAAGCTCAATAATCTTTAGCCCAACGCATTTCGCCAAAGGGCTTCATTGGGGGATGTGTAGAGAAAGTCAGAGCAACTGTACAATATAATATAATAAGGTATTTCATTAAAGATACTGTGTAGGATAGCAGTGTACAGGTATACAGAATAACGTACGATGTATATAACGTTACAATTGATAAAAGGTTCAAAGTAATTCAAAATAGTTTGCAATGGTTCAGGATAATGCAAAATAATTCAAGATAGTGCTTTACTCATTTATCATGTTTTGCATAATGTATAAGGCACAGATGTTGTATATATCATGTGTGCATGAATAGTTATGTCTGCAATATATAGCTGTAGATAGAATAAGGTGTAAAAAACATTGTATATATTGTTGTATTGTTTTGAGCCACTTTTGTTTTCATGTGATTTAAATTCACCTTATTGTGATGTGCATACTTCGTTTTCTTGAAGAATACATTTAAGTTCTTTATTTGCAGAAAAAAATCTTTTCTTGGTATTTTATTTACTCAATATTTATAATTTTTTTAATGGAATCCGCCACCCAAATACAATGAGATAAATCTCCCCAGTGGGGACACAGACTGCAATTAAAACAGAGGTTCTGCTCTTTGCTTATTCTAGGGAGTAAGGATCGGGTATTTTAGACTAAAAGTGGAATCTAACCTTCTAAAATAAAAAAAATTGTGACCAGAAAAATGCAGAAGGGACAGGGGATGTTCCATCTGAAATAAAATACCCTTACCTACCTGATCAAAATTTTTTAAATGCACTTTAATTGCATGCAGTTGGTAGTTCTTTCCCAGCTGCCCCAGGAAATGCCAAGATACCCAGAATATCACAGAAGCCTACAGTGTATTTTAAGAAGATTGGGAACAGGCAGGTAAGTATGTAGTATGTATGTATTAAAATTCCTGCATGTTTAAAATTTTGTGTTGAACTATAGTTCTACTTTAATTCATATTTAAAGTGAAAAACCACAGGAAAATGTGCAGAGATGTACTAAATATTTTTTATTTTGTTCCAACATTCATTTTAATAACTACAACAATATCAACAAAGTTTAAAAACTCATATAGCTATTTTAGATCATTGACATACTTCTTTTATTGAATGGCTGAATTCCTCAAAGTTCAGTTTAAAAACAGTTTAAAAAGTTCTGTCTTAAGTTGCATCTGCATTGATGTAACATCACTTCGTTGTTACTGTTTATGTTTTATACGACCCCTTTACTACCAGTCTTCCTTGCTGACTGCTCCACAATCTCCAATTCTTGTTTCTCTTCCTGAGTATCTTTGCCTTTTGAACGCTATCACTCTCATTGATGTGTTTGACTTCTGCTGATCAGGTTGGCTGACTTTGACTCCACTCATGTTGGACCCATCTGTATACTGACCAGCGAGTGATAGGCACCTTTTAGTTGCAGAAGCTGTTGATGTGTTCCCTGTTCTACAACCTTTCCATTCTGAATGACAGCAATTTTATCTGCATTCTGAATAGTGGAGAGTCGGTGGGCTATCACTATACAAGTACGACCCTGGCGAGCTTTATCCAGAGCTTCCTGTACCACCTAGAAGAAAAAAAATGTAAAGGAGTTCTAAACTGTAAAAAACACAAATATACCACAAGCAAGAAAACATCATACACACAATAGAGCAATGCAGATCTGAGTAATTGTAGACATCTTGCTGTACTAATATAAGACCCTTTAATACTGAGTAGCAGCTTATGGTTAAGAAATGTCCCTCAAACACTTAGCGAGATATTTCCAACATCCTAAGTACAATTTAAAAAAAGAAAGCTCTATCCTAACCTTTTGGATTTCATATAGTTTTTAGATTTTCTGAATAAAGAAAAACTTTTAAGCAAAAAGTTTTACAGTACCGGATCCTACACCTATGGATGGGACTGTGAATAACGAATGATATCAGGAATCCACAGGTAACTTTTTTGTTTTCTCACATTGAAATACAATGCAGATCTGAGATATATATTAAGACTTTGTATACATAGGCTGGTTATGAACAGATAACACGCATATGTACAATATATAATTTCACCAGAAGCAGTGGGCCTTTAAAGCTGTTTTATCTGCTGTTTATTGTTTTATTTTTTACCAGCCCAATTCTAACATGAAAGTTCTGCCACACTACACAGCCTTACGTAGATGGGATCTTAATCTTAGATTTGATTTTAATTTGCTGTTATTAACACAGCTGTAGTCCTTTACTAATATATTATATAATTTTATATATGTAATAAATATATAAGACATTATAAATACTTTGTATAGCTGGGCCTGATTTATTAAAGCTCTCCAATGCTGAGAAGATAGACTTTCATCAGTGAAGCTGGGTGATCCAGCAAACCTAAAATGGATTTTTTAAAGTAATTTGCTATTTGTCAGGAAATGTTTTCAATCCTGGACCAGATCCAGGTTTGCTGGTTCACCCAGCTTCACTGATGAAAGGGAATCCTCTACAGCCTTGGAGAACTTTAATAAACCAGGCCCTTTATAGGAAACTATTTGTTCAAATATTCTGTGAGCAATCAGTCTGACTTTTGTCTACCTTTTCACTCTCTGTGTCCAGGGCAGATGTGGCTTCATCCAGCAGTAGAATTTTCGGTTGCCGTATAAGGGCTCGGGCTATGGCGATCCTCTGCTTTTGACCTCCAGACAGTTGAGTGCCCTTATCTCCAACACGGGTTTTGTATTTCTATATTTTACAATAGAGAGGTGATCAGGCAGTTAATTAAAAAAAGTTTTTTTTAAGTTGGTCCTATGCTCCTCCTAAACCTCTAAATGGATAATTGAAAGCCAGCAGTCGAATAATCACACCTTAGATCTAGCTTAAAACTCAAATTAACCTTCTTACATTTTTACTGTATTGCAGTTGGACTGGGATTCTTTTTTTTTTCTTTGAAACATTTTTGCTGCTGCAAGGGTTAAATTACCTTGTGATCCCAGCACCTTAGAGAGGTTTCAACCATTCCCTACACTATTAAAAAATCTTGGCTTTATATACACATGAATTTCTTGAAGATTGGTGGTAAGACAATGAGGAATCTGGAATTCAGAATGTGACACCAGGCTGGTTTTTACCATGGCCTATATATACAGAGCGTGGATTTGCTTTTGAAATGCAGGTGGCTACATTCTGAAGGTCAGCAGATAGTAATAAGCTTTTTCATTTCCTGAATGTGAATGTTATCTCAGCAAGCTTTATCAGTGACCCTTATCTTTATCGGTGAACACTTTGAAGAACCTATATTTTATAGGTTGTGAGTGTCATTGCCACCTTTGCAGAAAACGAAACATAACTAGTGTAATAAAGCAGAAGTAAAGCCAAAACTAACCCAAAACAAAAAAATCACGCATACCTTTAACCTCCCTAGCGGTTCATTTCTGTCTGGATTTATATGTCTAAAAGCGGTACATTGTTTTTCATGAAAATTTATTTTACGGTATAATATAATAGTATGAGTATAATAAAGTTTGAAGCACAAAATCATGTAAAAACAATAAATTGAATACATTAAAAAATCTATGTATTTAAAAAAAAAAAAATTTTATTTTTTTTTAATTTAAAAAAAAAAAAGCCACATTATACTCATACTATTATTTATACTGTAAAATAAATGTTCTTGAAAACAATGTACTGATTTTACACATATAAATCCAATGTATTGCATTCAATCCAGATATTTTGTATTGAATGCAATACAAATAGATTTTGAATTTCCCGCCCCACCCGGCCGGCAACGTACACACACACCAACGTCCCTGGGAACTCCCCGGTGACTCATTGTGTGCAGAAGCCAGCTGGAGGAAGAAGAAAGAAGACGGAGATCGCAGCGATGGACGGCGCAGGACGCTGGCGGATCAGGTAAGCGCTCTATTTACTAACCTTCCCATAGGTTTACATACCCCGAGTGTGACTCGGGGTTACCACTTTTAGGGAGGTTAATCCCGCAGATCAGTCTATTCGTCGGGAGGTTTCTTCCATCGGGTCCTGTGTCGTCCCAGTTTTCGGCTTCGGCCCATAGCACCAGGCACCAACATCTCCTCTCTTTTTCTTCATTCTTCTTCCTATGTCACCCGATCTCGCACTGTGCAGGTGCAAGATGGGGTGTCATAGATTGGGAAAAAACTGTGCATGCACATAGGTATCCCCCGAGGCTCAGCGCTCCCCTTCATTCTTGATCAACTAGGCCAAGGGGTGTCACACTTAACAAAAACCATAACACACAAATTGTTTACTTTAAATATAAGGGTTGTCTACCTCTTTATGTAAAGTACAAATTCTGAGTTTAGGTACACTTTGGGGCCAAAAAAAAAAAAAAAGCATGTAAATCCTTAGAATCACCTGGTGATTCTGCCAGCAACCCACTGCAGTTTAACCAGCCTCGTCTATGTCACTATCGTGTTCTGGGATGATTTGACTATGATTTGAAGTTCTAGGTGAACTTCAACATGGTGGTATAATGTAGATATTGTAGACTTACATCTGGTAGAGACTCTATGAAGCTCTGGATATTGGCCTCCTTGGCTGCTTGTTCAATCTCTGCTTGGGTAACCTTACGGCTGTTGTCTCCATAAGCAATGTTCTCTGCTATGCTACAGTCAAACAATATGGGCTCCTGGGATACGATGCCCATCTGTGCCCGAAGCCACTGGATGTTCATAGTCTTAACTTCAGAACCATCTATGCACTGCAAGAGAAACACAATTCCAACTGTCAGACAACAGCCAACAATGATACAACATAACTGAAGGAAATATAACCCTCATAGTGACAATTTATAGGCACCGCTGACTCTGAAGCCTCCACCAAAATGTTGTGTATGTGTTTAGAGAATTTTCAAATTAACAAACTTTTGTTTAGATTTCCACATTACCTTATTACCACTTAATTTATTAATAATTTGATATACTCCAGCTGGTAGAAAGGCTCATATATAATGTTTATACAGATTTCTTAATCCTTAGCTATGCAGTAGAGGACAGTCCTTGCAAAATATCCTATTTTTTACCTAAAGCTGATCCCTGACACATTGGCTGATTGGCTGTTACTGCAGATAAATAGAAATGCACTTAGGGGCCAAAAACATACATACACTATGAAATTGGGGTAAGTAAAAATAGGTAAAATATTGATGGAGAAGGACCTGGCTGACCCTGTTGATTATAAACTAGTTTGAACAAATAAACAGCATAAATACCAGTTTTCAGCTTCTAGAGATAGCAAGAGGCATAGGGCCTGTTTTATTAAAGCTCTCCAAGACTAAAGGGGATAGACTATCATGGGTAACTCTGGGTGATCCAGAATAGATTTCTTAAAAAGCATTTGCTATTAGCTGGCAAATGCTATAAATCCCAGACCAAATCCATTACAGGTTTGCTGGAACACTCAGGTTCACATATGATAGTCTATCTTCTCCAGTCTTGGAGAGCTTTATTAAATCAGGTCCATAGAATTACCCAAAGCATTAGTAAGATCTTATCTACAAAGATATGAAGTTCTGTGTTGGACACAAATTCATAATAAGAAAGTTAAAGAACCGGAAATAGTGCTGGAAAGGGCAATCAAATTGATATAGAACACGGGGGACCTCAGTTATGGGAAAAGGTTAGCCAAAGTGAATGTATCAACACTTCAGAGAAAAGGGGTATGATCATCTTGGTTAAATATGTAAATGGCCCATATGGAATATTCATTTGAAAGTTCTCCATTAGCTCAGAAAAGTCAGGGGCATCTTTTTTGACTCAAAGGTAACAGGTGAAACTTTGATTTTTACAACTGTAAAAGCTGTAAAAATTGTTAAATAAATGAGGACACTAGGAATCATAAGTTGCCCTGGAAGTTCCTAGAGCAGACCGTCAGGACATCATATCACCTCCAGCCCATATAGAGTTTGCAGGAATAGGGAACTGACCTTCCATGGTGGGAGTAAGTTACCCACTCAGTAAAGAATATTAGATTTCATTATTTATCAGTTTTCTAAAGTCTGGTGAGGAGATGACAATACATCTGATTATCTGATGTCAATGGTCAAGGAACCAAGGGTCTTCTACTTAGAGGTCACGTTACACATATAGAAAATGGAGCTATTTAAGAAGACAGCTAGAAATACTGTATCCAAATTGTGAAATACATTACCACTTCTCCACTTTGTGGGTCATAAAATCTTTCCAGGAGCTGAATTGTGGTACTTTTCCCACATCCACTGCTGCCAACTAATGCCAGAGTTTCACCCTTATCCACAGCGATGTCCAAACCACGCAGCACTGCAACGTCTGGTCTTGTTGGATAGGTAAAGAGAATTTCCTTGAAAGTGATATTTCCATTGCATTGTGACTGCAGTAAATTAAAGCAAAAATAGGAAGATGAGAATCTACAGAAAGTTGACACTAAAGCTAATGAATCAGGTCCTTTTGTAATAAGCCTCACAGTCAAAGGATTGAATGTGCTTCCTTCACCCTATACTATTCAACTCAATACTTTTTTTTTCAAGATTGAGGGAAGTGATCTACTCTGATGTAAACTATGTTTTGTTTCATATGGTGTTAAGTTCAAAATGGAGCAGTAATTTTTTTTAGCTTGGATTAGTTTAGCCTTTTCCATATCATTTTTTTTTTTTTTAATAATCATCACTTCTTCTGTTTTGCACATGCTGAGCCCTGTCTTACTTATTGCTTATCCATATATGAACTGAGCCTGTACATGCCGGACGGGAAACATGTTGATTAAAAAGAAATGTTGACTTTAAAAAAGATATTAGATGTTATGCCAGCCAATTATTCAATTTTTTAAAGTTCAAATTTACAACTTTTAAAATGTTGATGATCAGCCTTGAGTCTGTGATTTTGTACATACTATAGTGCAGGGGTGTCAAACTCAAATACAGAATGGGTCAAAATGAAAAAAGTCACGGGCTAACCTTGATGTTTATTGAAAAAATATCTACAATTGAGGAAGGTCACTAATGAATGTTAACAGAGGAGGGGGCACTTGTGGGCCCTGATCAACATTCCAGCAGAGCATTCTGAGATTTGCAGTATTAGCGGTGCATGCACTGTCTACCGGCGGGCCAGCTCCAGCAGACATTTGGTATTTTCCCACGGGTCAAATATAATTACACCAGTCAACTTTGACACATATTAGGAATTCAAATGTTCATTACATTTTTGTAATATCATATATGCTAAAAACACACACACAGTCATAAACAGACTTTATCTTACTGTGAAACCCCCTTTTAACTTCAATTTTACCCTTCTCTTTACAGTAAAGGGAAGATTGAAGATGCGGGGATGGTTTATGAACAGAAGGAGTTTTCCAGCTACATGGGCATTAACAGGGGAGAACAGAACTCCCCTGTCACTGCTCACAGATCTGCTTCCTTCTCTTTACAGGTTCCTTTTCTGCCCCAGGACATAGAAAGAAATCATTAGCGAGTTATGAAATCAAACATAATCAATGGTTAGATTTTCCAAGTAGAGTGGGGGAGAGCTAGAGTTTCTATAATATTTCATTTCTGTCTATGTAATACTCTCCTTACTTCCAAGTCAGTTGTTTACAACATGTTATCACTAAGTGACATTTAGTTAGCTAAAGCTTTGTGTATCATAAAAAACTGCCATGTTTTTTTCTTAGTACTGCTGATCCCCCCCAGCCATTTCCTGTCTACATGTCTCCAGTAATAAAATTAAATCATGGTATGGACTGATTTCCCAAAATTGACAACAACAGGACATGCCTACACAAGAAGTATTGGACCTGATTTATTAAAGCTCCCCAAGGCTGGAGAAAATACACTTTAACAATTTATAGATTTCTTTAAAGTAATTTGTTATTTGCTACAAAATTTTTTAAATCCTGGACCAGATCCATTCCAAGTGTGCTGGATCACCCAGCTTCACTGATGAAAGTGTATCCTCTCCAGCCTTGGAGAGCTTTAATAAATCAGGCCTATTGGCTCAGCTGCTCTAAAAGAACAAGCAACAGGATGAAAGTGCAGGAGAGCAATTGGGAGAAAGGGGCAGAGCGTGTTACCCTAAAGCAGGGGTCAGCAAACATTTTTGGATACTAGGCCATTTCAGGAGGTCAAAAAGGCACACTAGGCCGGACTCCCTCCCTAGTCCTGCGCTGATGGCTCCGCCCCCCACCAGGAACGCCCCTGAAGGGGGTAGAAGTGTTAACGCCAGTCCTGGTAAATAGGGAAATAGCAACAAGGGCGCGGGTTGCTGACCAGCGTTAGGCCTAAAAAAACTACTGGCTAGGCCATATCTGGCCTAAAGGCTGGAGTTTGCCGACCTCTGCCCTAAAGGAAGGACTATCGTGGTAGGATTGGTATTATTTGAATCAAAGCTCTAAATTTAAATAGATTGCAAATTACCTTTAAAATTACAATAAGATATTGAAGAATATTGCAGATTTTAAAGATTGGTACCACCATGGTATGGTGAACAGATAACTTTTTGGTGAATTTCTCATCAGGACATTTAGTAAGGGAGTCAGTGTACTCACTGGTGTGTGCCCATCAGCGCTGTAGCTGTCTATAAGAGGTTGTCTCTCCAGCAGGCTGAATATATGAGCTGCTGACACTTTAGCTTTAGCATAGTCCGGTGCAAAGGAGCTGGTTTGACCCAAAGCCATGGCTCCAAACACAACTGCTGCAAATACCCTGAAAGAAACATCATGAGCATATCAATATATCCAGCATTCCCTTAGAGCATTAGCATTTTTCTGGATGGCAGTAAATACATTTATATTAGGGGAAATCAAGCAAATACTTACAGAAACACATTGTCAAAGGTCATGTATCCTTCCACCACTAAAAACGCACCAAACCTAAAACTACCAGCATACGCAAAGAACATGATTGCTTGGGAGAGTCCATAAGAAAACCCTTGCATATGTGCATTCTGGATGGAATTTCTGAAACAAAAATATGAATGTCAATATTTTACAATTGTATACAAAGTGGTTAGGATTGCAAGTCTGAAGGGAACGTCTTCCTTAACCAAATCCCCATTAGATGTGGCTGGATGTTCCTTGAGCAATAGTGGATTGACTATCTGCCAGGTAACAACACCACCGGGCAATCCAGCAGTAAGGGAAAAAATAATGGAGGGGACTTTCCTAAATCACATCCAATGTAAGGGGGGATATGTCCACTGGCCAATGTAAGGGAGCACAGCATTGTCCACCTACCATGTGTTTCTTTTGGCTATTGGTCTGCCTTTGTGGTAGACCTGATATACAGCCCTATAGCCAACTGAAGAAGGAAACATGGCAGCCTGATAATTGTGTCGTCAATCTCCAACAGTGCTGTTACTAGCAGATTTACTGCGTCAAAATATCTATATATTGCTAAAACTATTGGAATATTTCTACTCGGTCTTTAATACCTTTAAACTTGTTGTTTTTATGAGAAAAAAATAGTTGATACTTCTTTCCTTACCTGTAAGGACCTTCCAGCTTTTCTTCAAACAGAGCTTCAAATTTCTGCTCTCTGGTTAAAGATACAACTGTCCGGATATTCTCAATAGCATCAAGAGCAACCTTGAATACAAATAGATTTGACATTAGGTTCATCGATTTGGTTTTCTATATTATAGTGTTTTATAAATCTAAAGGCAAAACATTATTTATTAGTTTAGGGTAGCAAACCTTGCATAATTACTTCAAACATTTGTCCAAACTTATTGTTCATCAGATCTGCCCCCATTTAAAGATTAATCCACTATGTATGTTTGAGCAACAAATGTATTGATTGTAACAGAATTTGTATCACTTTCTTTGTTGGGGATAATGGTCAGTAGGACAAGTGTAGAGGGCGGTCATCACCACAGGGAAAACAGATAGTAATAAAAAGTTCATTTACTCTGATAATTATGAATGGGCTGCCTATACAAAGCAATAATGCAAAAAAGTTACAGGCATTGTATTCAGCAGATCAGGTTGGTTAGGACATACAAGTTCTAATTTCCTGAAGTCCAAAGGATAAAAATGGTTTTCCACTGAAATCTGTGCTACACTGTAATTTTTACAAGAGTCATAAATATGTTTTCTGTTCCTGGTTATTGTTAAATTATTACTTTGTTTTTCTTGGCTACTGTCTTATACTTGTTGATGTTGTTAGTTTTTGTTTATTGTTTGGAAAAACCAAATAAAAATTACAATTGAAAAAAAATTGCTATGGCAGTCATACAAATGATATGGCTCCTGGTCTGCAACAAAATGTCCCACCTTAGACCTACCTGCTAACATGTTTTGCCTTTACCATGAAGAGCATTGGTTGTTAAAACAAAAATATTATAGGGAAGTCCCAGGTTGGGCTTGTTTGTACTACCAGAAATCATAATGTTTTTAGAACTGTTGGAATCCGGTAAACTGCATGAGTTTTTTCTTCCCTTGAACTTGCATCCAACAGGTAGGATTCAAAGCCACCTAATTTTCCTAGGATTTGTACTGTACTGGTGTATTGTGTGCCTTTTAATATGACAAATAGAGTGGAGTACAGACAAATAGAGTGTGGACAGACACCAATATAAATATGGAAAAGGTTAAAACATATATGTTAAATACTGAATGCATCCCAAAGACATAGGGTGATTACTACCGACATTTAATGTTCTGTAGTAACCACATTTTCCCATTTTACTCACTTTTCCAGCAATTTCTAAATCTGCTTTGTCTTTTTTGGCATGTCCAGCGAACATCTTCATTCTGATAACAGAAGAAATGGCCAGGATTGGTATAATGGCCAATAGAAGAAGTGTTAGCTGCCACCCATAGATGAAAGATATGATAATGGCAGTGCCCATATTTGCAATGTTTTCAGAGAGTGATGCCAGCCTGGCCCCTGTAGCCTACAAAATATGAAACATAAATATATTAGCAATTGAAATCAAAGTGTATATGGTTAATTATTACCCCAATGAACGGACTATGCTTTTTCATATGCTGATACTCAATTGTTGCAGAGAATTCTGGATTTCTATGTACTTTGCTCGAAATTGGTAAAGTAACCAGCAAGCTGCAAAACGAAAATTCTAAGAAGCCTGCTGTTATCTATCTACTGCCAGAGACCCCCCAAATCCCTAAGTAAGTACTTACTTTGTACAGTTCAATACTTGCAATATCCCTCACCTTTACTCAGAAATTTGGGCAGTGTCAGTTATCAGCCTTCATGGGGACACTACAACTATATAAAGCTAATACTTGAGCTGACATAAGCATATTCATGTTCAGTTCTGTCAAAAAAACAAACCCTAATACAAACATCAGGCACCAATATCAGAACAAGAAAGGTGTTGGTTACTTACTCCTTGAACTTTTGAAGCATCAGAAGAAAGTCTTGTAGTTATGGCACCTGTGCTGTTCTTGGAGTCATCGAACCATCCAATTTCCTGTAACAAAATATGTGTAGGAAAACAGGAATGAGCCATGTTTCAGTTAATAAATTTGCAGAATTTAAATTTTGCTATGACATTTGCTCGTGTCAGTGCATTTTGTATCAAATGTCAAATGCTGCATACATAACTAACCTTTATCTGAGCTTACCCACCCTTACATGTGATGATTGGGTAATTTTTTTTCCTTTAATATTACCTGGGAATTTTGTCTATATTACACTGATAACACGCACACACTGTCCCTTTAGATTTGAAGCATTGTCACCATTGGTATATCACCAGAAGTATATGTTTTAGGACTACAGAACACTTCTACCTCTCCATAATTAAGGGGTGCTGTAGTTTATGGAAAAAGCTGAGAACAATGCAAAATGCACATAGAGTTATCACTTCCCAGGATTGCTAACAGGATCAAGTTTTTTTTTCTTACTTAAAGGATATAACAAAATGCTTTAAATGGTTTATTTAACAGACCAAATGGAAGCAAACAATGAAAGTACATTAATAGGATTTACACTTTAAAATATTTAATTTTTATTTTGTTAAGGGATTTTTTGTAGTCCACCCTGGAGCTTTTAGTGTTAGTCAGTCTTTGAAAAAAGGAACTTTATGGTAAGGTTTATATGCACTTTAAGTATATGGTTCGGACTCTATTGGACCCGATTTCCCAATGACCTACAAGACCAACTCTAGGGTTGTTTACATATTGGCCTGTTGGTTGCAACCCTGGTTATTTGAGGCTTCTGTGCAGTTTCACAATATATGATATTCCCCTTGCATGATTTGTGTACGATACATTGAGGAAGTTTTTATTTTCATTTCTAGAATTCTTTATTTCTCTATTATTATTTTTAATAATAAACAGTATTTATATAATGCTGACATGTGTCTTTTCATACATATCAAGGGCTCACCTGTCTCAGCATTGCTTTGAAGGTCAGAAGTCTTAGCCTCTTTGTAAGAATCTCTCCTGCTTTTCCAAAAGTATATCCCTGAATTAAAAAGAAAAATCATCAATATACTTTTACCATGGAAAGGAAAAGGAAATTAACAGAAGTTTTGTATATGTGTTCTTTCATTCCTATTACAGCAGCCTTTGTCAAGCTCCTTGCCCATGAGGAACCCTAGAGATAATTATCATTTCTCAAGGAACCCTAGTAATATTTTTCAGGTCACTGGGAACCCTCTGCTAAAACTAATTCATAGGGGGTGGGTCAGTATAAAAAAGCCTCCTAAATCGGTGGCCAGTGAAAAGATTGCCACCCCCCCCCCCATAGTGGTGGCTAGAATAACTCCTTTTAGATACCCAAATACATCATGGGAGTCATGCAACTGGCTCTGCCAAATGGTGTTGGCCCCAGAACTATCATCAAGTAGGAGGTCAATCAGCCACAGATCAAAGAACCCCCCTGCAACTTTTGGAGGAACCCTGGCTGGTCTACGTATGCAGTTCATCAGAAACCGGAATAGAGCTTTGTGCACATGTGATAATTGGGACCAAGACAAATGATCCTGATCATCTTGGATGAAAATCTTGTGGTGTGCACAGTGGCCCGCCAACTTTGTTTAGCGATCTGACATGGCAGATCACTAAATGACTGAGGGGGATGACCATCACCTTTTTCTTTGAGGAGGAAGCAGCACATTGCCTCCATCTCTTCACCTTCCTTTCCGTTTCCATAGAACTGAATGGGAATCTAGGGTGTAGATAGCCTAAAGCAGAAATATACTTAAAAAATAAAAGATTGTGAGCATGCAGGTTCTTTATTGCAGAAGTGACGGGCAATGCCTCTTTGCAATAAAACAAACTTACATTCCTGTATGCATTCTTTTCTTTATTGCACACTGAGCTATGCATGTGTAGCTCAATGAACTTTCCTGGCATAGCTGGCTTGGCCAATCAAAATGGCAAAGATCCTGGCTTGGCCAATCAAAATGGCAAAGATCCTGGACATGGAAGAGAAGCAAGTTAGGACACCGGTGCCAGAAATGGACAAGTAGGTGGTGAGAAAAAAAAAAGAAATGCAAACAGACAGGTTACTTTTGCAACTAGAAACCTGACCTTGCAATTTTATGATTTTTACATTTAGTTATGCTTTAAGACCTTGTTAAATATGTTGTTTCCTTCTCTTTAAGGCCAAACAGACATGTATTTCACACAGACATATATTATCTGTATGAGGACTCTTGGGACTAGATTGTAAGCTCTTCGGGGCAGGGTCCTCTCCTCCTGTATCACTGTCTGTATTAGTCTGTCATTTGCAATCCCTATTTAATGTACAGCGCTGCGTAATATGTTGGCGCTATATAAATCCTATTTATTAATAATAAGGGGAGTGGCTGTTACTCAACTCCACCAGCACAGAGCAATGCAGCGGGAGAACAGAAAGCAGTATTTACACTTAGAATAAATCATAACATGTGGCAGTACAGGATTGTCTGATTTTATTTGATTTAAGGTCAGATAATTGTGGCTTCCTGTTATTGCATAACATTAGTTAGAATAAAGAATGAATGACTGAATAAAGAAATGGCACAAAGTATTAATACCTGGTAAAGAATTAAGCCATATACTTGCCTGAAGGAAAAATGTCACAAAGGAGACTGCTCCGAGGGCCACAAACATCAATGAGAAAAAGTTGCTTCTGGTTCTAATTTCATCCGCCTGGCCTGCAAATACCTGAGAAATAGATTAAATAATTTATTAAAATGGAGCTCCACCCAAAACTAGTTTTTCAATGTGGCAAAAGTTATGAGAGAGTTAAAACCTCAATTTGGAATTTATTTCTGTCTGTGTCCTGTGGGATAGATTTTACCTAATTTTTTGTAGTGTCACTAGGACAGAAAGTGCTGGATGGCTTCCCCCAGTAGGAATGCAGAAACCAATAAGACATGACAGAGGCACCTACCTTTCCAAACATTATCCAAAACATAGAAATATGCCCAGTTTATAGGCGTGAATATATAGAAATGCTCCCCGTAAAATTTTAGAAAAGACTTCAACCCACCTAATACTAATCTTTTACTAAATGTTTAAATGTTACAATGTTTAAAATTTTAAAGAAATCATGATCTGATAAATAAAAAATCACCATATGCCCTCCAACTTTGCTAATATGATTGCCACATTTAGGCATCCAATTTATTAAAGGGCATTCAGGTCTTTTATGAAGACCACCCTAATCCCTCTACGGTATTTACCCTAAATTGGCGATCTACTTCAAGGGATTAACTGATTGCCACTTTTTTAACCCGAGACTACCAAGTTTCATTGCAGCCACTGATCTCCACGTTTAAAGTGTAAATTAAGCATCATACACCATTTTGTTCCACAATAAGAGTGCACAGCAGCACAACATTCTACAAAAACACACCTCTACAATTTTTTTCTAGAAAAAGGCACCTTAAGTCTTGCACAACACTCTACTATACATATATACACTATACATATAATAAAATCTGCAACAATGGCTACATGCATGTGTTTTCCATGTTTAATCTTTTTGGTGCATTTTGCAGAATTTCTTGTTGTGTTTCAAATCTGCTGTTCGTCAGTCCACCATGGTAGATTGAGGAACAACAGCAGGGAAATGCTGTACATATCAGATTTTCACCCAAGATGAGCATGACCATTGTCTGAAAATCATCTGAAAATTGCAAGCAGGTAAGGTCTTCATTGCAGAAGGGACAGGTGATTTCACTACACTACAGGAAATCAAATGTATCTACTTGTTTGCAATATTCTTTATAATGTACACTCCGTGCTTACCCAGGTGCCGGAAATCAATGCGGTCCCATGGGCATGAGTTAAAAAGTTTCTTCCATGGGAGGCTCCAAAAAAATAAAATAAAATGGGAGGTTAGGGAAAGTCAGTACTGGATTATGCTGGAGGCCCTTCAGCCAGAAAATGAGGCAGCTCTAGTAAACTTAGTGCAGTTTCTAATGCAAATCATGAGAAGTTCCCGGTGTGCAGTGATATCAGAAAAGCAGGATTGAATAGGAGCCTATACAACTGTAGGAAAGGCTGAACGCCAGTTTTATTAACTAGGAACGGAGACAAAACAAGGTATACAAAGATCAATATTATAAATCTCTCATACCCCGATAATCCTGGAGAATATAATAGCGAAAGCGGGCCGTGTGCCACCATTGATTATTGCACAGATAATTCCAACCACAAAATACAACCACTCCGGTTTGTTCAGCTTCAGGATCTTGAAGAATGAGACTGGAGGAGGCTCTTCAGTCTGCAAAACACAAAACATACCAGTTATGTCATGTTGTTATCATGATTGTTATTGTAACCTCCTGTCCCTTAGTGAGAAATTACAAATAATGCATATACTACAAAATCATGGATCTTGGGGCCCAAAAAATAATTAAAATACTTGCCATATGCTTTGATGGCTTAAAAGGTGTTCAGGTAAAGTTGGCCAATTAGGGACTCCCCCTGACCTTTAGCTCTCCCAGGTCATCATTCCGGCAAATGCAGGTGGGCATAGGGAGGTGCAAATCGTGCCACGCTTTGTGGGCAATTCTACAGAGGGCCTACTATTGGCTACGTCTGGTACAGCCTGCAAACATCCTTGACCCAACATGACCCAAGAACCAATATTATTATTATTATCCAGTATTTATATAGCGGGACATATTATGCAGCACTATACAGAGATCATAGTCACGTCACTAGCTGTCCCTCAAAAGGAGCTCACAATCTAATGTCCCCACCATAATCATATGTCATTAATACAGTCTAAGGGCATTTTGGGGGGAAGCAAGTTAACCCAACTGAAAGTTTTTGGAATGTGGGAGGAAACTGGAATACCCTGAGGAAACCCATACAAACACAGGGAGAATCTGCAAACTGCATGCAGATAGTGTCCTGGGCAACATTTGAACCTGGGACACCTGCAAAGGCCAGAGTGCTAACCTCTAAGCCTGTTTTCATTTTCTGTTCTAGGGTCACAACTCTGTCTAACTGGACTGGCCCATGGAAGAGCCACCCCCCTAGGACGGAAGTGCAAAGACAACAGAACACCTCTCGGTTGATGGTGACTATGTCCTCCTAGCTTTACCATGACCTATATAATTAAATATTATCCTATATATAGTACAGAATCATCTTCTATTAGTTACCATTTCATTGTTGTTATCCTGTTGTGTCTCTTGTTTTTCTAAGGTTCCCTTAAAGCTCTTCCTGCTGGACAATCTCCTGACCAATTTGTCCTCAAATTGATTCAGGCTTGATGTATCTTCTTGTGCTACATCATCAGCATTTTCATTACCCTCATCATCTGCAGCTTCTACAGCCTGAAAAACAAACAAAGGTTAGGTTGTCAGAGTTACTGTCACGGTTTGATTACCCCAAAACCAACCTGCGTCACTGTCCAAAGCCGTTCATGTTGCAGCTGAGTCTTTGCAGGATCAGTCTACTGATTTTATCCTGATTTCCATGCTTGATTACTGTTCTATAAAACCACATTAAAATTACACTTGTCCCCCTGATCTTTACCCTGTTTGTAGGTTAAGCTATTTTCATTCTCCTTCCCTGTTCGTTCCTAATGAGAAGTACTGACAGCCACTTGTTCTGAAGTCATGTTTGGGACCATATTTGATCCCAGGCCCCTGTACCAATTATATGGATTCCAATTTTAATAAACATATATGACATCTCTCTGTTTCTTAACAAACCTTGATAGCTGCCCGCCCAGACTTTTTGCACGTTGGAACATGGCACCATGGTTAGTTTCTAGCTGGTGTAAGCCATGATGGATGCAACCTGAAAGCCATACCAAGCAAAGTCCATCATTCTTTAAAGGGTCATTTGGGGAACATCAAGCTTACATGGACTTTGACCCTCAGCCCTTTTTAAGGGCTACATTGCCCAGGCAATGCAGATGTCCACTAGTTTTGCTACAATTATTGCAAATAAATTGAGTGTGCCAATGTCACACAATATTATGGAATAAGGAACACCTTTCAGCTTCAGCTACATTATAGAATATGAAGACATAAAGCAACTAGAAAAACTAAGTATTTTAAGTTTTAAAAATACATAAAAGATGTCTCAGAGGGGACTTTACTTTTACCTGCATGCTGACAAGTTTGTAGTAGATTCCTTCTCCTTTCATCAGCTCATTGTGACTTCCCTGCTCTGTGATTACACCATTGTCAAATCCAGCAATACTGTCTACATTCCTGATTGTGGATAAACGATGGGCGATTATGATGGTGGTCCGTCCTGTTCTGGCCTGTGAAGAGAAATATAAAAATAATACTTGCTCATGCATAACATCTTATTTCTGGTCTTTTTTCTGCTGTGCAGAAGATCATAGGTAGATAATATATCCAAAGTTCAGGAAAAAAAGTTTCCACTAGGTTCCCTTTTTAGTGCTTGTGCATGATAAGTTGCATTCAATGGAATGTCTAAGCACCCAGAGGATTACAGCTCAGTATGACAGGGGCCCTGATAGGACCAAAATGACCTTGGCCTGGTGATTATCAGGATTATCCAAAATCACTCATATATAAGTACACCTCTTGGAAATAGATGACCCTGAAGCTTAAATACTGGCAAAAGAAGATAAATACAACATGCAGTAATACAATATCAGTATTTAAAGTGTCAATAATACAACACAAAAAAATTGAGAAAATACAGATATTTTGCAAAAAATCAATATGATGCAAAAAATAAAATCTCTGCACAATACTCTAAAAAAAATACTGTCACAAGTGATTTGCAATAAAAAGTATATGCACTCACTGCGTCCTCAAGGTGGTAATGGGGTTTATTGAACAAGGTGCATGACAGTAATCAAACAGAATTTAATCTTAATTGTTATTCTATTATAAAGCACAGAAGGACATAACCGGTAAAGGCAGTTTGATCACTGCTATTTGCTTTTTTTTAACAAAATGCCCAGATTGCATCGTTTTTCATCAGTTTCCATATATTTCAACATATTTAGAGTTGTGAGGTCAAAGAATGAAGGAAAGTTTAGGGGAGGGCTGATGTCTTAAACTTACACACCCAGGTGCCAGGTGCTAGTACTGTAAAAAAGAATGGGAAACTTAATATTGTTATTGATTACATTAATATTATTTTTTCAGTGCTAATGAACATTGGCTATGACACTAACATATTTAAAAGACATTTAAATACCTTATCCAGGGCTGCTTGGACAATGGCTTCACTTTCTGTGTCCAAAGCAGAGGTGGCTTCATCCAGAAGGAGAATTTTCGGGTTGCGGACCAGTGCCCGTGCAATGGCGATTCTCTGCTTTTGCCCACCGCTCAGCTGTGTTCCTCTTTCTCCCACAAGAGTATCAAATTTCTATAAGTAAAGACACTGGGTGAACAAATGGTCCTCAGAAGTGGAAAGTGACCCATGGGGCCTGATTTATTAATCTCCCCAGAACTGGAGAAGGTAAACTATTATGGGAGAACCTGGGTCATCCAGCAAAACTGGAATAGTCAAAACATTTGCAAACTAATGGCATTTTCGTTTTATGAAATCCATTCCAGGTTTACTGAATCACCAGGGTTCTCCCATGATATTCTTTCTTCTCCAGCCTTGTTAAACTTGAATCTTGAATGAATCCAACCCATAATGTTAGGAAAGGATAAACCATTTGTCTGGAAAAGCCCCTACGAGAGCTAGGGACTCAGTTGAACAACACATGGGTTAGGCAAATGCTGCCATCTGGGGTTTGTTCACAAAGTTTGTCCCCAACCCCAAATTGGAGCACTGTATTTTCAAATAAACAGTGTCTAAAGATAAAGGTGATGTACTTGATGTACAAATGACACGTAACATTGACATGGTGCTTTCATTTTCATAAAATAAATGAAAATCCATATGGATACAGTAAAAGCCTAACACCCTTACATTACCACTACTTTAAAATTGGGTGTTCCAGATTAGGTGTCAGAGATCGTTTTTAGGCATAAGATAACTGATTTGATGACAAATGCAGATATACATTATTATTTTCACTTTATACAATTTGAAGGACACTAGAAGTACACATGAAGTTAGGGCACTTTTAGGCTTGTGGTGAAAAACCATGTAGTTAGCCACTTCATGGTGCATAGCAAACCGCTGCAATGCGACAAGGAGCAACAAGCTGGAGAACAAGCAACCGCACAGCCAGAGACAATATGCTGCTTCCAAAAATGATCATATTTCATTTATGAATGTATATATTTTAAATCACACAGTGTAACCAAAGCACTTGTTAAATGACTACTGAAACAGAAAAGAATCCAAAAGATCAAAGATAGACTTCCTAAATGTGGTCAATTAAAGATTGTGATTTGGCAATGAATGTTAGCTCTGAAGGATTTCAATGAAGGACAAAGGGAGACTACAAATAAATGTCAATGCTCCTATGTGCTCCACTATGATATATGGGAAGTGAGTCACCCAGTATGTTGGACCTAAATAGTCTGCAAAACCAGACCAACTCAAGTAGTCCTTGTATGCACAGAACAGTGTATCTGAGGTAAACACATAGCAGTCTATAAGTTTGCAGACTAGTGGTCCATTCCATTGACTTATAGAACTGGTTCAGGAGAAAGCCAAGGGAGATGTGTCTTAGGGAGCAATAGACAGAGCCATACAACTAAATAGAGAGAAGGCTGAAAAACATCTGTGTTCCCTGTTATCCCAAACAATCCCTGCAAGTGAATAACACTGACTTATCTAAGCTCCCCAAGACTGGAAAAGATAGGCGAATGGATCAGGTCCAGGATTGAAAACATTTGCCAAATAATAGAAAAATATTTTTATTTACTAAATTCTTGATGAATACTTCTCAATATAAAGCCAAATCAAACAATATATATATATATATATATATATATATATATATATATACGGTATATATATTATTGTTGCCCTATGTACACACACAAAGAAAGAATTCACATGTACCGCTAGTACAGTATATGACAAGAATTATTACTCACGTTATCAATGATCTTGAACACACTGTACGCTGCACCTCTCGCTGTAGCAAAAGCTTGTATATTAGGGGCAGCATGGCCAAAGCTAAAGGCAGCAAAGGTGACTGAAAAAAACACCTTAAACCAGGAAACATAAACATCAAATTTAATGCAATCTAATTTATTAAAACACTTTGTTATTTGAACATGTAAACATTACTACAGAATGCACAGGAAATAATTAAATTGCCTGTAAACCTAAAATCTAGCTTTTAATATTTCTGCCATCATGTATTTCTTAGTTTTCTATTTATTGTTTGTAAATGTGCTCATACCTGGAGATCCTGAAAACAGAATATCTGTTGCAGGCTGACAACCCTAAGCCACAGAGCTGCAGTTAGCAGCAGCGTTGTTACAGGCTGTGCCCTGGCCTTTGGCTGGTCACTGGGCTTCAAAACTAGATAGGAAGCCCAACAACCAATTAAAGGAGCTTGCAAAGTAGGTCCGCTGACAGGTACAATTTAACATAAATGAAGCATGGGTATTTTCTTCTTTCCTTTTGTTTTTCTCCTTGATCTTTCTTTCATCCTTTTCTCTGATGCTGCCAATTTATTATACCATTTCAAACCTTGTCAGTTGTACCCACAATTGTTTACTATGTTTAACACTTACTATTTTATATGCATGCTCCTTTCTTCTTTTTCTTCAGTAAAAAGTATTTTTTTAAAAATCAAGCATGGGTGATAAACCTTTCTGCTTACCGTTAATATATCCCCAATGCTGAAGGCTTCGTGGATAACCAAGGTGGTCCCATACCAGAATGCCAACCCATATGCTGAGTATATAGTTAGGTATGCAAATCCTATTGACACATTGCTTGTGATTGCCTTTTTGATTCCAATGTTTTTGGCATCCTCCAAATTCTTTTCATACCTGTAAAAATGAAAATGTATTTATAGGATTGTTCAACAAAATCCTTCAACAGTAGCAGCCTGCAGATTCAATTTTCCCAACATTCCTTTACAGAATTCAAAAATAAGAATTTGCCCACAAAGGGTATTGGGAAGAAAAGCAAATTACATTAAAGATTTTCAGAAAAAGATCTAGACTTTATATACTACAAAACAAAAACTTTTTTCTTCACCTTTCAATTTCCTTATTCTGCCCACCAAATGCTATGACGGTCCGGATTGCTGCCAGGACTTCCTCTGCCACTGCCCCAGCTTTGGCGTAGGCTTCCAGCTCTTGACTGGTAAATGCTGCCAGGATCTGTATATTATCGTTAACAGAAAAGTTGTGGTCACTATTACATGACAAAGTCATATTTAATAAATTGTCTGGAAGAAGATATGTCCATGTTGTTAAAAAGAGTATTTTGGCCATTTCAAGCAATATGGTGCATTCTGTTGGTCTCAAATACAATTATATGGGCAGGAGGTGAGATCCTAATGGTGCACCACGATGGACCAGAATTCTCCAGCCTAAGCCTAAGCCACACATAGTATTCTTTATGATGTATAGGATTTTGGGTTCCTTTGATTTGTTTTACCTTTTTTAGATAAAAGGTAAATTAGCACAATAAATTTACTTTGCATGAAAGGTTCCTGTTACTGTAATTGTAAGGGATAATTTACAAAGACTCTGAATGAAAAAGAGCATCCAGTGCCATATTGTAGAACACAGGTGTCATAGTCAAGGGCCTGACATTTTAAGGGCCCACATCCAAGCACCTGACATTTGCAGGCAGGAGGACCCAGTCTTAGAAAGCTAGGTAGAAGCAGGGCGGTCCACACAAGTACCTGATCATGCTTCAGGCAGAAGGACCCCAATTGCTTTTTCACACTCCTGCCGAGACCCAGCACTAAGCACGACTGTGCCAGAGTCCCGATCCTGCAGCCATTAGTATGCTGCTCCAGGTATGGAATCTCAGTGGGATGTTACATTAGTAATGTTTCCACACACCGAGACACTGGCCTCCACCTCGGCACAGTCACTGCCTCCCCTCACATAGACCACGATAGGTCGTGTACACCAACTTTAGAAAAAGCTGCTAAGAACAAAAAAGCAAGCACTCCCAAAATGTCCAACAAGGGAAAAGATAATGCAGATGGGAGACGAGAATATATGTTCATGCTTCACGATGACAAACATGTTCCTATTTTCAGAACATGATTAATGCACGAGGTTGGCGTGTGATATGGTGTCTCAGGGTGAGGAAGGATTTATATTTCTAGTAAGACTATGTATCTTTATAAAAAGTTTGGCCAGCCACTTAGCCTGTGTTTTACATTTTGGACCCTTATGTGATTGGAGTTTGATACCCCCGTTGTAGACACTCCAGTCCAGCGGTCCAGTCCAGAAAATTTTGGTGGTCTGCGGCTCTGGCTGGTGCACCCCCGAGCAGGGTCAGAAGAAAGACCCCACTGGCGAGGCGCACAAATCCCAGCCTCAGGGAAGTGGGCAGACTGTGTCCATGGACACAACCCCCCACTCTCCCATTGCAGGCTCAGATCTGCAGTGGGAGAGTGGGCAGGGTTATGCCATCATGACATCACTATGTGGGAGGTATCTCCCCGTTTGAGTGAAACCTGGCTCCCCGCTCATGCGCGGACAGGAGCCAGTAATTTTAGTGGTCGTCGGGACCGAAAAGGGGACCATTTGACCTAGCAGTTGGGAGGGGACTTGACAGGCACAGACGTTTTGGTGTCTGTAAAATCCATCACTCTGGTAATAATTACATATATGTCTCACCTTTGACCAAAGAGCCGCTGAGAGCCCCATAAGTGGGCTGACTGCCAAAACCACCAGAGTCAGCTTCCAGCCCTTCACAAATCCAATAACAAAACCTGTCACGAAAGTAGAAGCGTACTGAAACATCATAGCGAGCTGTTCTCCGATACCATCATTTATTTTTGAGACTTCACTGAAAAAGAAAGTCAGAGGTTTAATACAAAAAAAGGTATTGCCCTATTGTACTTCTTTAAGCAATACTTGGCATTGTTCACAAATGTATGACAAAGATCATTACTTTTTGCAGCTCCTCATCTTTACAAAGTTACAGTTTTGCAGTGTGATCATTGCTAGAGAGAAGACTAGATTTAGTGTTATTTCAGACCCATGGTTGACCGCAACATTCCCCTGTAAGCTCACCAATAGGAGCAGTTGGGAATGATTTTGTGCATGTGGTTGCAGGAGATGGCAGCATGGATCCAGAAAGTGACGAGTCCCGTTTGGCCATATAGTTTAGTTGCTTTTTCTCATTTAGAGATAGAACCACACCGCAGCCCCCCAACATGGGTAAACTTGTTGACCTGTGGTGAGGTTTGCTACTCTGGGGAGCCCAACAGCAGCAGCTGCCAACCATACAGTTTTCCACCATGAAATGGGCCTTTAGTTCATATAAATGGTAAGTAAAAAAAGTAGCCTACTGACAACCACTTGTAAGAGGCGGTATCAGCTAAGCTTTTGCAGGCATTTGCAAATTATTGTGCTGGCATTTGCAAACATAGGAGAAAGCCTTGCAAAACATCACATTTTTTTAAATTAAAACCACTTTAAAAAAATGCAATGCTTAAAAATATTTGCAAAGGCAGTGACAAGTGGTTCCAATTCAAGTCTATGGAGGCCACTGGGCAGCAAACTACCTTTTGACACTGTGTGTAGTTTTTGAAAAAAGTACAAAAATGAAGGAGAGTGGAAAGTCCATAACTCCTATTGCTTTATCAGTATATTGTTTGCCTACCCCAGGGGTAATATATATATAAAAGCAAGACAAAGGGAAAAGACTGGGGGTTTTGAGTGGCTAAACGTCAAAATATAATTAGTATGAATGCTTATATTCCATATGAGTAAGGTGATACAATATTTACAGTGATGATGTATTAAACAGGTAATATAAGGTTGGCTTTCCTGTGCAAAGACACAAAGGAGAATGCCAGGTTTACTAAACAAAAGCCACCTGACTAAAATTCTTTGTAGGAATGGTAAGTGTTTCAATTCCGAAGAGTTTCGCTCATTGGACTTTCTCAGGGAACATGTAGAGACTTTTCAAACAAAATATGATGTTCAAGCATTCCTTTAAATCTGAATTTGTTTCAGAATTACTCAAAGGTAAACTAAGACAGATCAAGGCAGTCATGAATGTGAGGCAGTTCACTGAAAAGTTCATTTGAAAAAAGTAACCATTGCTTGCAATCTTAACCAAAAGTTTCACCTAGTTATCCCCATGATGATTGCAGTAAATGACAAAAATGTTTCGAAGTACTAATCAACAAATCTCAGTATTCAACAGATGTTAAATTGCAATATCTCATAATATACATTATACTTTCTGTAAACAAAGATTTATTCTCACTCGCTCAGCCTGGAGTTTAGTTGTCCAGCCTCATTGACATCAAACCAGCTGATTTCCTGCCTCAACACAGCGTGGAAAAATTTCTGTCTGATTTCCCTACTCTGCCGTCCAGCAGCCAGCGTCCAACATGAGATCTGAAAGTAGGCAGCAATTAGAGCTCCTCCTCCCAAAGCGGTGTAGTAGTAGGCAAACCTGATAATAGAACAAAAGGAGTCAGGAGCAAGTGATCCAATTTCATCAGTCCCCACCCTCGAGGAGCAAATTAACATTTTCACCACACAAAAACACATTAACACCAAAATTGTCTAACAACAATTAGAAATATGTGTTTTAAAAGAAAACCAGAGAACAAAAAATCTATTTACAGATAAGAAGTACAAACATATTATATTTAAAACTACTAATTCATTTTTTTACAACCTGAATTTCCCCACTCATACCTTCTTCCCATACAAGGCTCCAAGACTTCTTTAGTCTGCCTAACTCTGTAGAACTCCCTTCATCCCATTAGGTTTGATTCTACAGTAACACGTTTAAAAAAAAACGTTTAAACCCACCTATAAAAACTGCCTACCCATCTTCGTCTGTCTCTTAACCCATCCATTGGCCATTATTCTATATCCTCCTCCTATTATGTACTACACTCCTTTACCTCTTAGATTGCATGCTCTATTGATCAGGATCTTCTTCTCCTTCTGTGTCATTGCTTGTACTTGTTGGGTCTGCATGTTTTGTCATCTGTAGCCCCTATTTTATGCTCAGCGCTGGGGTAAATATAACATTTTGCACATCCATATTTTACATTTACCACTTGTACCAGTTAGGTAGGAAGCTTCTAGACAAATACTACAATATTATCCAGCTAATATCCAGCTTATCTATTAAACAGTTCTACATAACAGAAAGAACAGATAACACACTTCAGAATGGGTCACACAGAGCACAGTGCTTAATGTAAAACTGAACCCAAGAACAAATATGTAATAAATAGCAGCTTATCATAGAAGACACTAGTTCTGGTAATCTTGGAAAAAAATTATCAATTGACCATCCTTCAAAGTCCTAAATTCCTCACCAAAAAGACCAAACTATCCTCACGTTCACAAAGACATTTCCAAATACAATTCTAGCAATCCAATCTGACAAAACAGATCTGATAATTGTACAAAAATATTTTTCTGATGTCTTAATCTCCTATGTATTTCCGTCAGCAAATTTAACTCACGTGGTCATTTGTACTTGCAGTGACTCGGTTATATTTCTCTCAGCTTCTGTTGACATATTTGCTAGGAATGATTGAAAGAGTTGTTAAATATTCAGTGGTGATAAAGCCCTTTCACATACAGAGAGGTCATTTTGCATGCAATGAATGATTTACACCACCCAGTTATATGTTTATTCCATTAGTCCACCACTGACTGCATAATGGAAGTTGAGTAACTGTGTACTGGAGTTGGGTGAATCAATTTATATTTCTAAGTCATTTGGAAGATTTGTATAACTATATTATCATTTGATTGGTGGTATTATTGAAATGGTAAAAAAAGTGTACTAAAGATCAATTACTTCATTATTGATTTTTAAGAGTGGTGGTGTCCCTACCCTGAAACCAGAATCCTAGACACTACCCAGACATTCATTATCTAATATTATACTTGCCTATTAGATCAATGGCATTACTAGTCTTGGGATTTTTTTTCCTATAGGCCATGATAGCCCAAGTGGGATCCCCATTGGTATACACCAACTGATGTCACCCTTAGGGGGGTAAGGATCCAAAACTTGGGTAAAGCTGAGGCTTCTACTTTAGGGAGTGCCTACTACTCCTCTATTATAAAGTGAAGGTAACTATATGACTAATAAATGTATTTGCAGGTATTGGAGGTGGTTATGTTTAAATGGCATATTTAGAATGCCTTAATATTGACTGTATGGGCCTGATTTTTAAAGCTCTCCAAACCTGGAAATGATACAGTTTCATCAGTGAAGTTGGGTGATCCAGCAAACCTAGAATGGATATGGTTCAGGATTCAAAACATTTGCTAGCAAATAGCAACTGACTTTGAAGAAATCCATTCCAGGTCACCCAGCTTTACTGGTGAAAGTGTATCTTCCCCAGCATAGGAGAGATTCAATAAATCAGGCTCTATACTGTGTCTACTGCTGAAGGAACTTACTTGTGCCTTTGCCCTCAGAAACAAAACTATTTGTCATATCCCCAAATATGATCGTCATGAGAGGGAGGGCAGCTCCGTGGGCAACTGCTGCAATTGTCCCAACCAGCATCAACAGCCAGTCCAGAGGTTCTGTGTACCGGAACTAGGAAAAACAGCAAAGTACAAGCTTGTTTAATAGAGGAAGTTAAAAAAAAACAATTATTGACAGCAGAGAGATTTTACCATGAAGTGATCCGAACAAAATTAATTTATGTTTAGAGGATATGTGAAACTAACTCAACAATAATGATATTTATTTGTTGTAATGTTCAGCATGGGGAGCCAATAAGAGCTGAAAGTACCGGTCACATGGATTAAAATTATGCTCATTATATACAAGTTTTATCTTGAAAAAGTTAAAGCTTACAACTAGCTTACAATTTTTATATTTCTGCAACAGAACCACAAATGCTTCTTTAATCAATAATAGGAACCTGTTTAAGAAACAGATCTCTTTCACTCCAGGATTGGCTGAATCCTCCTAATTTTTCCTCCTAATTGCATGCATTTTTTATTTATTCATTAGTGAACTGGCTTGTACAATGGGTATTGTGGTGAATCGTCTCCACCCCTACTTTTGCACGTTCCCTACTCTTGCTCCTTTCCCTTCTCTTCCCCTCCCTTTCTTTCCTTTCCCTCTATAGATAGACTTTTCTACACTATCTTTCTTTCTTAATTTTTATTTAGACCTTTCTTTTCCCCATTTACAGTACAAGAGTGCCACCCATGCTCTCCTTTGACCCGTTAGTTGAATGGTATTACTGAGGCACCATACTTACGGTCTTTTCTCTAATTGATGGATACGTGATATGCTCCTGTTCTTGTATCCTATTGCTGCATAGAGGGAATATTATACCATATAGCAATGTCTGATAAATGTTTTTATAATTACTGTTTTATCTTAATTGTGTCATTTGATACTGTTACTTTTTTACGTGTATATATTTGTACAGAGTTCATTTAAAACTTGATATACAGTTTTTGGTAGATGCTGAATGGTTAGAGCAGAAAAGCTCCACAAAGTTCTCTTTGCATAGTGGAGCAGAGGAAACTCTGTGACTGGAGGAGCTGGACCTGCTTTCTTCCATTCACAAAGCCATCTCTGCTTTGGGGTCACAAAGAGAGCTCTGTGATTGGAACAGAACTTTATTTTCAATTTATTCACTTTAAATGTAGTACAGATAAATGAAACCCTAAAGGATTTGTGTTCTTGTTTATTAAAATATGTCCTTACCATTGTGAGTGGCCCCACCATTTTGACTTTTTCTTTTTTCTTGGACTTGGTGGAATCATTTTTCTTTTCTCTATAAAGGATAAAAAAAAATAATAAACCGCAATGGGTACAGCTTTCTGAATAGTTACATTTTAACTAAAAGCTTAAAAAATAAGCCTTTTTGATATAGAAAATAATTAATATACAGGTAGTTATCGGGTTACATACGAGATAGGGACTGTAGGCTTGTTCTTAAGTTGAATTTGTATGTAAGTCGGAACAGGTAAAGGTTGAGAAACACTGTTATATATTTTCCACTTATAGGCTTTGTTACATTTCTTTATAAAATACAGGTTCTTTGCTGGAATTCTACTGGGAAATGTCTTGGTGATAGTTTGGTCTTTTGGTGAGGAATTTAGCACTCTAAAGGATGGTCAAGATAAGTTTTCCCAAAATAATCAGAACTAGTATCCTCTAGGATTCCTTGTAATGTCTAGTTTTTCCAACTTCTTAAGTGAATGACCTAATATGTCAGATGTTTGGGATTTTCTTGATAGCACTTGTCCAGAATTTTAGCTTAAATAGGCCTTCAAGATGACTATGAAGCTAAATCCTCTATACCAATGCTTCTCAACACTGTTCCTTCAGAGGTTGTTGGGAGTTCCTTGAGCAATGATCACTTTGTGATTCTCAGGATAGTTTAAGTGACACCAATGATCTTTTTGGCTATCTGTTGGGTGACATTCTTCCCAAAGGCCAGCAATGTAAGAGAAATACTTCCTATTGACCACCACACTAAGTTACTGTGAGCTTTTAATATAGGAATTATAAGAGTTTCCCGAAAACTTTAAAGTTATTTCAGGAATTCCTCCATGGTATAAAGGTTGTTCAGTGCTCCATACAATCTCCAGGCATGTTAATATTTTGCTTTTTCTATCTCTACCCTTTTGCTTTGTAACATTCTCTTCTAAACAAACTTTAAAAACTTTCACTGTGAGCAGAGAATTTTTGTTTTCCTCACCATTCTATATAGAACCTGGAGCCAAATGACGTACCCCATACTGCTTATTATGGAGAAACATGTGACTGATTCCATGCGACAACACTGGAGTGCCAAACAAAGCAATAGTAATGTATAACAGATGTATATTTGCTTGCTGTTACATTTCCATCAACATCATGCTGAATGTCCTGGGGTCCCAATACCTTAAAGAAGCTCTGTAATGTAAAGTCTACCAGTCAATAAACCCATTGTGCCCAACCCTACTTTCTCCCTCACTCCATGATTGGTTTATAATTGTCATAGACAGCCTTGTTTACCGTTACAGACACTGGAGGCAGAAAAAGACAAGCCTAATTATAAATACTGGTCAACAGACTCATGTTGGTATGTAATGTTATTAAACCATACCATTCCATTGCAACCAAAATTCAATATCAAGATATCGAAATGTTGCTTTCTTTTAACTTTATCATTATTTGGGCATTTCCTACACCCTTTACAGAATGTCCCCAATAAAAAAAAAATTCCTAAGGATATAATAGGCTTTCTTCTTTTTCCCAATGTCTGCACAGAGCTTAAAGTCAGTTAAGGCAAAGGGCTAAAGTTAGTTCTGGATAGGCATTCATTGTTGGCTACATCCGCCACTATTTTAAACTATAGACACCCCATACAAAAGCTTAAATTTTAGGGAGATCTTTAAAAAAAAAAATAGGGTGAAGGGCAGCCAGGTTTTCGGAGTTTCTCACATCACAGTTAGTCTGGAAAACTTCTGAGTAGATAGTTACCTGTTTAGTTTGGGATCCTCAATGGTCACTACAGTTTCCTCTTCAAGCCCACTGACCCGACTCTTCCCATTTACACCATTCATTTCAATATCTTTTTCTTCTACCATCTCTTTGGCACCTACAAAATATAGGCAGCTTACTGAAACAGTACAAAGAACACTTCTCCAAACCCTGTAAACCAGGAAATCTAAAACTAAACTTATTTTGCACCATATCTCTTTTATCAGCCCATACGTGGGGCATAATCAAGCTCAATTAGCAAAGGACTCTGTAGTAGCCTAGCACTAAAACCACATTTAACACAACGACAATCAGATTATATATAAAACCTACATTTTTTTAATAATAATAAAGTAGGAGAAGGGAAAGGAGACTCTGATTGGTTGTCCAGAGTAACCCAGATTGTCTGAATGTCCTTAATACAAAGGTAGTGATAAATAGGGTCTGCCAATAAAGTTAGATAAAATTTTAGTCTGCTATGGAAATTCTTTAAAATTTTCCTTATTTCTTTAGCAAAAAAGCAAATCTTCCTCTTAGATTGGTAACCACTGATTCCAATGATAACTTTAGCTATCTACAAGCAGACGATGAGGGATTCTTCTCATGGACACCAACTGTTTCTTTCTTTCTATGGAGAAGTGGGCATAGGGTATTCACTTTAGTTATAGATAAGGGCTGAGATGGGTTCTTTTCATGGACACCAATAAATCCTTTAGCTATCCTTGGAGGGGGGGGCTCTCACTGTTCATCAATATAAACAGCCTTTCTCTCCATGACCCCCATGCTAAAGTTTTTAAGATATAGTAGTTTTTAAGGGCAACACTCTTGCCTTTGCAGCACTAGGGTACTGGCCAGGACAGTATTTGCAAGGAGTTTGCAGGTTCTCCCTGTGTTTGCGTGGGTTTTCTTCCGGGTACATGTACTATAGACCCTATACTGTAATATATATTTATGACTGGGGTAGAGACATTAGATTGTGAACCCCTTTGAGGGACAGTTAGTGACATGACTATGGACATTGAAAAGCACTGAGTAATATGTTGGCGCTATATAAATACTGTAAAATAATAATAATAATAATAATAAAAGGGGGTCACATCTTGGGACTTGAAAATGATTACAAAAGTTCCTTCAGGGTAAAAAGTTTTTTGAAAGGCTGATTTAGATGTTAGGTCAAATATTCAGTGCAATATTTTTACACATTTTGGGTGGTTAACAAATGAAATGAAATGAACAAAAAAGGGGAACAAAAGGGGTACGAAAAATGTGATTCTAAAAGACACTCCAACCAAAGGGTGAAGAACTTGGAAGCTATTCTTTGATGTAGTCCAAATGTGCCTCAACAGGAATGGCTGTATTATAAGAAACCCAACACAAAGTCGAATATAGTCATCAAAGTCAAAAGACATTTACTGACCTTGCATTATATAAGACAAAGCCACCTTTCAAATGTTTTCTGATTTTATCCTGAAACTTTTTTAGCCATGAGAATGATTAAAGCCAGTTTTGCTTCAAAATGTTAATGATAGAAGAAATTTGGGTTCATGGCTCTTTAAAAATATTGTCTGTATCACACTTTTTCTGCTCTCGGAGAACCGTTACACACACAACTTCTGCTACGAAACACAAATCTGTAACTGGAGTAGAATTACACACAGACACAGATTGTGCAATCCTACCTGAAATGCTCTTCAACAATGGCTTGATTCCAAATCTTCTCGTGCTACAATGAATCAGCTCATGGGTTATATACTCCAGATTTCTCTATGATGTCATGAATCCAGCTCCTCCTTACCTGGGGACGGGTTTATATTAATACCATATTTGAAAGGATCAAGCTCTGCCTTCTTCCTAAAGTACATTAGCCAGGAATTACGTCATGATATTCTCTGTATTTTGTAATGTTGATGGCTACAAATTACTGACGACATGTATAACAATTTTTTTTTGTGAAACCGAGTTTTTATTGAAATTTTTTCCATATACAACAAGAGAAATAAAACAAAGAAGAACATAGTTGTAAACATAGTATACAGGAGAAATATCAATACAATAGCAAAGCCATATAAGTAACATATAAATATGTATATATATACATATATATAAAAGAGCTCAAGAAAACAATGGTGGATTACGACCTAAACAATGCAGTCCTAAATAATAATCATGGCAAAACATAGGGATCCAGTATACAAAATATAACACAGTACCTAAACCAGAGGATAAAAAAAAGTAAAACTGAAAACATGACAAAAAAGTAATTAAAAAAGATAAAAGAAAAAAAAAGGGGGCGGGAAAGGGGGGTCTTTGAGGCGATTGGTAATAGGAGAGGGGAGGGTCAAATTAACCCATTACACCTGTAATTAGGCATAATAAACATCCCACATGTATGATAATTAACTTTAAAATACAACTAGCAGAGGACAATCAGGTTATCAGAGGACAAAATGGACCTACAAACAATTCAGACTGGTCTTTTGGCATCCTGATTGCTGGACTGTTCACATCTTTATTTATTTATTAACTCATTCACTTTCAAGTTATGTTTTTAAGTTCTAATTGAAAAAAGTTTGAAATGTTTGTTTGTTTTTAATACGGATATATACTAATGTACAATTTTAAAGCAAAGGTCCTCAAACTTTTTAAACAAAAAGCCAACTAACTGTCTGTTGAATGAGTGGACTGTGGCCAGTAGAGGTAAAAAAAAATCACATGGTTATTTGTAGGACGAATGGCCCAGGATCAGTAAAAAAAAAAAAAAGAAGAAAATGCTGTGGTAGTCGGCAGAAGAATTAAAATGCCGAAGCAGTCAGTGGGAGAAATATTGCCAAATCAGTGGTGTCACTGGGAATAGGAAGGCTCCTTTATGGTATTCATTGGTTACTTACCTTTACCACATCTGCTCTATGTGCCATATTGCTCCACTACAAACTGAACAGCATCACAGCTTAAAACACCCAGCCACCATCAGACAGAAGATTCTTTCACCTAACAGTAGTGACTACGGTTTATTGCTGGGTGCTGGAACTCTGCATTTACCCAGCACCCACTGGCACCCTGCAAACATTGGTTACAGTGAACAATAAAAAGGTCCTGTATGTATGGCATTTTATTCTAGGGGCTGGTAAATGGCAAATAGCAGGCTATTGTTTTATGTCCAATGTTTAAGAATTATTAATAGGAATAATTAATTATTTATTCAATAATGAACCTGGAGCTCCGCAGGTGCCATCAGATGGAAGGTCAAGCAGCCAAAGCTCAAGGAACCACCATACCAACCTCTGAAAGAACCTCATAGTTCCATACAATGCCTGGGCTATGAACATAACAGTATGAATATCACTGCTTTGAAATGCTAATAACTAGATTTTGTATATTTTGTACAAAGTAGATCTATATACTTTGAGGTTAATGAGAGGTTAATGTAAATGAAACCCTAGAGTTCAGCTTTAAAACGTCTAACAAGATATAAAGGAGCCTATAACAGTCCTTGTAACATGATGTTAATGTAACCGGCATCTCCTTGCTCAAGGAGAGGTTGTGAAATAGGTTAATATTTACAATAGATAAGGGCGCCAATCCTAAGCATATGAATGAGGTTACATGAAATTTTAATTATTCATAAAGTTGCTTTGTTCCCTCTCTGATACTCTAGAACGAGAAGAATGTACATTACACTGCATGACATCACTGGAGGCTGACCTCATTCCTGCACACTGCCGCTCTAATTTGTGATAGTTATAATAGCATTCCAAGGTCAAAGTCCTTCTGTTCTGGGCTGGATATGTCTGGACATGTTCATGTAATTGGGAAGTGTGTCACATTCTGCTTCTTCAGTGTTCTTTAACATTATGAAATCATTGAGTGATTTCCCTAATTTAGTCTTATTCTTCTCTTTTACACTTCCCTCTTAAGGACAAAATGGAATACAGGAAATTACCTTGGCCATTAACTTACATATAAAAGGTTGGCAAAAAAAAAATGGTTAATAACTCAATCATGCTAAAAACTCAAATACACTAGAATCAACCCTTTCAAAATTATTGAGATGGTATTTTTTTTCCTATTTAAATTGATTTTCTACTGGTTACCCCTCTCCCCAACATGATCCTAAGAAAAAGCTGGATGATTTCTAGAAGCACAGAATACAACTGGGTACTAAGGCTTTCAAGTAAAGATAACAGAGACTGCTGATCCAGGGAACATCCGATTGCCTCATGGAATTTTTTTTCCTGCTGAAACAAATTGTACCAGGGTTTTGTTTTCCTCTGGACCAACAATGTCTTATAGGGTTTTATATCTGGGATATGTTTATTTCCCTAGCGGTTGAAGATGATGGACTAATGTCTGTTTTCATTGTAACATACTATGTAACTACTATGTAGCTTCTGTGTATGCTCCGACCAAGAGATAACTTCCATATACCGTGGCACTGTCCTGTGCCCTTAACTTTAGGGTTCAAAGCATATAGATAAAAAGATGTACTTATAGGTAATCTCCTAATTTAGAAACCATAGAAAAAGAAAAGACAAAAACCAAAAGTCATCTTTAAATTTTAATGTAAGTTGGTAACATTTACCTTCATGGTAGCCTAACAAGTAATTTCATTGGCCTTGAAAAAGTATGCTGCTTGTTAAAGACAACACCTATTCATACTTAATCTGAGTAAGACAGATTTAACTTCACCACTTGTTCTTGACAATTCTAAAATTCTGGATTCAAGAGGCAATATATATTGAGATGGTAAATAGAAGTTTTACCACTTTCCCAGTCCATTGTGTGTATATATATATATATTAAAAATGAAAAATTATATTTTTAGTTACCGATTATAAAGAATAGATGTCCAAAAATTAAATTCCCTTTTTGTTAGCCTAGATTAAATGTGGTACAGACATCACCATAGTCAGATGTTTAAGGGGGGATGTCATGTGGCAGCATTTGTGGGGTTTTTTTGGAAAATGATTTATACACACACTCCCCATAGAATGATCTGATGCCTGTGTCATGAGGTGAACCTGGCTGGAGTAGTGAAAAACAGAAAGGAAACTCATATCTTCCCTTTTTATCTGATCACAATGACTAGAAGGGTTAGCATGACCTCTGTAATAGATTAGTTATAACAATGTATACAAATGATTTTCTTGGGACTAAAGCTGCGTACACACGTGCAATTTTTGTCGTTGGAAAGGATCTTTCACAATCCTCTCCAACGACAAAGGATGCGTGGACGATGCTGTACATACAGCACCGTTCTGCTCTATGGAGAAGGGAGGGGGAGAGCGACGGAGCGGCACCCTGCTGCGCGCTCTCCCCCTTCCCTTGCATTAGGATCGGTCGTCGTTCATCGTCCGTGGATCCGCCAGGACGGTCGTTCGGACGATGGACGACACCGACTGTATACACGCCAGATTTTTGGGCGAGAAAAATCTGACATGTGTACGCAGCTTAAGGACCCTTTCACAATTGCGGTTGCAAAATGAGTAGTAAGTTGTTCTCAGGCACATAGGAAACTGCTGCCATGACCCAGAAGCAGAAAACCTGTCCGCATGTTAACGCATTTGCACATGTTGCCTTTGTTTTAGCAGTGCAGTTCTACCTCTAAAGGAGGAAATACAATCACCTGGCCAGAAGCGACTGGACCGCCCCACAATCCAACTGCAAAAGTAAGAACTAAAAAAAACTAAAACGTGCAGAAAATGGTGAAAGTTTTGAAATTTTTCTTAGAATTGAAAGTGAGACCCTTCCCTTCTTTACCACGGCGGACTTAATGGGAAGCCCACATCCTGATATGGGATACTTAAGCCACATATCCTGGGAGGCTGAGCTATCCCAAGATTGGGCATGTACAGAGGGAGCTTTCCTCTTTTTTTTTTTTTTGAGTGTCACCCAATCTCGCACTTGCCCAGTATGAGACCTGGTGATGTAGGAAGAAGCCAGAGGAAGAATATGGCCATGCCTGGTGTTCATAAATGTCTATAAAGGTAATCATTTTTTTTCTGATAGCCCCTCTCTGATACCCACTATGGCCATGGGTAAGGCAACGGGTTCATTTTTTTTATTTGGCAGGAAATGCAGTTAAAGAAAAGATTCGGAAAGTTTTGAAAATTGCAGCTGTCTTGATATGTTGATCAACAACTTCAATACTTTCAGAGTCACTAACAGGCAGACAGGCCACTGGGTGGGACAAGGGGTCTTCTGTACCAAGCCCTAATCAAAAGAGCTTGACTTTTGTAATGGTGGAACCTTTAGACATGTGTGAGGGGAACCTATGTGTGTAAGGAGCCTAAACATTTCTGATAGCAGCCCTGCTAACATAGAACAGATCAGTTCCACATTACTAAAAGTCTATCAAATGCATCTTCCTATGAAGGGGTAAGCAACCATACTGCACAAGCCTAAAAATCAAAGCAAATTTGCCATTCTCATATACACTACACATCTGGAATCCACTAGTTTCTGGATTGACAGCACTGTTTCTGTTGTTGAAATCCTCCCAATGTGATCTGGAGTGTCTGGGTGAAAGTGTGTAAGACACAAATGATGGAGGATTTAGCACAGTCAGTGAAGGTAAAAGAAAGTTTTATAAAAACTTCTACATCACACAATAATTGGATTTGGTCCCTAAGGAGACTGCCATACAGAACACTTTAGTTATTCTTTAAGACACGATAGAACCAAACACTAAACAAGTCTTAAATGCTAGGAAATAAACTTTTTTTATTTAGTCTGCCATCAATAAAACTTCCAGAGTTAAAATGACATAAAAAACTAGAAAAAGAAAGCAGCATCAAAATAATCTTTCTTCTGGAATCAAATTATCAAGTAATCAAAACATTTATTAAATAAGAGGTATATTATATTCTCAGTGTACAAAATATATTGTCATAAAATGGCACCAGGGTTTACATATGTTCCTTTAGTTATCATAACAGGAAATGAAGCCAACAGACATTCTATTGAAACATTTTAACCATCTTAAAGGAGCGGAAAATCTTCATACAGAACAAATCTCTTGTTTATTAAACTCTTCTTCAGTTTATATACTCGGAACAAATCTGAAATGCTAATTTATTTGGACCTCCAGACAAACGATAGCACTCGGTGATAAACATACAGAATAAATAACTATTTACTAAATTTTATTTGGTGTCAGTGCTTTGTTTGGAATAAAAGTAATGCCCTTGATCTGTAACAACTACAGAAGTCTCACAGACAACTCTTTTGAATGGAGAAAATCATAGTAATAAGGTTTACATTTGACAAATGACAGAGAGTTCATGGTCCCTCTGCATAAGTGTGGAATGCAGGGAACTAACTGTACACAAAACAACCTTTATGCTGATGGGTACTATGCTGACAGTCATAAAGTCAAAGCCAATCTGACAAGTTACTGGCTGTCTCTTTATATAATTTAAAATCTAACATGTTTTTAAAAGTGCACTTTTAGGAGTAATAAAAAGTACTCAATGTCATATAATGCAATTTAAAATTACTGTGGAGACTCCTGTGAGTTGTTCAGGTGCTGAGAACTAATTTTTAAAGTTCAGTGCAGATACAATAAACTTATACAACTATAAATGGATATTATAAAGGTTTCCTGGAAGCTGCTGTTGTGTCTGAGGTTCTCTTTTATTCCAAAGTTGAACTACAAAATGATGATCCTTACAACAGATGTGTCCAGTGTTAGAGCAGCAAGGAGAGAGCTCTGTAGGTTTGGCAGGAGCATGGTCCATAGAGCTTGGCTTCCATGTCAGTAAACAGTAGTCATTCTATATCCTGATGTGTCAGGCTAGGTAACGTTGTCTCCACTCATGTGGATCCGAGCTGTATACTGACTAGTGAATGGTAAAATCCTTTTATCTGCAGCAGCTGTTGATGTGTTCCTTGTTCTACAACCTTTCCATTCTGGATGACAACAATTTTGTCTGCGTTCTGAATGGTGGAGAGTCGGTGTGCAATCACTATACAGGTACGGCCCTCCCGAGCTTTATCCAGAGCTTCCTGTACTACCTGGAAGACAGAAACGAACATACACTGTGTACTTTGCCATGGAAAATTAATACAGACTATCTTGTAGCATGATCACTGAAGCTAAAGGGAGGATATGAGCGGTCTATGGCACACTATTTCCCCAAGACAAAAAACCTTTCTACATGAAACAATAGTAAGTGGATCTAGGGGTGGATTGGAGTGCTCAGGTTTGGCAAGAGTTGTCGATTTCTATGTCAAAAGTATCCCTTAATACATCACTTATAGAGGCTAACTAACTATAAAGTGTTGATGCCGTGGTAATTGGTTTCGGTCAGAACTCATAAACTAAATGCAAATATTTTCCCCTTATGCTATAGAAGCTGCGGTCAGATTGGAACCCTGTACCATACTTGGTGGCGCTGCTCTTGAGTCCAGAGATTCTGGATTCATTTTTATAATGTCATATATACAGTCACACAAGTTATTCTCCCAAAATAAGTGGAAAGTGCCTTATTTTCACAGCTAGAGGAATAAGTTCCGAGACAGTCGATCAGACTGGTTAAATATATTCTGCTAGCAGCCCGCATAACAATTGCATGTTATTGGAAAGATTCCAATATTCCTCTTGATTTTACTAAACATAAAATTATTCAGATAATGATTAATAATAAATTGACATGTACCCTTAGGAACAACCTGAAGTTTTATTTGAATATGGAAATCTAGGCTAGTTTGAACAGTTAAGATATGATAATTATTTTTGATGACCCCCTTATACTATGTTCCCTTTCCCATTTTCTTGTTGTTTATTTTACTAATCTTTGTAATATATAACTGGAAATTAATAAACTTTTATGAAAACGAAAAAATACAAAATCATACAGACTCATGGTCCTATGCAGCTAATTTTACTATGGTTCCTTCACAAGTTTCTCGGGGTTCCTTGAGTATTAGACTGAGGGTAAGACTGATTCCCCCCCCCAATCATCCCTAGAAGCATAATTCTTCACTGCCCTCTACTGTAAGAGTTTAACTCTACACTGGCCAGCAATAGAAGGAAGCACTATAATGACCATTAAAAGACAAAGCACTTTTTTTCACCTATACCCATTTGAAAGAGGAATTTCTTCACTGATCACAAATCTGGGCGGGCATTTGATTTTTGAAGTAATATTAGGTAATAAACAAAACTCTTCAGACACCAAACAATATTTTTCTGGACCAGTCAGGAGTACTGCAAAAAAACTTTCTGCTTTACCTTTTCACTTTCAGTGTCCAGAGCAGACGTGGCCTCATCCAGCAGAAGGATTTTGGGTCTACGGATAAGGGCTCGAGCTATGGCGATTCTCTGCTTCTGTCCTCCAGACAGCTGTGTGCCCTTGTCTCCAACTCGAGTGTTGTATTTCTGTTAGAGAGACAGCACATTAGACATGTACTTCTGCAAAAAAATACAAGTGATTGGGTACATTTTTGCTAGTTAATTCAATATTTTAATAGGATGAATCTATGACATGCTTTTTAAAAATTATGAAGTCTTTTACAAAGAAAGTTAGGCTTACCTGTTCTATATCCTCCTTCCCAGCTCTATATAATCCAGGAATAATAAAAAAAAACTATAGAGTTAAAACTTACATCAGGTAGAGTCTCAATGAAGCTCTGGATATTGGCCTCCTTGGCTGCCTGTTCAATCTCTTCTTGTGTCACCTTTCGGCTGTTGTCTCCATAAGCAATGTTCTCTGCTATGCTGCAGTCAAACAACATGGGCTCCTGGGATACGATGCCCATCTGTGCCCGCAGCCACTGGATGTTCATAGTCCTCACATCAACACCATCTATGCACTACAAAGGACACACAATAAATGCTTTTAGACATCTGATAATGGCTTTAAAATTAAAGGCACCAGATACACTTAATGCTGCTGATATTGCACACTGCACCTCTTATGCACCAGTAATGCTAAGCGCTGCTAAGTATAAATATCAAAAAGGGGTACCGGACTTACTAAAGGCCTATTATCAATATGACATCTTACTGGGACCCCATCAATTTTTTTTGTTGATCAGGTGTCTAATGATCAAATCAAACTTAAAAGAATAAAGAGGTATCCTTAAAAGAACATGTTTTTTTTGGCATCCAGTAACTCTGGATGCCAAAAGTAGCTCTTCTGAAGTCAAGTAAGCTTTTTTTCTCACATTACATCCTTAGCAGTTAAATATTTGTTTTGATAAAGATGAGCCAATGTACGTAAAATGGGGCTCAACAAGGGCATGATGTAAGATAAAATTATATAAATGATACCAAGAAATAAATCACAACATATAGAGGTATTATAAGTCCTAGGAAAAGGTTTGAAATTTGGTTTAAAGGGAAGTGAATGTTTATGTAACAATGTGGGAGGCTTAATGGATTGATGAAAGGGAAAATTCCTTGCATCGAGAAAGGTCATATTTTGTGGTAAAAACTTGTTGTGGTTGTAAATACCATTAAAATGTGAGAAGATGCTATAGGTTCAGAGGGTTTATAGAAGTTAACACAAGTTTACTTTACTACTGTAAAGGTAGGAATTGGCTTATAGGTAATGTGTATTTTATAATATGCAACATGCTCTGTAAATTCTCTGTAAAGTCACTCTGTGCATTCTCTCTAGCTTCACTGTGTCTGTTTATAACTACACCCTACATTCTTAATGATATCTATTCTATAATCAATATATTTACCACTTCTCCAGTAAGCGGGTCATAGAATCTCTCCAAGAGTTGGACGGTGGTACTCTTCCCACAGCCACTGCTGCCCACTAGAGCCAAGGTTTGCCCTTTGGTCACACTGACATCCAGTCCTTGGAGCACAGGCACATCTGCTCGGGTTGGATAATTGAATTGGACTCCACGAAATAAGATATTTCCAGAACATTCTTGCTGTAGCCAATGAAAACATATTTTCATGTCAGCAAACTACTGAAATCGATAAGTGTATAACATGAAGCAAATAAAACAACACTACTGTGTACTGTTCTTTATCATTGACCTAAACCCATGGGAAGAATGTTACATTACTAGTGTTTCATATCTTTTATATATTTCTCCAAACCTTGTAAGTTTTTTTGGTGTTTAGCCTTTACTATTCTTACTGTTCTTTCAAGTTCCTGTCATTAAATCAAAATTATAAGTCCATAAAAGAGACCCTCATTTAATTCAGTTATGTAATTAATAAAAATAAAATAAAAAATTCAAATATAGTTAGTTCCAATACCTACAGTAGCTCTGTGGGAAATCTGAAAAAAATTGGACATAAGTCATTCGTCGCTACTCTATCACAGCAAAACCTGCAGGTTTTGGGCTTGTGTTGATGTCATGGGCTGCATAGTAACTGACTCATAAACATAAACTTAATTATAAAAATTCTGACTTACCAGAACTTGTCCTCCAGGGTTATAGCTGTCAATAAGAGGCTGTCTCTCCAGCAGGCCAAATATATGAGCAGCTGACATTTTGGCCTTGGCATAGTCTGGAGCAAAGGAGCTGGTCTGACCCAAAGCCATGGCTCCGAACACAATGGCAGAGAACACCCTGCAGAGAAGGGAACACAAATATATGTGAAGCACTGGGGAAATGGCACAAATAACTGAATCAGTCATACACATTTGAACCTTTATATTGTTTTCAGCATGTGCAGAGGATAAATGGCAGTAATAAATTACTATTTTGTGGCTGTCATTGGTAATGCATTGATTGTTCAGTAAAGGTAGAGTGAAGAATATATAACCTGGAGTAAGTATGCAGATCTGGAAAGTCAAATGAAACTCCTTATCTACATTTTGAATCTGTGATTTAAAGCCCCACTCTGGTCTGCTTTTACCCATACACGGGGGTCCCAACATTTTTAATTTGGCTTTTAGAAGTGTCCACTGGCTGCATCCTGAAGGTTTCTGGTGTAGCTATCACGTGGTCATGACACACTGACCTAGGCCATAGAAGTCAAATACTGGTCTCCATTACCAGTAATAGGAACTGCAGAGAGTCACAAGGTGTCAAGGTTTGTAAATAAAAAGGGGAGTTTGGTATGAACAAGTAGGATGGATTGGGAAGGGTGAATTTGCTTTATCTGAAATTAGGCTTTAAAACCAGAGCAGATAACTTTCTGCAACCAGTCTGTTTGCTTTACAAAAATCAGACTTGCAAATTATGTTTTGACTAACTGCTCTAGTTAATGCCATTTCACAAGCTGTATTAGTAGATAATCATTAACAATAATATTTAATAAGTATGTTTTTTATGTACAGAATCCAGTTGGGGGGTAAAGGGAAGCTAACACTGCTGGCAAGCTGAGGCTTTACAGAGAAACTGCAGGTTTGATCAGATAATAAAAAAAAAAAAAACTAAAGGTATGCTATAAGCTATGCAAGGAATCTGTAATGTTTATTTCTACCTGATTCCGTACTACATTTATTGCAAACAACTTGCTGAGAAGGCAAAGCTTATCAACCACTGCATTAAAATAATCTACTTAACCCAAGTAGCAGAGGAGACATGTCTAGAGAGTTTTATTAGCATACAGATTTCTTATATGTAACAATGTACATATACAAGTAAATATTTTTTGGAAAGCAAAATGTTTCATAAATATTATTAAGAAATACTTACAAAAATACATTGTCCATTGTCATTTGATTGTTTGCCACAAGCCATGCACCAAACCGAAAGCATCCAGCATAAGCAAAGAACATGATAGCCTGAGAGAGCCCAAATGTCACTCCATGGATGTGAGCCTTCTTAATGGAATTTCTGCAAAAAGATATTAAAAATCATTACCTTTTAGGTATTGTATACGTAAGCAATGAGCTCATTTTGTTAATGTATTTAAAAGCATGTTGTGTTGCCGTCTGAAGTCATTGAGGACTTAGCCTCATTTCAATTGAGTTGAGGATTTGCCGAAGTGATCCTTTGCTATTGCTCATTATTGCTTGGTCATTGATGTTTCCACATCTTTTCTGTTCTCCGCAAAAGTATTTACTGATTTACAGCAATAGGTGAAATATCTGGAGATGAGGGCTCAAACAAACACACATATATTTTATACTCACTGGTAAGGTCCCACCAGTTTTTCATCATACAAGGCCTCAAAGGTCCTCTCCCGTGTTAGAGACACAACAGTACGGATATTTTCTACAGCATCAGTGGCAATCTGAGAAAGAAAAATAGATATATTAGACAGTGAGTCATCAGACTGGAGAGAAATTTTCTATATTGTCTTTGACTGATAGACAATAACTGCAATATTCTCTTTGCAATAGATAAAAAAACAGATGTGTACAGTATGTGTGTGTGTGGTGGGGGGGTGTTACCTGCAAAAAGATTTGTATTTTTGTCCATTCAGTCATACCCCACTTTGTATGTCAGGTCAGAAGACTTTTTTCTGCTGCATTTTATAACACAGGACTGGAGAGCGAAAAGAGCAGCATAATGATTAGCTTATTTCTCTGTCTTTCTGTTCTCTCCTCCGATTGGTACATTTTAATTAATGAGGTAAAGGAAATGTGTCCATCAATATACGTCAGAAAAAGGAACTTTATGCCTCCAAGACATGTATTCATAATGACTATTATCAGTAACATTTCTGAACCCAACTCACTTTTCCAGCGATTTCCAGCTCCTCTTTGTCTTTCTTTGCATGGCCAGCAAATGTTTTCATTTCAATCAGAGCTGAGATGGCGATGACCGGCACAATAGCCAAGATGAGAAGGGTTAACTGCCACCCGTAAATGAACGATATTATAGTAGCAGTGCCCAAGTTTGCAATGTTCTGAGATAGCAGTGCCAGTCTGGCTCCAGTAGCCTGGATGAGATAAAACAATTAGTTCAACTTTGTGGCAAGCTGCACAGATTTTCAGCAACTTTTACTGCAACCCTCATTTGCTTCCCTTTGGGAGATATTGAGATATCTAAGGATCTATTTATAAAACAGGGAATTAGACATTCCTCAAACATTCGCCCATGGGAATCTCCCAGGTCCATGTGTTTCAATAGTTACTATAATTTGCTTTTGTATTTAGAATGATTTGCGCAGAGAAAATTAACCAAAAACCTATGAACATAAATCCCAAAAAGTACTACATTAAAAGGTCTGCCCTCACTGTAACTGCTTGCACACTTTAGATTTACGGTACTTGATCCAAGACTTATATTAATAAATACATTGCAGGGAATGCCTGCAATGTAAACTTGAGGTCTGCGGATTTCTGGCAGTGAGCCAAATACAATAGCAGAATAATAATTCTGGTTCTTGAATGAAACCTGGAAGACTAGACTAGATACACAAACTAAGAGGGCATCACCACAGGGTCCTGCATTTATGAAAGACAATGGAGATGGAGATGGAATGACCACCCTGAATATATAATATATGTAATGGCTTCTATTATAAAATTATTTTACTATTTTTCTGTGTTAGCAGTATTGTATTTTCTTATATTATATAATGAATTCTGGGCAGGTGAGGAAAGATGCAGAATAACTCACCCCATGAACCTGAGAAGCGTCTGTAGCCAGTCTTGTGGTTAAGGCACCAGTGCTGTTCTTTTTGTTGTCAAACCATCCAATTTCCTACAATGTACCAACAAACACATGGATTATTTAAATGCTATATCATGGGGAGAAAGCAACAAAATCAGTTTACAGAATAGACAAACTTTGGTTAGACAAGAATGCACATAAAACAAACAGAAAGTCTACAAAATATTTAAATTCTGCAACAACATTGATATTTATGAATTATTGATGAACAAATGAGTCAGGTACAATATGTTTATATGTTAGGGCGCCTTGACAGATTATATAAAATAAACAGGTTGCTTTAAAACAGCCCATGTAAAAAAAATAAACGTGTTCCATTACAGCACTGCATGATTTAAAGGTGGTTTTACTGTATTTAGTTTTTCAACTTCCATAATACAAATGCTGATTGTGAAAGAAATTATTGTCATGGTTTGGGAATTCAAAATTTAAAAGCAGACAAATAAATAAGATATCTAGGTGGTACAAGAACAGTCTTGTTAATGTTTTTAGTTACCATAAAAAAGAGCACTCTATTACCTGTCTTAACATTGCCTTGAAGGTCAACAGCCTGAGTCTCATAGTCAGAATCTCTCCTGCTTTCCCAAATGTAAATCCCTGTGAATGGAAGAAAAAACATACATAATTTGCATTCACCGTGTTTCCCCGATAAGACATCCCGATCAAATAAGCCACCCTCCGATTTTTGCTCAAACAACAAGTAAAGCACCCCCTGCAAATAAGACATCCTCCGATACCTGATACTGTGTGCCTCTGTGTGACTCCTCAATGCTGGCTGCAGTGCAGAGTGAAACTGAAAGTAACTTCAAAGGACAAGCTAGCTGCTGATCCCTGCCCTAACAGAGTCTGTTACCCGGCGAGTCAGTGATCAGAAGGGGACAATGAATGGCACAGAGTGATCAGAAGGGGGACAATCAATGGCACATACGGTAGTGATCAGAAGGGGACAATGAATGGCACATACGGTAGTGATCAGAAGGGGACAATGAATGACACAGAGTGATCAGAAGGGGACAATGAATGACACAGAGTGAACAGAAGGGGACAATGAATGGCACATGAGTGATCAGAAGGGGACAATCAATGGCACATGAGTGATCAGAAGGGGACAATAAATGGCACAGAGTGATCAGAAGGGGACAATCAATGGCACATGAGTGACCATGGGTGATTTTCAACAATAAATGTGTACTGTAGTCGTCTTCATGGAAAAATAAGACATCCCCCTGAAAATAAGACCTAGGGCATATTTTGGCATTTCAAAAAATATAAGACAGTGCCTTATCATAGGGGAAACAGGGTAACTGCATTTTTCTTTAAATGTAGTACAGACACAGATGTAACAAAAAAGACTTGCATGCACAATAACAAGGGACTAGGACAGTTCAGTACTCAGTATCTATAGAGGTCCACTGAACCAACATCACTTGTAACCGGCATTATTGTGTTGTATATAAAAAGCTCAGTGGAGAGACTTTTCAGAGCGTTGCTGGTTTCACCCTGTGACTCAATCTTTATGAATGGGATTGGTTGCGGTGTGCCTAGCACGATGCTACATAATGCACCCCCTTCAAATTAAACCCAATTTCAGCTATAGGTAACTATACATAATAAATTGTAAGTAAAAGCAAAATGTTTAGCAAAATCTCCCCAGTTTGGCACTTTAAAGCAGCACAAAATGGTCGACAAGGGGGCACAGAGAACAATGGAAACACTTTTCAGGTGTATGTAAGACTAAGGTTTCATTTTACTTGCAGTTTGGTATAAAGGTATGACAAGTTCTCCTTAAATCAAACAGTAATGTAAGGATATTTAAACATGTGTCTACATTACTAAAGTCAGCTACTTGTTTCCAAAACAATTCTGTAATATATAGAGGCATCCCAGGTGTGTTTACCTGAAGGAAAAATGTGATAAAGGAAATGCCTCCAAGTGCCAAGAATAGCAGGGAATACATGGTGCTTTTGGATCTCATCTCATCCACTGGTCCTGCAAAAACCTACAAGTAAAGGGAAAATTAATAACTTTATATTTAAAATGTAATCTAAAGTCAAAAACAAAAATGAAATATAATAAAGGCTACAATTACAAACATTCATTCAGTAATTAATTTCCTAGCTTTTTTTGTGAATTGCAAAACCTCTACTTTCTGTGTAATGGAGAGGGGAGGTCTGCACCCAGCTTTAAAAGAAGAGATAATTTTAAATCTAAAATGCTTGTTAAAGAGTCCCTTTGTCCCATTGCTTTTCCTATTCAAAAAAGTTCACAGAAGTAATTAAAGCGGAAGTTCCACTTTTAGGAATCTACACATCAACCAGGTAATTTCTGGAGAAAGGAACAGGCAATGTCCCTTCTGCAATAATCTCTTCTGTCTGCCTGGTCACTCTGAATATCTGTTAAAAAGCTGATCTGCTCATGTTCAGCTTTAGCTTTAGTTGCAATCCCGGCTTCCCCTGCACATGCCAGGATTGACTGAACTCCTGTGCCCCTGCATGGGAGTTATGTCATCCCAGCCTAGCCAAAAAAATAGCAGCAGATCATCTACAGGATGGAAAGAAAGAAGATGGTGGTGCCCTGTGAGGAAACAGGGACAAATAAATATCACAGGTTTAGTTCTGCTGAGGTAAATTCTGCACGCATCCAAATAAAAAAGCAAAATGTAAACCAAATTGACATTCCATTTACACCATATCATGCTGCAGGAATACATGTTCCAACCACAACATGAATAACTAACAAGTTATTACAACAATTAGAACCCCATTGAATGATTCAAAATATGATTTTAAACACCAAAATTTTACCCACCCCTATAATCTTGGAGAATATAATGGCAAAAACTGGTTGTGTGGCACCGTTGATAATCGCACAAAACACCCCCACCACAAAATATGGCCATTCGGGTTTGTTCAGCCTCATAATCTTAAAGAAGGATACCGGAGGAAGCTTCTCAGCCTGGTAAAAAAAAACAAAAAAATATATATATGTGTTGTTATTGTATTAAAAATGTACATCTGAAATAATACAACATATCAAAATTTAAACTGTACATAAATTAATTTATCACATTTATGCGATCAAATCATCATAGAAAAATACCTCTTTCTTGCTATACCTAAACACGTTTGCTCTCAAGCGCCACCATGTGACCTAAAGCCTAGGCAAATATCATGTGATCTGCAGCCATTAGGAGCGCTGTGGGTATTTCATAGTTTTACATTCGGCAATCAGAAAGACCCTGTCTAATAAACCCTCAGTGGGATATTTGGATCATCCCATCAAGGATTAACCGCTATGCAGCCCTTTTTAACAGAAACATATGTATAGATATAAAGCAAATATGCTGCCTCCATGAACATATATAAAGAGGACACTAAACAAAAGGTTTTTAAAACCATCCCTATTTATTTCCTATGGGTGGCCATGGATGGGATGCTAAGGGCCTCATTTTTTGAAGCTCACCAGGACTGGAGAAGATAGACTATCATGGTTGAATATGGGTTATCCAAGAAACCTGGAATAGATCAGGTCCAGGATTGAAAACACTTGCCAAATAATAGCAAATTATTTTTATGAAATCCATTTGAGGTTTACTGGATATCCCAGGTTCTCCTACAATAGTATATCTTCTCCAGTCATGAAGAGCTTTAATAAATCAGGCCCTACATGTAGGACCCCAACCCTGGGTGTGGTTCATGGGTGTGAGGAAGTGATAACCTCACCCTCTAAATTAATTCAAGGGCTAGATCCTTTGCCAGAATTCTTACACCTGATACATTTCTGGATGTGCACTGTATGGTTCTTTCCATCAGCCCCTACTACAGTATCCTACACTGATCTAGTTCTGGGAGATGTAACTGTAGCTGTAGATGTAGCTTCCCTCATCACCTGTTAAAGAGATAAGCATTTGAAGTTTTTTTTGGAAGAACCTTGGTGGGATTGTTAGCGCCACCATAAATGCCACATACTGCTTACCTCCTCTTTTTCATCCTCCTCATCAATATTCTTCTTCTCTTCAACCTCTGGTGTTTTCTTGTGGCTGCTACGTCGACTGGACTTCCTCCGTGTTATTTTCATATCGTAATGTTTGTACGCATCATCATTCTCTTCATAATGGCTCTCATCTTTTTTCTCTCCTTCTAATGTCTAGGAATGACACCAAAGACATGTGTGCAACTTAGAAAATTGAATAGGCTAAAGAGTGACAAAATAGAGAATACAGAAATTCACAATTCTGTCTGTTGATTTTTCTATTGACGGTAGCCAAATTAACTCCTGCAAATATCTGGCGGTCTACTACTCCTACTGTAGTTTAGGTTAAATATAAAATAACTTTATGACTATAAAAAATTAATGTGATGCTTGCAGACCCTATGCTCACATTCAGGAGTTTATGGTCCCCATGGTTAGACCATTACATCTATTACTTTAGATCAATTGCCCCTCTTTTTGTAGCTTTTAAGGCCTTAGTGGTCCCAAATGTTTTTTTTTTTTTTTGGATGATCCTGATCCTCCCTCTTCCTTTCCTTTTATTTTTTAGCCTAGCCTTTGCATGTGTCTATCATTGCACTATACTATCCTCCTTAGTTTGCCTTTCTAGAATCTTATACCCCATTTGCTTTTTTCTTTCTTTTTAATGTAACTCACTTTATTTTAATCATTGTAACTTTGAGTTTGGGGGAGAGATTTGTTGCCCCCATGCCCTCTTGCCTAATGGTCTAGATAAGGGGTCAACAAACTCCGGCCTTTAGGCCGGATACGGCCTAGCCGATAGTTCCTTCCGGGCTAACACCCCCTGGCCGATCTGGCCCAATGCCGGCCAGCAACCTGCGGCTCGGGAGCCAGGGGGCATTAGGAACTACCGGAGCCAGAGCCACTGGAGCTCCGGTGCAACCCCCTTGCAGTTGCTCTACTATTTACTGCGGCCAGCGTTGATACTTCGACGACTGTGGTAAATAGGGAAAGCTCCCTGAAGGTAAATCCCTCTCCTCCGCAATGCATACGGAGGAGAGGGATTTCATTTTAGGGGGCGTTCCCTGGTGTTGAGCGTGGCCATTAGGGCGGGTCCTGCCCACCCCATAAATGGTCTAGCGGCCATAAAACTTTGCCGACCCTGGTCTACATATATATACTGTATAACAGGGAACTACTATAAAACTGGCTTTTATGTTGATTATTGTATTTTTCTTCAAATATTTGCTTCTTGTATAGCATAGGGCTTTTGGTACTTTATTCTACTATGAGTTACATATTCTGTTATTGTTTTCTGTGTACTTCAATTTTTTTCTAATAAAAAAGTTTTTGAACAGAAAAATAAAAAAAAAAAAACAGAAAGGGTAAGAGAGAGGAAAAGATGAAGAAAAAACTGATCAAGAAAGGTGGAAGAGAAAAAAGGGGAAATAGGAAAAAGGTACCGTATTTTTCGGACCATAAGACGCTCCGGACTATAAGACGCACCAGGTTTTCCGCACAAGGGAAAACAAGAAAAAAAAAAAATTGATTTGATTTCCCCTGAGATCCAGCGTGCGGCACTTGTGCCCGCCCACGAAGGCGGCGCCGATCGGCATTCATCAAATCAATCGGCAAATTGAATCCTGGGAAATAAATTGCACTAACCTGCATAGTAACCAGGTTGTAATAGACTCCATTTATCTTCATCAGTTCACTATGAGATCCTTGTTCAGTGATAACGCCTTCACTGAACCCAGCAATAATGTCAGCGTTTCGTACGGTTGACAATCGGTGGGCTATGACGATGGTTGTCCGGCCTTCTCTAGCCTGGAATAATGAATATTTTGGATTATACCTAAAACCAATGTACAAAGTTCTACTGATCATTCATAGCATTACACTGTTATATCACACAACAGAGGTGTGTTGCAGCTCACCACAAGGCACTAACACAAAAACCTTTGGTGCATTAGGCATATATATTTGAAGAAGCCACTAAAGTGCAGGAAAGTAAATTAAATTGAGGGTGCAAATGAAGATTTTAAGCAATGGACAACGCTGCATTGAAGAGCGTGTGGGAGGTTCAGAACCTGTTTAAAGCATGAAAACTAAATACCTTATCTAGAGCTGCCTGCACCATGGATTCACTCTCAGTGTCCAGAGCAGAAGTGGCCTCATCCAAAAGAAGAATTTTAGGGTTTCGCACCAGTGCCCGTGCAATAGCGATTCTCTGTTTCTGACCTCCACTCAGCTGTGTTCCTCTCTCACCGACAAGAGTGTCAAATTTCTAGAAATACAAACAATCACACATACAGTTTCTAAAAATTCTATATTCCAAAATATTTTTATTGGCATAGGCATTATTATAGAATGCATTTGCATGGCATTGAACCTTAACTTTAACTTTGCTGCATATTGCTTATATTTTTTTTTATACTCAAACAATCAAATTTCAGTTGTTAAATTAATTTTTTAGTTTATTGTACAAATATTTCAAACACCTGCACACAGCTGAACTCTAGGAAGGTATTAAAACATTGCTGAATATAGGAATGCAACTTTCACATATTAGGAATAAGGCAGGAGTATGACAGGAAATGTTCATTGGACCACAAGAATAAACAAAGATAAACAGAAGAACCAGGCAGTTCACGTTTCACATGTATTCATTTTGGCTTATCTGGAGTTCATCTTTAATAGAAATATTATGTAAAACTCTTTGTGCTCTATGCAAACTTTGTTGTGTTACCATCCTGCTTTCCAGTATCATACCTGTCATAAAGATTGAGTTACACTTTATAGGATCTTTCAAGCTGAGCTTCAGGCAAACTGCTAAATACATACTAGAAGTATATATACTGTATGTGAATAACCAGCCAACATATTTGATCCAAGTTCTTTTGCGTGAAGGCACAGCTAGCTCAATGGCCTCACTGCAAACTGTATTGCAATAATCAAAATTGATCAAAACCAATACCACCCTTACATTGGATATTGAAGGTGCAGCAAAAAGGGAACTTATCTAAGCATGCCCACTTCTTTTCATATTAGACTAACAGTCTTGTGTAAAGTAGAGCTCTGATTAGCTCAGAGTGCTTCCTCCCCCTCCTTCAGCCTGATAGCTGCTGTGCAGTGCATTACAGCTGAAAATATCAAGACTGATATAGATATGACTGCTAGTTACATGTAAGAATACACACTGGCAAAGTTAAAGTAGTCTCAGACAATAAAGAGACCTTTCTGGAGGAAAACCATTCAAATGCCATTATTTGCAAGCATTCCATGCACCCTCAATAAATTAAGTTAAAAAAAAAAAGTTACTTCTGGCAGCCTCATGATGAAATTATAAGCATTGGCTTCTTTGGTGGCTCTTTCGATTTCTTCCATTGTGACATTCTCACGACCATACCGGATATTCTCTGCAATGGTGGTATCGAACAAAACAGGCTCCTGACTGACAACACCAATCATCTCTCTTAAGTATCTCAAGTTTAAGTTACGAATGTCTTGTCCATCTATTGTGATCTGGGGAGGATAAAGCACAACATAGAATAACAATAAAAAAAAATAATAGCACTATAAAATTATTTATTAATATTCATTATTTATTGCTAAGATTACATTGAACAGTGAATTTGCATTGTTACTGCGGACAAGTACTGAGAACAAGGAGGGCAGTTGATCCTATATAAGAGCCATGAAGAATGATTTCCAGGATGTACAATGCATTAAAGTAATCATTGATGATCACAAACAAATAAAGGCAAGAAAACCCCATCAAGCTGCCTTTAAGGCTAAGTGAGTTTGTCATTGATTTCATGATATACAGAGGACCCCTAAGGGAAATTTGAAACTACTTCATTTTTCCACTCTATACCTCCCTACTGTCCATTCTACGTCATCTAAAATCAGGTGCTCCTGCTTCCATGCTCTCCGTGCTACTTCCTCTTCTAGCCTGAAAATACCATAGTTCCTATGTAGAATTTTTTTAGTGGTCCTTTAACCCCACTTTTATTTACTGCAAGTAGATTTAGGTCAAAAATTTAATTTGCAATAATTTCTACATTTTGTTTATATGCAAAAAATAGTAAATTGTATTCTTACCACGCCTTCATTTGGATCATAAAACCTCTGGATGAGCTGGACTGTTGTACTTTTTCCACAACCGCTACTGCCAACAAGGGCCACTGTTTTACCATTTGGAACTGTGAGGTTCAACCCTTTCAAAACCTTTACCAAAAAAAATTAATAATTAGTCAACATTTAAATTAGAACTCTGGCCATTGCAAAGATCAAAATGTTTCAGTTATTATTTACTACAATTAGTTGTAAAATTCCCACAAAACATTTTCATTACATCTCTCCTATACATATTTTACCATGTTTTGTTTCTTTAAAAATGCTACGTATGGAGAAAAATACCTTGCAAGAAATCCTGCAGGTTCCCAAATTCTTGCATTGAGATCTCAAGTAGTGTTATCAACCAGTTCTCCTCTAATGAATATATAGAACTATAGAATTCCCAATATAGAAATGAGGAAAGAAATTGTGTTCTACTGTCCTACTACACATTCTGTTCCGAATAGTCTCAACACTGTTGCACCATAGATATAATATGGTGAATGAGTGGTGTCAACCTAGCACAGGGAATGCATCACTAGCGTGAAAGAAAAAAAAGACAAACAAAGCCACCTCATCAAGTGATTGGTAAGCTGCAAGACTTTACATTATTATTTAACTATTCAAATTTGCTTGAGCGTTTAAAAGTAATATTAAAAGTTGTTGTAGTCTTTACAAATATGCAACTTTTATTAAAAATAAACCAAAAATATGCTGCAAGAGTTGAAATGAGTGCATGTAGATATAGCTGAGATAGGTGGAGAAAGATCAACAGAAAAAAAGATAAAAAAAAGTTGGCAATATAATTTGTTAGAAAATAAACACACGCACACGTCGCAATTGTTTATGATACTCATACCAATATTTCTTCCATGTTTCTTGATCTACTTTAATTCACTTCTCTTGTGTTAAACCTAAAATAACATCCCAATTTTTGTTTATTTTTGTCTGCTATTATCATATAATCTCATGAAGTTATAAATATATCTAGGAGCTCACATGTAATAACCTTATCTTTACAGTGTTTGCACACTGTAACAAACAGTGAATGTTGTGACCTTTGGAACGTCGGTAGTTACACAACAAACAATATTCTATGACTAACCCAAGCCCAAAGAGACTGTTAATACATACAGATGAAGGAACAGATAAAACTCACATTTTTCTGATCACTAAAGGTGCATTTTGTTCTATAAATAGCAATAAATCTTGGTTTTCTTGTCAAATAACGCTAAGGTCAAAGAGTTCATTGACAACCACGCAGTTAACTATTTTCAGGTGCTCAATTTTAACGGTAAAGACTCAGTTTGACATGCATTCGAGAGAATTTGAATTGTTAAGCTGCTGTCCTTATAAGCACTACCTACTGCATTGCAACTGCTTGCTATTGAGTTAGGTGTGTGTTTCCAGTAGTTCACAGTAAGCCACTCTTATATGATGCATGAAGATTCGAAAAAAGTGCCATCTGCATAAATAATTACTTTGATTGCTGCCATTCATTTCAGTTGTAACCAGGGCTTTAGGGCAGATGAGTACTGGTTGACAGGGGTGAACTGCAAGAAGAAATTTCTGGGACATACTAGGTAAACTTCTTGTGCCCCCTTCCCACTTGTCTAAAATTTATAGTATTGCAAAAGTCAAATTCTTCTGATTAGGGTCATGTACTGAAGTCCCCCTGTTCACCCATTTATGGCAACCTCCAATAATACAATAATTATTGTATGGCTATAACAAAATGCCTCTCTGAACATACCCTGAGTGATCATATATAGTTATGAGATTTTATATTTTATAATTATTGTATGTGGTTTACATAATAAATCCTAGGATTACTATAATAATAATATTTCCTATTCCCTAAATAAAATACCATTTTATTTATTTTTTTAATGATTGTTTCCTACATGCACTGGTGGTTTAAGTTGTCCAGCAAAGGTAACATTGGGTTGGCACAGAATATAACACCAGGTCAACTTTTTTTAATATAGTTAAACTGTCCATCTAGTCATTTTCATTTTTGTAATTTTGGCGAGAGATCTATAGAATCAAGCATACAGGCTGAAGCAGAGCCCTCACCAATAAAATACCCAAAAGAAGGAAGATTCTGTCAAGTTGTTTAACTCCCCAACATACTGAAAACACAGGCATTCCTAAAATTTATCTTTGCCCAGGACCCTAGCCTTTTCTGTAAACTGATACCAAGCCTTCAATGCATCAGTGACAACTCATATCCCACAAATAAATACAGTAATTCTAAAAAGAGTTTTAGCAAAGCTATTTTACCAACCTGGATATCCGGCCTTGATGGGTAGTTAAATTTTACATTTGAAAATTGAATGTCTCCATTGATTTTTTCTGGTTTGATTCCTGCTGTAGAAAAGCTGTCTATCTTGGGTACCTGCAGGAATAAAAATAATTCATACTTCATAGCTAAAAAACATTCACAAAGTCTGACATGAACTATATTTTGCAACACCTGCATTATTTTACACAATGTAACATATTTGTGCACCAACTATTTAGGTTTAATGGTGGTGCCATTCATAATCATTACTGCCATAATGCACACAGTGGGTGGTGCAATAATTTATTTAGGTTATCCAAGACGGGAAAGAGATCATGGCAGAAGTGATTCAGCAAACCTGGAACAGAATTCTTAAAAATCATTTGGTAATATTTGGAAACTGACAACAGTACATTTAACATTCATTCCAAGATCCAAGAATTTTCTACAACTGCCCAATACTCTCCAATGGTCCTCATAGTCCAATTCCGACTGCTCCTACCTTCTGCTCATTTAAAAGAGCATTCAAAACCTATCTTTTCAAACTTGCCTACTCATCTTCGCCTGCCTCCTAAAACTCTAACTACATATCCACCGTTCCATATCCCCCCTCCTATTGTGTGCTTCTCCCCCCACATCTCAGATTGTAAGCTCTTTGAGGCAAAGAGTGTCCTGTGTCACTGTCGCTATCTGTCATCTGGAAGTCCTAATAAATGTACAGCGCTGCATAATATGTTGGCGCTATATAAATACTGATTATTATTATTATTATTAATTAATAATATTATTATTATTAACAATAATAATAATAATAACAACATTTTCCTTGAAATCTGTCTTTTTTTGTTTTGGCATTCCATTAATGTGTATATGAAAATAACTAGTTCTGAAATGAACAAAAGCCATTTAACACATCAGCTAAAATAGTGCTGTTAAAAAAGTACTTACATTATCAATAATATTAAATACTGCATATGCCGCTCCTCTAGCATTGGAAAAGGCTTCAATATTAGGTGAAGTTTGACCAACACTGAACGCTCCAATGATGACTGCAAAGAACACCTAGAAAGATATAAAAATAAAATAACTTTGTATGTACACCTAACACTTAAGTTTTTATATTTGGTTTATACCAATAACCATTTTGCTAAAAGACCATTGTATACCTTTATTTTTACATGTATGTTATATGTTTTATATGTATATTATTATACATCCAAATATTATACATTTTCGGAAAGCTGAGAACCTGTACTATACAAAATCTTTTATGTACACACAAACACTTAATAATTCAATTTAGTTTTAAAAAAAAATAAAAAAACAGATACCTTTGTTGCTATTACTGCTATTACAATGGACTGTGGTCCCATATGAAATAGCAATATTGAGTAAAAGGTTTTTTTTTTGCAGGGCTGTGACAGCTCTGAACCTGAAAGTGCTCAGTTACTCATTTCTAGACTCATTGGGCCTGATTTATTAAAGCTCTTCTATGGCTGGAGAGGATACACTTTCACCAGTGAAGCTGGGTGATCAAGCAAACCAGGAATGGATTTCTTAAAAGTCATTTGCTATTTGTTAACACATGTTTACAATTGTGGACAGATTTATTTCATGTTTGCTGGATCACCCAGCTTAGATGAGTGTGCAGAACAGCTTAAGGGATGGACATTCTTCAATCTGCTTCTCTCGCAAACTTTAGTCTTATGGTTCTGGACCTGCTGGGAGGAGCTATTTAAAAGTGATTTGGCAGTTCTATAGCCCCATTTGTGACCTTTCACCATAAAACAAGGAGCCAGCAAGAAAAATTAAAACATATTAACAGCTTAAATTTTGCACTGAAGAAGCTGTAGACTGCAACTGTAAATATACAATATTGTATGTGTTTGGGGGCATCTTCGTAAATAATGATTTATTGAGCAATACAAAAAGGACAAGACAGATTAGTCTATGACAAAAAAGGAGACTTTAGTGCTAGTTTACATCTTAAACAAGTACAGGTGTGCAGTCTTATAAAAGGTTTATGCCATTCCCTTCAGAAGGGTAATTTCACACAAGCGGTGAGCCACAGCAATCTGCCGCAGGCTCAACTGTGGCCCCAAACTCTCCCATTTAAGGGAATGTCAGCTGTTTGGAACCATTTATCTGCATGTGACCGTGGCAGATTTTAGTGTGGTGTGCAACAGCAACATGCCACTTTTGGCCATGTAGTTGTCGCGTTAAGATGTGCACTGTAAATCCTGTTGCCTTGTCTTTCATGGCTGGACAGCAACAGTTTGCTCTGCCCTGAGAAACTGACTTTTAATTTGACACAGCAGGTCTGTAAGGGCCCTAACTGAGCTTTATTTACTTTCTCTGAACTTCTGGTGTAGCATGAAAAGTCACTTTAACCTTTGTCTGTCCTTACTTACTGTAAGCACGCTCCCGATGGTGTACTTTTCATTTATGATCAGAGTGGTTCCATACCAGAATGCCAAGGCATAGGATGCATATATCATTAAGAAAGCAAATCCTATAGACACATTGGCTGTAATTGCTTTTTTGATTCCTATCCTTTTGGCTTCTTCTAAGTTCTTTTCATACCTGGAAGACAGATTTGATTTAAATTAGGCCACATGTCAAAACTGTGTAAATTCATTGTTCATTCATTCATTCATTCAGTGTTCTGCCCCTACCCATACAATAATAGACTCTGAGTTGGCTAAAGAGCTGCTGGGGGTGGTTGAGCTAAAATCTTGGAGACAGAACTCCTTGGTTTGGGGCTTCCATGGCACTTTTAAAGCACAAGTGAAGAAATATCCAAACATCTCAACCTACTTGCTATTAAAACTACATTTCAGCAAGAAGAAATCATTATTGTCTCAGGTTTACTTAATATTCCTCTATCTATTCAGATCTCCAATTATTCATTGTCCTGTAAATGGGCTTATGAAAATACCCAGCATGAAAACGCTGTTTTTTTCCTGAAGCTTACTACAGACGCACTCACATATGCAGGAGGTTATATCACAAAACTTCTGCCCAGCGAGTCACTGACATGCTTACTGTATCTGGCTGCACTGGATTGTATCAAAGAGAACATGCACAATTACATTAGTGTAATTATTATAAATACAAATTCTAGAGTTGTCTACAACTAGTATAGCTCATGTTTTTTTCAGCTCCAATGGTTGAAGACTGGTAGCCAAGATTGTGGTATTACTATTACTATTATAAAAATTCCAGCTGTCAGATAATCTTTATTTCCCCTTCTCAAAGTAAAATACATTTAATTCTGTTTGTTTTCTCATATCTGAGCTTCTCCGTGCTGGGATTTAGTTTAGTTTCCTGTTGCTTTCTATTCAATTCAGTTCTGTAAGATTTCTTTTGTAAATTGGTGGCTAAAACTGAACTGAATATTTAGGAAGAGGTCTTACTAATGCAATTGTAACCCAAAACAAGCTCAAGGGAGAATGGGGGGGCTCACCAACCTTCCAATTTCTTTTCCCTGTCCACCGAAGGCTATGACAGTCCGGATGGCCGCCAGTACCTCCTCTGCCACTGCTCCCGCTTTGGCGTACGCCGTCAGCTCCTTGTTAGTGAATGCTGACAAAATCTGCAAATAAACATTGGCATGTTGAATAAACTTGTCATGGCAGTAAGGAAAGATGTTCTTATTAGCCCACTAGTTCCTGGTCTGTGATTTCAAATATTCAACCTGCTGGTTCTCAATGAGAGCCAGGCACATAACATTTTCTGAAAATACCAGACTCTGGCATTTTGTGTATTTAGGTAAAGTAAAAGGTCTTCTTAAAAGAATATTCTGCATTAATTCTATTAATGACTTCCCCTGGTTCATTTGACAGTTCCATCTAGTGGGATCTCAGAGGAAGACACATGCTCCCTCATACCTGGAAAAACTGTTTTTTTACCAATGGAACAGAAGAAGCAGCAGGTAAAATGTCAAAGGATGGGTTCTACTTTTGAGATAAACTGTTGCTTTGCACTGAATGGACTAAGGGACAAATCCTCTTTAAAAGTCAATTCCACATCAACGTTGTTTTACCTATTTTAGGCTGTATGTAGACTGAAGATAACACAACAGGGGATCATTTGTATTGCTATCTGCAACCTTGAATCTATGCTCCCCACCCCCAGGACTATAAAAAAGCAGGGATAGTTTCTTACCTTTGCCCATACAGCTGCTGAGAGCCCCATGATAGGACTGATGGCTAGAATAACCAACGTCAGCTTCCAGCCTTTTACAAACCCAATACCAAAACCAGTCACAAATGTAGTTAAAGACTGAATAAGCATGGAGATTTTATCACCAATTCCTTCATTAATTTTTTGCACATCACTAAAAAAAAAATAACGGAGAAAACAAAAAAAAGTGTGTGTAAGTAATTTTTAGCTAAACCCATGAAAGTGATCTTTTTAATAATGATGTCAGTCTGTCATTTCTGTAATAAAGTTCTCACATGATGCAGTTAAGATTTGCATTCCTATTTATAATGAGCCCACAGCCCACATGACTGACACATAGAAAAACTGCAGGGATGAATATGAATGGTTTGTACTCACTCGCTCAATCTTGTGTTCAGTTCTCCTGCATCGTTCACGTCAAACCAACTAATCTCCTGTCGCAGCACTGCATGGAAAAAGTGCTTTCTTATCTTTTTTATCTGCCGACCAGCAGATAGTGTCCAGAAAGAGATATGAATATAGGCAGCAAGGAGCACGCCAAAACCTAACCCACTGTAGTAGTAGGCATACCTGAAAAAGAAAAATGGCACAATTAGTCTTAATACAAATCAGGGCCTATAAAAGCCAGTCAGGTACTTTGCTTTAATTTAATTATTAATTTTATTAATGAACTCTCCTTAGGGGCCTGCATGCTATGCATGTCTGGGATATTTAAGATTGTTAGTTGATGCATGAAAACTGCAATGCATGGACAATTCACTTTAATGGTCACCCCAGTAAAATTTAATATTAAAGTTATGAAATACATACAGGGGACAGCCCAGCCAATCAGTACTCATCGAGCAATCAGTAATTATCCAGGCATCGCTGAAGTGCAGCAGCTCACATTACAAGATTTTACCAATAATATGGCAACATATTTTCGAACCTCTTTGCAACATTCCCTTTATACTGACTGCTGTTTGTCACATACAGAAAGACCATCAAATAGATTTACTTTCCATATGCTGAAGAAATGGAAATGCAGATTTGTCACAGAAAAAGTAATTGCACCCCTATATTTGCCACCACTTTACATCTGTGAAATTAGAAAAATATTTTCCAGTATCTCTATTATAGGAATCTCCAAGGGGAATATGTTGGTGGAACCTGCCTTATTTTAACTCTGGATATCTCTTTTACTATTGAAGTCAATAGTATCATCATACCAAAATGAAAAATGAATATGTTCATCCAGAGGGTTGTAAATTGTGCTAACTGCTTCCCAACCTCATGCAATCAGCTACCCACAAATGTATACACATTTGTCCACAGCAGTTGGCAGGTGTTTACCTGTTGCATGTAAATATGTGGGATCTACCATGTAACTACATATACTCCCCCATATCCACCTATCAAAACCACATTATTTATTTAATGATAGAGCAAGAGAGAAGTGGTTGATCAGTGGTTAGTAGGCTTTCCACCAGTTACCACCTGGTAACTGTTGTCCATATTTATGAACAAGCCCTAGGATCCTCGGGGGAACCCTTTGATTCTGGTGAGGGATATAAGATCTCACAAATATAGAAAATATAAACATATAAGTAATAATTTCCCTGTACAGTAAATGAAATATTCAACAAATGGAAATGATTCCACTGCCACCTGCTAACATGTACTGGACTGACCAGCCCACCAAATTCAGCTGACTATTTGACGCCTAAAGAGTCTCTAAGAAACCCCAAAATTTCATTACAGATCGGCCTTTACTATTACAGATGGTATCATGTGCATGTGTATACAATCAGAAAGCAATTGAAAAAATTGCTTCATGTCTATGTCAATTAGTTCTACTGCTTATCTCTGCACACAAAGAAAAATAGATAATCAGATACAAATGGTTCATAGAAATATGTGTTAGTTATTACCTAACTTGGTGCTCAAATATTGGATGACCTTTGTATTATGAGATAGAGCTTATTATTATGAATAGTACAACAAGTGATGATGAAGTTATATAATAATAATAATAATTCTAAAATAGATAAAGATAAATAGATTACAGTTTCTAATTTTGTGTTAGTTATTTCAGATACATGTGATGTGAGCCAGTGCGCTCCTGTATGCGGTGTTGGGCAGGCTATTCATTGAATGGGGCTCATACACTCCACAGCACATACAAAAATCAGACCTGTGCAACCTTTGGGAGTTGTGTTGTGGTGAAGCACACTACATTGGAGAAGGTGTGTTAATGTTAAACACCAAAGTGTGCGAAGGGAGATGCAGTAACGCAAGTGTTACTGCAATACACAAATGTGAACAAGCCCAAACACTTATGTTTTTAAAAAAATGATACTAACTATACACTTTGAAAAATATAATAATCAGCCAGTTTATTTTTATGCATTAACAGGAACATTCTTAAGTGACCGCGTCTAATGTCAACAGAAAAGAATGGCAGGAAGTCTCTCCTTGTCATCTAGGAAGCTGTTCCTAGAACACCCTTACATATTGTACCTGTCACCAGCTGTCACAGGACTGTTAACCCCTTTAGGACCATAACCTTTTTGCACCTTATTAAAGCAATCATTACATTGAGATAATATTTAAACAGCCATTTCTTTCCGGTTTTAAAATATACATTTTGCTTTATTGGTGTTATAATTTTATGGTCAAAAACTGCAAATAGAATTTATTTTGCAAATGGGATGGGAGATATCTTTTCTCCAACATAAAAAGCTTACCTCCCTGTTCGCAATCTTTTCCCCATACACTGAACTGTGCATAACGCAGGGATATGCTGGGCATCACAGAATCCCTATGAATTAAATTATCCCAACCCCTAACCTATCAAGATGGCCAAAAATCCAACTCCTGGAGCAGAAGCAGAGGAGCATAAAAAGATGTCCGAACCCACAACAGAACAGGGACAGGTGAGAGTAAATAAAAAATTGCAATCTGGCAGGTATGTTATATTACTGTGGAAGGAACATTACCTGTCACTTCAGCGATAAAGGACCTGCCTCCTCACAATTTTTTTAATTCTTTTTATTTATGTAAAGTTCAGTTTAAAGGACCCTTAACATTTGTTCATGTTTGGGAGATGTTGCAATTTTTTAAGGCAATTTTTTAAAGATTTCTTTGGTCGTCCAAGGACCGACCAGAACCTAGCTGTCACTGATAGTAGGTATTTCTGTTTTTAAACTCAATGTGGTTCCTGAGCATAATGTCTTTGCAGTGTACTTCCTTTATAAGTTAATCATGAGGTTTATTACTCCCTCATTAGGGAAATGTTGTCACCCAGGAGGTGAGATCCCTGCTCTTCCATCCCTTAGGAATTTAAAACACCTAGTCAGCACCGTGCAATGTAACAGGCTCCTGGTTGTCCCCTAATGTAAGTGTTGGTTAGTGCTGCAATACAGAAACAGATTTAGGTACTCAGTATGGCTCAGATGGCTTCACTGAAGCATTCTACATTGCCATTTACCCACACAGAAAAGTAATTGTAATAGTTTGCTGGAAAACTACAGGAAACACTCACAATAACAATGTATATTTTCATCTATTAGAAGGAAAATCAGCAATGCATACAAATTCTTTAAGCTGATGGCAAACAATATAGCTGTAATTACTCTCGATACTTACGTTGTCATTTTTTCCTGCAGTTCTATAGACATATTATAAAACTGTTCCACTGTCAAGACATAAAAGAGATATAAAATGTTGAAAATAAACAAGCTGAACATAAAATATAATAACACATTTCATGTAAGATGCAAGTACACAACATTTAGGTTCCAATATGTATATGAACACATATCTCACTTATCTCTATACAGGTCCATAGACAACATAATATCTAGCTTTAGGTAAAGTGGGGAAGACGTTGAACCCGTCAGGGTTTTACTGAAATCTGGGGCTCTGTAAGAGAAATTTATTCTCACTTAGGGAAATTGTTATTATGGTTGCTTTACTAAATGACTGTTGACATAGCAAAGTGAATTACCCCCTTTTAAAGAATCGTTCACCTAGCTTAGTAAATGACATAAAGCTCTGATAACATCACTATCCAATCATTCAAGGAAAAAAGCATTTTTATAGATAGTCTTGCACATTATTGGGTATTCTTTGCACAGAGGAGTATCCCTTCATTCACTAACAAAACTTAAGTGTTTCCTTGCATGGTGATAATTCACCTTGGCAAGTAAATAGCCAAAATTTCTTTTTCACATTCTTCTTTTAAATTTCCTGTTTGTATTTTGTGCACTAAATAAAACATTTATCACCTTTTTAATGTTTTTTTTACTTTGTTTTTTAAGTATGACTATGATATAAGGTATTTTTTTTAACCAAAGCAGAGCATAATATACCCTTTCCTATGTGATAGAACTAGGCTGATCCCTAGTCATAGTCACATGCTCCTTCATTCTTGCATGTACAAAGTATTTTCTTTCTCTCCCAGTGGCTAAACAGAGTGGCTGAGAAGCGAAGAAAAATAGTCTATGTATAGATGTAAAGGGGGTATAAAAGAGAACCTGTTGCATTGGTTTTCTTTTACACTGCTGCTTAAGTAGCACAATACAATAAACTTACTTGTCATATTCTTTGCAGAATCCACAAACATGTCTGTCATCTCCCCAAACACCAGCATCATGAGAGGTAAGGCGGCTCCATGCGCTATAGCTGCTAACGCTCCAACCACCATCAGTAATTTGTCCACTCCTCCGGCGTACCGGAACTGAAAAAGAACCATGACACCACAAGTTTGCTTACTACATGCAAACGAATGTGAATTTACAATGTACTCCTTTATTGGATATTAAAGAGATCCTTATGCAATGGCTAATGGGTACTATTTGTCACTTGAATGAGCTGCCTCCACACTGAAGTTTTTGAAAAAGAATACATGTGAAATTTTGTCAGCACACCTCAACATGAATGCACTAAGAAGGTGTGTTGGGGTACCATTAAGAATGAATAGTACCTTATGACATGGCATGCATAGTATGTAAGCCTATATGTGTGAATCAGCCCTTACTGTCATATTAATGCAGAACTAAACCTAAAAGAACTGCAAGCAAGCAGGTTCTTTATTACAGGAGGGATAGACTATTTATCTGCTGTAGTAAAACAAACTTACCTGCCTTTTCACAATTATGTAGCTAAACATACTTTTCCCCTCTTTTCTAGGTGGCAACATCTTTACCAGCCCCCTTCCTAGATTTGGGATCTTTGGCCATCCTGATTGGCCAGGCCAGAACATTGTAAATCCCATATACATGAGCATGGGAATTTATTTCAATTTCCAGAAGCCAGGTCCAACAGAATCCTACACTGCAGGGGAGCACTTCAGCATACTTTACAGTGCTCAACCCAGAATTTTTTGAGCCGGCTGGCCAGAAATTGTAGGCGGGTGGCAGTTCCTATATTGGTGACCCATCTCTTTAGCCGGGTAGTTACTAAAAAAAGTGCCACGTGGTGCACCTGGCTAAAAGGCGCTGGGGAGAACACTGCTTTATATGGAAGATTGTGAACAGGCTTTTGTGATTGTTTTTTGGCAGAAAAGCCTGTCAGAAAAGCCTATGGTAGGGACATTAGATTATGAGCTCCTTTGAAGGACAGTTAGTGATATGACTATAAACTTTGTACAGCACTGCATAATTTGTTGGCACTATTGAAATACTGTGTAATAATAATTTCATCTGCAGATTATTCAAATTTAACTCATTCAAACATACAATTTTAAAAGAGAGTCTTAGCTCTTTTAGTAAATCTGCTTTAATATCTTGTTTTCATGCAAAGTGTATACTATCTACTATTCAATTTCAATTAGGTATTTTTAAGATATTTCTGGTCCTAAATGTTGCCTAAAAGCAAGGATTTAATGTAATTATGAAAATAAATTTTGGTTTAATGGTCCTCTGTAGCCGTGTGTTTCCATCACAGATTTAAAAAGCTCCAAACATTAAAGATGAAAGAAAATTCAGTGCAATTACTCTAATTGAATCTGCCACTTTACAGGCTTCCTGGATGTACAAATGTCTAATATTAATGAACCAGGCATCATGCAAAATGTCATTTTTATTGTATTTAAATGGGATGTCCAACCAGAAACAATATGTGATAGGTTTCCATAGATTATAAACGGTAAAATTATTTTATTTAGGATCAAATATATATGGAAATTAAGAAAGTAAATATCTCCTTTTCCAGATTCCTTACTGCCAAAATACCACTTTATTTATGGGAAATTTTCATCTGAATCAGTATGCAAATAACACTTTCAGGAATGTTATCCTTCTCCTGGGTTCCCGGATATGTGCAGTGATTTCTCCTGCTTAGGCCAGTGAGTAATGTGTTTTGGTGGCTCAAGCAGCAAGAAACTTGCATAATCACTTGCTTATTTGCACTGGTTTGCAATTAAAAAATATTCAGAATATTTCAATGCTTGTACGTTTAAAAATACTGCGAATCCAAAAAATATCTGGCCAAAATGGGCATTTAATTTTTTTTTGACTGTGGAAAGAACACAATCAAATTAATGAACAACCACCCCAGGCCTGACACTTACCATGGTGAAGGGGCTGACCATTTTTGGCTTCTCAGCTTTTTCTTTATCTTTATTTTTGAATTTTGAGAAAAATCCCTCTTTCTTGCTGCAAAAGAAAACAAAAAAAAAAAACAAATGATCAATCTATTCCATATTTCTTTATCAACTTGTATTTCAGTTTGCCCATGCAGTCCTTAGGTGACCTTAAGTGACCATGCGGCTATATAGTAAGTCGAGCACACCTATAAAAGAACATTTAGAATAAGTTATATGTATTTACACCCTTTACAAGGTATGCCTTGTTTACAAAAGAACCTGGTTTGCAGGGCAAAAAACAGATTTATTATGATGGTGGCTTCATAACCAACTTAAAGCTATCATGCATCTGCCCTCCTGGTACACTGTTTGCCACTAGAATTAAAGACAAGAAGACCTGTATAAGCTCGAGGTTTCAGTTTAGAGCTTACACAAGCATCATCCCCGTGTGATAGACCAATTGCCAATGCTATCACATGGCAAGGAGAGTTACATGTTCTTCCATACACAAAAGTACTGGCCATTTTTCTTTACTGGTTTTCTGGGGGTATCGGCTTGAATTTTTTGGACTTATAGCACAGCACAGATATAACAAAATTTCAAGTGTATATTTTATCAAAACAAAGGCACTTGTTAAATAAGAGATGTTCATTGTTAAGGTATATAACCATGCCCAGAAGGACATGGATGACAACACAGGTGATATTATAAATGTCCCTTTAACTAAAGAGAAAAAGGTTGTGTATGGAGTTGGAATAGTTCTGTGACTCACTAATGCCATATTAGGTAATGTTTGACAACTGTTTTATACAATGCACTTGATAAGGTTCAGCTTCATATCCCAGAGATGAAGGGGAGGATAAACATAAGCGTTCCTTTGCATTTGCTGTCAGGCAATTCTCTTTTTACTATATAATAATGATGTTCATTCATAGTGTCTTCACTTTGTGCATGATAGACCTACAGTGTGCTAGTTTTCAGCTCAGTAGTTCTTGGCATGGATTTCCAACACCAAAAACAAGCAAATCTAAGACTTTTTACTACCTTTGATCTATGTTTGTTAAGAAGACCCAACACCTTACACTTTCTCTGTTCAAGGTTATTTAGGACTAATCAAGGCCAACAACTAAAATTACCCCTAAATCTTAACCTCCCCATACCCAACACTAAACCTTTACTGATAACTTTAATCATAACATGGCCCTAACAATGGATCACTTAAGGACACAGAAATGGTGTGTTCATTGTTTTGTAGAACCTGCATGGGAGAATGGCAGAGAATGCAGAAGACTGACATTCCCTGAAGAGTATGTTTCTAAGCTGACTACATTGTGGAAATATTGCTTCTCACTGTAGTGATATCCAGTGGTACAAACAGTGAAGGGGTGATTTTTACCATTCTTCTTTACAGGGAATTAATTCTCTTGTGTTAAGACTGTCAACACGGTCAGGTAAGGCAGACTAATCATCTGAACCACAAAAAGCTTCCAACACTAAAGAACAGTTTAGTGGAGAATTAAAAAACTCTATATTGAATACAAAACTATGCAAGACTGTAAACAGAGATGAACAAAATTGATAAACATTTTTTTTACAGAAATACATTTTTTTAACAATATTTTTACCATTTTGTATATTTAAGGGCAGGTTCAGACATTCAGCAGGATGAATGAAGCTCATGGTGGCTGATACCTTGCCACCTGCTCGCACCTCAGCACCAGTTCTTGGCACATTGGCACAGGGTGGCCCTTGTGCTTCATAAGCAACCAGCAAAAATGGAATTTCATGGCCAACATGAAATTCACATCACTCCCAGTCTTCCAGTCTGATCTTCCTATCATTTAGTCAACTTTTTCGTCATGACAAGAAACATATGTAAGTTTGCACGATCTCCATGCAGGTAGCATCTCTACAGGGCGTCAAAGTCTCAGCACTCCAAGGCAAGTTTTATCCATTTCACTACCATTCTGCTTTTACTGCACATAAGTAGACTAACTTTAAATAATTGTACTGAAATTGTTGTTTAAAAACAAGACAGGTGGGCAAACGTCCCAAGTTCATCCAAGGGGTTAAGGGAGTTAAGCTGTATTTGTGTAGACACCATGTGAGTCCTGTCTATTTCCGCCCTAACAACTGGCCCTCCTGCTATTCAGGAAGAAGTTTTTTTTTCTGATAAAATTCCCATCTTAGACTAAGCAGAAAAAAACAATATTTGACAGATGAAAGGTAACTTCTCAGTGGGCACACTGGGTCCATTGAGTGAATTTAATGTGAGGTTTAAAGCTCAAGCCCTAGCAAACAGCTAATTACAGCAATCAAATACAAATATCAATATTATGAAATATCAAATATACAATATTATAAAGCCCCTCAAAAACAAAACAGCCATGTGGATGACATCATTTACAATTAGGAAATGGTGTCTCCTCTTTATCCACGCTTGATGAAAGCCGGTATAAATGCGAAGCAGCAGACTATTGTGGATGTTGCTGTGCCTTTTAAAGCATTTGCAAACATCCTGTCCCTACATCTCCCAATCTCTTGCCCCTATGGAAATTGTGTAAATCTACAAACTGCAGACATGCAGGGGTTAAGTCTGCCATTTGCAGGTTTTGTTTTTGTTTTTTTTATAAAAGCAAACTACAAAAAAGTAAAAAAAAAGATTTTCCAATTATGAATGTAGCAGTTTTAAAACTATTTTCTAGGCACCAGGAGTTTTGACAATAAAATGATATATTGGAATTGTCACATCAATCTTTAAGAATATAAGGAGCATGTTATTATCCATAACAATGTATATAGTTAATTATTCATAACATTATAACTACTAGGGGTCTATTTATAACACTGTGAATCTGACATTCACTGAAACATTCTCTGGTGTATGATCAATTACTGCCATTGAAACACATAGACCTGGAAGATAACCCATCAGAAAATATTTAGAGAATGTCAGATATAGATACAGAAATAGACCCCCCTTACAGTCTTTTTCACAGTGTAACCAATGTATGTTCCAGCAGATTATCATGCACAGTCATTTTGTACAATGAAGAATTAATAAGAACACAAGCACCATAGTTACACTGTGCCTTTCCCCAGAGACGGACTAATGTCTGCTATCCCAGGGCTTAATGCTAACTGAATCTTTATTCCCCTGATACCTGACTGTGATATATAAAATACATCCAATATGATTCTGGTTCCTCTTCTATAATGACAATTAGATCTACAGTCTCAGATAAATGCTGCAACATCAAAACAAACCCTCTACTAGATTTTCTAAATATTGACATTCTATATTGTCCCGGTATTACACAAGGTTCATGTCAAACGTTTTTGATGGGGTGGGAAATGTCATCACAGAGCCCAGACAAATCTCTTCCATTGTATGCATGGTAGTAACCCCTATGTTTCATTGCTATGTATTTTGAATGGCAGCCCAAAGCACTAAGGCGGAGTAGCGCCAAGGCCCAGGCACTGCAATGCACCTAAAAAACCCTGCATGTCTGGTTGTTAGGATGCATTGATGTCACAAGTTCCAGAAAAAAAAAAAACCCTTGCATTGAAAAACAGGCCTGCTAGGCCATGTTTGAAGGAAGGCCTGTACTGGTTGCCCATAGCAACCATGAACAAGTTAAACTGAGCCAACAAGTAAATACAAGATTTATCTTTGCTCACTTAGAACTAGTTGTATGCCTAGCTGTTTATATTTAACTCACAGTGACGGGGGTCACACTGCAATATCAGAAATCTGAGGTATTTTATATCATGGAAAGTACACTGACAGAATTAGATAGAAGGCCAGAGTGAAGCTATATATAGACACAAAAGATTTGACCAGAGGCCACAGCACTGTGTTATTGCTGTCATGTGTTGTTGTATGTTTACATTTGAAGTATTGTCATGTTTGGGAGCTATGAGTTCCTGTCACATTGACATGAGTTGTACCGTCATTTCCATGTATTTAAATACCTTTTTGTGAATTCTCACCTCTGAATGCTCTTATTCATTTTAAGGATTGTGCAAGTAGCCGTCCCTCAACCCGCAGTTAGTACCACTTGGTATTTACGACCAAAACACATAAGTGTGACCTAAGCCTTACTTCTTATCAACACATATATTAGATAACAAACGCATTTTTTTTTCAATTCAATCATTTTAAATCATGTCCAGAAAATTGACTGTTAATGAAATCTGTATTGAATTGAACCAGAAATGGATCTGACATGTTTTTTAGAGTATCACCATAAACATATTTCATTCATTTGAATGATCTCTCTTTCACCTCAAAGCGTACCTAAACTTAGAATTTTTACTTTACATAAAACAACCCTTTTATTTAAAGTAAAAATTTAGTTTGTTAGTGTTTTCTTTAAATGCAACACCTTTTTTAAAAAAAAAAAAAAAAGTGCTGCCTTTTTGATCGCCCTAATTTTCAATTGCCTAGGCGATCAAAAATAAATAGGAGCGCAGAGCCTCCCGGGATACCTACATCCCAGGGACTTGACTGCTCCTTCTACGCATGCCCAAGCATCTCGGACATGCGCAGAAGGGGCCCTTTCATCAATAGGGAAAAAAATTGCCACTCATGCGCATGCGCAGTGAGCTCGGCAAGTTTTTTCCCAATCTACGTCTCCTGATCTCGCGCCTGCCGGCAAAAGACAGATACAGGGACGACTCGGAACCTGATGGTAGAAACCTCCTGACGGATAGACTGATCTGCGGGATTGAAGGTAAATGTAAACTTTTGGTTTTGGGTTTAAAGTAAACTTAAAGTAAACACATACGGTAGATAATTGTTATTTGAGACAATCACAAACATCATGGTGAAAATCTAAGGCGTGTGCATGGTACCCTGATGTCCTTTAGCGATTTTCTATGGCAGATCCCCAAACAGGGGCACCACTGTAATATCCTACAAAGGAGAACGTAGCTCGCTCTTCCTCCCTAGGACTAAACAACAATGCATGTACAGTGCTCGTTCGTTCTAGTGTTGCCCGAAATAATCACAAAGGATAAATTCCAGCGACAGAAATTCAACATCTATATGCAGATTTACGCATTCAAGTCTAATTTTGATCCATGTTTGAAATATTTTCTTTAAAACAGGTAAAACTTTAAAGCATTTTTTGATTTATTGCACTGATATCTTGTCCTCTAACACTGTACTAAACCTGCCAACCACATGGAGTACAAAGTTCAAAGTACTACATATGCAATAAACTTTATACAGCTCCGACTAACAAGAAACACCGCCATTTATATTTCTGGTAGAAATATTACACTGAAAACATCATTACTTTTCAAGAAATAAAATTTAATGGTCAGCAATACATCATGCATATTAAAAAGGCATCTATGGATAAAGAAATGTTATCAATAAAAAACCAGCACTATGAAACAGCGGTTCTCCAAACTTTTTTTTAATTTTAAAATTATTTTAACTTTAATGACAATTTTCTATATTTGCATTCTTTCTATGAAATGAACTTCTTCAAAAGAATTAGATTGGTTCATCCAAAATTGATAATTTGCTATTTGGTAGATGTTGAAGAAATAAACCTTAAAGCAATTTCTTATATGTGTCCTACCTAACCTGCTTTGGGTAATATGATGTATTCCCACTCTCCATGCTGGATTTTTATTTATTTTATATGATGGAGAATGTTGAAGCAGGAGCCAGAAAGAGGACAGGAACAACCACAAATTATTAGGAAATTATAACAGAACTTACAGACAAGAAGCTTGCCCTAGCCCTTTATTATTTAGTTTCATATGGAACATAACATAATTATAGAAAATGTGTTTAATAATTGATTTAATTTTTTAAACCATTATGATTGCTGTCCCACTGGCTCACTGTAGAACAGCAGACCAGAATTATAATGGCAGGGATCAGTACTAAAACTGAAATATAATTTATTTTTATTTTTTTTGTTTTTGTTTTACAAATGTATTGATATTCTTTACTGTATAGTCACCTTTTGGCATTGGGGTCGGCAATATTCACAGTGACATCCCCGTTAACTTGATCCTTCCCCTCCATGCCATTGGCTTGAGCTCTCTTGTCTGAGGCCATGATGGAATCCTGTGTCAAAAATAAAAGGTGGTGCAGGTAAATAAACTTTTTATTAGCAAACATACCTTTTCAATTATAAAGAGAGCAGTAGTGATGGGGCAGCTGCCAACAGTCATTTTACTATAAGCATAGTGAATTGGTATATGTAGTCCTTCTGCACATAGCAGTGCGCATTGTATATGCAACTGGAATGCTTATGGTGCGAATACTACCTGGTGCAGTTTTACAGTTTACAGACATACACATCAATCTGGAGTTTATTCATGGTTGTAACTTGGAGCAGAGGGTTGGAAAGTGTACAAATCTCCAAGTATACAATGTTCCTAACAGAGTCTGAACCTGATACCTACAAGGTAAATAGGTAGTAACAAGTTACTTATAGCACCATAATAAGTTTAAGATAAGGATACATCTAAATGTGTGTATATTACTCACAAGTAATGTTGTCAGTCCTGCCTAATTCTTCCATGCTAGACTACTGAACTCCTCCTGAACTGAGAAGCCCTGAAAAAACTTTTGGGAGTTTGGAACTCACTAATATCCACATATTCAGTATGTTTTAAAATGCATTTAGTGGTCTACTTCACTGATCCATCTTCTCTCCCTAGCTAATCACAGAGTACCTATCAGTAAATGGCCAGCAAATGGAATGACCAAGACAAGAAGATGGTATACAAATGACAAGGTCGATCAGTGAATGACATTTGCAGTTCTTACCGTTGTGGCATCAGAAATTCAGCTGTACCATGGCTGCTTCTAAAGTGTAGCAATGGGGACAGTGGTGGGGACACTTAGGGAGGTAACTTTTTTTTTTACAGTTATTAGACTAACTAACTAACTAAGATTAACTATAAAGTTTATTTTGTAGCTGGAGTTGTCTTTTAGGTATTTACTTTGCAAGATGTGTTGATTTTTATAATAAGGAAAATTCACTTTCACCAGAGATATAGATAAAAATCCACACTATTGATTTTTTAATTTCTGATACTGATGTAACGCACAAACAAGAGTCACAGACAGACAGGCAGCTAGCAATTTCAAAAGGTCAGCAAGAGTTTATTAATTAACACAAGGACATAATCACAGAAAGAAAAGTTTCCAGGTACCAATTTTAAAAACACAGAATTCTTTTACACAAAACAATAGTACTGACTTTCAGATTCTGCAAGAACAACCGTGTAGACTTATTTGGTCCAGTTAACACAAGAATAAAGACACGTCTAATCCAACAGACAACAATAAAAAAGCAGATCCACAGAGCTCTAAACCCACAGTTAATTCAGAGAAAGGAAAAACAATACTCCTATAAAGAATGGTGCAATTTTCTTCAGAGTAAAAAAATAATTCTTCCTGACCCTAAGACAAACGGATGTTCCCTGGATCAACACTCTACGCCAGGGGTGCCCAACAGGTGGATCGCGATCTACCGGTAAATCGCAAAGGCAATGCGAGTAGATCACGGAGTCCTGCCATTCAAAATAAACTCTACTGTGCACAGGAATTTTTAAGTCCAAGTTTTTATTGTTAGTAGATCATTTTGGCTTGCTCATGTTAAAAGTAGTTTGCAAGCAAAAAAAGTGTGGGCACCCCTGCTCTACGCCAATGTTTCTCAACCAGGGTTTCCTTTAGCAAAGAGCAGTTTGTGCCACTCAGGTAAGTTTAACTGACACCAATGATCTTAATGGCTGTATGTAATGCTGACATTCTTCCCAGAAATGCAAGTGACATTCTTCCCACTGACCACCATGTCCATATACTGTTATCCATGAAAATGACTTGTTTTAAAAGTCCCCCTATAATAAAAGATTAAAAAACATTGATCTACACTCTTATCTTTTATTTTAATGGACAGTTATTTTGTGTGCATAACACAAGACAGCATTTTATTTTTTATCAAAATCTACCAATTTGGCTAGAACAAACTCCTTTGGAAGTCTGTTCCACAATTAAATTTTTTTTACTGTAAAGAAACATTTCTTAATGGGATTCTCTTTTCCTCAATTCACAATATCTGTAAGTGACTGACTTTTTAGCAAATTTACTTGAGGTGTCATTTATTTAAATTTCTCTGTTGTTTGAGACTGAAAAATTATTACATAATATAAATATATTAAAGAAATATAAATAAATATTATGAAAGAAAGGAAAATAGAGAAAAATAAAGAAAAGAAAAAAAAGAAAAAAAAAAGAAAAGAAAAGAAGGAAAGAAAGAAAGAAAAGAAAAGCATAGAAAGAAAGGGATATAAACGAATAAGTAAACAAAGTGAAAGAAGTTTATTAAAGGTGAATTCCATAGACATACTTACAAAAGAAAGTCTCAGTTAAAAATTCATCCCTATTTCTCTGCTACTCAAAGTTTATTAATAACTTTCCATCATGCACAGTTGTCACTCACCTGTAATCCCTGTAGTGCAGTCACTGTACACAATAACTCTTATAGCTGTTGTTGAACTTGTGATTCCTCCTGCTTGATGTTCAATGTGCAGGAGGACTATGACACAGAGACAGACAGAGAGCAGCTAGTGGGGAATATACACCATGCAGCTCCTCCTCCAGTGTCATGGATGGAGATTTATTGCTCTGGTTAGGCTGGGGTTGGCTGAGTGCTGAGTGTGTATGGATACATCATGCAGATAAGGAGGAGTCAGTGGTTGTCAGCGAGTCCAGCCCGACTCCTCCACATAACACACAGTTACATCATGCTGCATCCTCCTCCCTTCTGTCTATGTACAGCCACTACCTTTTCTCATGAGGTCTTCTGGAGGTTAATGATGAGCATCATGTGCCAATGCTGATATGACTTTCATTCATGTCTCTGCCCTGATCATACATGCATTGTTTACTCTCTTCTCTTGCTATGATTCAATCCAAGAATATTTGTTGTTGAATCTGCTATTTTAGATAACATTTTTTTTTCTCCATTGGTTATCTTCTGAAAATGCCAGTTACTTGATTTCTGTTGCTTCCAAGTCACTAAGAGCAGTATAAAAGATCAGATGTTGTCAAACAATTACAAAACTTGTGGTTTCTGTTGCAGCTAATACATTTTGGGACGTGTGTTGCTGCATTAAGGCATACATTTTCATGCATTGGTGCGCTGTGTTGCCATTCATTGGTAATACCACCTTAATCACACCAACGCAGTGCAACAATATGGAGAAGAGGACATTCCTAGGCACATTTTTAAGCACACTGTTCAAGGTAATGCTAAGGCTCCATGATTATAAAATCTAAAATCAAATTTATAAAAGCAGCAGGCTGGGTTCAGATTATACTGAATGTTCTTCAACTGATAAATGAAGAGGGCTCTATCTGCAGCTTTAAATGCAAACTGTAAGACCCTGACAATGTGCTGTAAAATTGTAACGAGCAATTCAATTTAGGAGGGAAAGCCTAGAAGACTAGACTAAAAGGAGTTCAGCATTATGAGGTTTATAGACATGTGTTTCTGCCCAGGAAGGGAAATGAAATCATGTCTATGGGAGCCAGCAGACTCCAGCAGGTCATTAGCTTCTGTGGAGGAAAGAGGGAGGTGGTGACACAAGAATAAGGCAAGATAAATAAATCTCAGTTGCTATAATTATCCCCAGAAATAGGCAGCTCTGACATTGTCTGCCTCCCCTATCCCTCCTCACCCCAGTAGCCTTATATTTGTTACTCCTGCCCAGCACACCCTTTGGCCCTGATTTATTAAAGCTCTCCAAGCCTGGTGAGGATGCACTTTCATCAGTGAAGCTGGGTGATCCAGCAAACCTGAAAATCATTTGCTATTTGCTACCAAATGTTTTCAAGCCTGGAGCAAATCCATTTCAGGTTTGCTGGATCACACAGCTTCACTGATGAAAGTGTATCCTCTCCAGACATCAGTTACTGACATCATATTACCTATTGTTGCTCTTTAAATAGATGTACATGTAATGAACATTATTACCTTCTATGGATGCATACTATATGAAAATGATTCAGGTAGACCATAAATGGAATAATTAAACCAAAGGTTGTATAGTGAGAAGTAAATATTAGTAGATATTAGTAGATAATAAATCAGGCCCTTTGAATGTATCAGTGGCCTGGGATATAAGCTGCCATGTAAAGCCTGGACTTCTTTGAATATAAAGATTAATAAATAAACCATCAATACAGAATAAATATGGTATTAGTAATACTTATCATCTCTAATTCGGTAGTTCTAAAAAAGTTGAACATTTCTGCTATCTCCGCTATCAATACATTAAAATGATTTCAACAATATCTAAAGCCAGGGACCAATGTTCAGTATATTGCAGCTTACACATTTTTAGATGTGTTAGCTGCATTAATTTCATTAAAATGTAGTGTCTTTATCACTTGCTGTGAATTGAACTGATGAACTGATTCTTCCTTTTTGAGATGTCTTCTGAAAAACCCCAAATTCTCTTGCCCTTCCTTCCCATATAATGAAGAAGAGATGAAGACCTGTTAGCAATGAGTTGGAATTGGCACCTAGGAAATATATATATACTGCATATGTCTGTGTCCTGGGTTACAGGATATATGTATACACATGTGAAAGTGGTGTGAACCATATTAGGCTCATTAAGCTCTCTGCACTGATCAAACATTGCTGCATTGCAATGTATTTATTTTGAACTGCACCCCAACAGACATAAGCAAAATATTTGTATTGCAGTGCACCACGACACACAGCAATGCATGGTGCATTAGAAAAAAGTTTTTTTTTACTTTTATTTACTGGGCTTCCAAAATGAACACACACGTAACTTGTGAATTAATATACATATCTAAATGGGCTTCTGCAAATAAAAAAAGTTTTTATTTAGATTATTTCTGCTAAAAATCATCAGAAAGAAACCTAACAAGGTTCAAAGCACAGAGAGTCACCATATAACTTTAATTAATTTTGTAAGTTGTCAAATAATGATGTAAACATCAGATTTGAGTTCTATAACAGATACATAGTTATCAAATCATACTTACGCTGTTTGGGTTTTGAAATAAGATCATGTTTACCATGTTTCAACAAATGTTCCGTCACTTCCTCCCACAATCGTCCTCAGATCCCCAATGATTCATATTAGTTTTAGCCACACGTGATGTTTGCACGCTATTCTGGGCTCATACCGTGTGAAACTTGTAGTAGTGATAATTTAATATTGAAATCTAAAAGTATTGTATTTCCTAACATGCAATTCTGATGTCACTGTATGCAAAGCAAAATACAACTGTAGTCATAATTGCAATGCTGACTTTTTAGTAGACGTTAACCCCACCTAACGGGCTGATTTGCAACCACTTAGGACTCATTTACACCTATTACAATGCATGTGTGTTGATGTACATTGACACTCCTTTTACAGTACTGAACTACAATTTTTTGTCTATTTACTACTTTTATGGTGTTTTCTGTTTTCTTTTACTAGTTTCTATATTTAGAATGTATTAAATTAGAAGAGTTACACACTGATTATATGTATTTTTGTGCGCTGTGCAGCATTATAATGCAACAAGTCTATGTGTTGCCTCCTGGAACTTTAAGTGTGCTAGAGTAATCTGACTAAGCTAAGGCTTCGTACTCACACTTACTTATTGTTATTGGAAAGAATCTTTCATGATCATTTCCAGAGACAAAAGACTGAAAAATGAACAAATGAGCACAGCGCTGATCTGTTCTATGGTAATAAGAAGGGGAGAACAAGTAAGCAGCACCCCGCTGCGCTCTCCTCCCTTCAATGTCTGTTGTTCATGGATCTGTCACATGTACACAATCTCAGTACGAGGGGGTGCTGAGAAGTTCCTAGCTTTGCCTGCTTTCAGATGAAATAGAAAAATGAATGTGGGGGCATATGATAGCCTAATATCTTAGTATGTAACTGTGCAAATATCAGGTCTTTGCAATTCTTAAAACTGTGTTTTCTTTTGGTGAGAAGCTGTGATGGCAGAGGCACAAGCAAGTTTCACGTCGTTGGAGTTATGGGCCATCATGAAGTTTTTGTTTCTCCAGGGAAAGTCCGCAAAGGACATTCACACTGAGATGTCACAAACACTGGGGGAGAAGTGTCCTTTCTACAGCACTGTCAAAACCTGGATATCTCCTTTAAAGACTGTTGAAGATGAGCCCCGCAGTGGGTGCCCCCCAACCTCAACTGACCCGGCAACCTGCGATGCTGTCCATGAGCTGATTATTGAGGTCCGGTGAATACCTGAAAAAAAAAGATATCCCAGATACTTTACATTGCACCGGAGTGTGTTGGGCTTGTTATCATCACTATCTTAGACATGCACAAGCTTTCAGCGAAGTGGGTGCCGAAATGTTTGAACAGTGATCAGAAGAAGGAACGAGTTGAAGCATCCAAAGTCATTTTGGCCCATTTTGAAGCTGCACAGGACTTTTGAGCTAGGTTAGTGGCTGGGGATGAACCTGAAACCAAGGAACAGTGAAAGGAATGGTGCCACAGCGGGTCCCCGCAGCCGAAGAAGTTCTGAACCCGGAAATCGGTTAAAAAAGTCATGGCCTCTGTTTTTCTGGGACAAAAACGGTATTCTGTTGGTGGACTACCTACCTCAGGGCTCTAGTATCACCAGACAGTATTATGCTAACCTCCTGGACCAGCTGAAGGAGGCAATTAAGACGAAACGCCGTGGAAAGTTGACATTGTGCCTGCCAAATTGAACACCCTGGGTTTCCAATTGGTCTACCATCCCCCCTACTCACCTGACCTGGCCCCTTCAGACTATTATCTGTTCCTGAATGTGAAGAAACACCTGAAGGGGCAAGGTTTTGAGGACATTTCTGACGTCAAAGATGCTGCTGAGAGCTTGTTTGCGGCCCAACCAAAGGACTTTTATTTGAACGGTCTAGAAAAGCTGCAACTACGCTGTACCAAGTGCTTCAGTCTCAGGGGGAATATGTGGAATAAATCTGTTATTTCATAACTCTGGCTCTCTTCTTTCTGGGCAAAGCAAGGAACTTCTCAGCACCCCCTCGTACACATGTCAGATTCTCTCCTGAATAGTGAGGCTTGTTTCATGAGAGTCATCTCATGAAGTGTCATAAAGTCAGTCTCAGTCATAAAGTGTGTACATTTTTAGGTCCTGATCTATGTAACATGGCAGTGTAGCATTGGCTCCTCCATGTATGTAGCCTGTAAACACAACTGTCATCATCACAATTCTGGGCACATTGACATGTATTTTTTGTATTTGTATGTGTGGTGGGATGTGGTGAAATAAAAGGGGGGGATATGAATTTTGGGCTGTTAATAATTTAGAAAAGTAGTATGCTAGCACAAGGCACTTTAGACCATGGCATAAAGAACATTTATGGAGCCCATACATTGTTGCACAATATTAGGCAGTTGTTTTTAACAACAGTCCAGTAGTTGAACACTTTATCAAACAGGCAAAACAATGTCCTGAAAGGACCCATATGTTAAACCTGCAGTCCTGGACAATCTTTTTTCCAAGCAAGGCCTCTGATTGAATTTTGGCTCTTGCTTTCAGAACACTTTACTTTTACTGCTTCATTAATTATTCACTGCGATCATTTTCTCTGGCCAGGAGATACAGAATGGCCTGTGAAAATGACTCTACTTGCTGGTAATTTAGGTCAATCATTAATAAACTTTGTGAAACCTTTCACCCTATTCATACCTGCAGATATTACTTTGTATGGGAAGAAATACTATTTGCAGACTGCTGGTCCACTGTTGCAATGGTGCCAGCACTAACCTGTCCCTGCCCAGCCAATGTTGGTGACATAATTGACGTCACTCAGGGGGAAGTTGCTTGACACCCACCTTCGCGCGCATTCGAGGTCCGGAGCCGGTAATTTAAGTGGTCTGTGGGACTGAAAAGATAGGCTACAACTGACTAGAACCTTCACAATTTTACCCTTGTTAGGGTTGCTCAGATACAAATGCTTGCTAATTTTCCTTGCCATGTCGTAATGTCCAGTATCTAAGCGTATGAAGTTTCTTCCAAAAGAGATCTGGAGCTCTAAAGACACCATTATTAAAAAAATATTTGATTCTTTATTTGGAAGATTTTATATTTACCATCAAAAAAACATTCAGTTTTACTATATTTAGTCAACAGCAACCTTAAAATTTAACTTTTAACATTTATTAAAAAAAAGCTGCATCTCTTTGTAGTTCTCTTCATTGCTTCCATTTCACCTTAGAATCAAATTCAAGCTCCTCTTATCCCTCCACAGTTCTTGTCCCACTTACCTTTCGGACCAGGTAAAAAAATACTCCCCCAGCCACACTCTCCGCTCCTCCAATGACCTTTTACTGACTTCCTCACTCATAACCTCCTCACATGCACAGCTCCAAGACTTTTCTAGAGCTGCCCCAAGTCTTCCACGTCCTATTCGGTTTGCGGAGTATTGCTTTCTTTGTTAACAGAGAAATAATAGTTAGGAGTTTTCTACCTCCCCTTGTAGCCCGGGAGCCCTGCAGGTCTAGAGATCATAAAATGACCCATTCTGGAGTGTAGGGGATGTAATTTTACAAGAAAATAGAGTGGGTACTGTGCAACCAAGCGCCAAAAGTATATTATCCTTGGGCAGGTCCACAATGAGTGGAATCTGTTTGCATCCTGTTCCCCACACCTAAAGCATTGGGGGGCGGAGGTCAGACCCATGAGAAAAGCACTTTGGGGAGATAAGTATGAACAGTGAAAAATATTGAGGACCATTTCATTATACATAGTGATGGATGACCAGGCTTTGGAAAGGTCTGACAATATATCAGAAAGGGATTTTTGTAGGAAGTGTGAGGTATACTTACTCAGACCAGATTGTCAGGTCGCATAGTTCAGAGGAATCTAAAGTTTATGATAAAACGCAGAGATCAACTTTTGGCGGGGTTTGTGAATGAGAATAAATGGTCTACAGAGTTGGACCAGTCTGCATCCGGGAGACTTTAGACTATGTGAGAGATATATGATCTCAGTTGTAAATAGACAAAGAGAGCACCTCCTAGGACCGAGAATTCTTGAGATGCCTCTTCAAATGATAAAGGTTTACGGGTAGATGGATTGATCAAAGTTTTGACAGTGAAGCCCATATAGGCCGACCATGATTCAGGGGATGAAAACCTCACTGGTTAGGGAAAGTCAGAGTTTCTCTAAAACGGCCAAAAAAGATTAGAGTGACTATTGAAATTATGCAAAGTAAGGATTTTATGCCATGCCTGCCATCTAGAAAGCAAGAGATGATTTGTGGTGCCTAGGGATGAGTGAGAGGGCCTCTGACAGTCTTGTGAAAATTTCCCCAAACTTCCGGTGGGTTCGCGAAATTTCGGCAAATTGATTTTGCAAATTACATTAAAGTCAGTGGGACGACTTTAAACATTAATAGCAAAGCCCCTATACATGTTAGAACCACCAAATTTGCTAGGTAGGTGTAAGAGAACAGTAGCAACAAGGGACAAATACAAAAGGTAAAAAAGACCTTGTGGTTTTTCAATTTTTGTGTGATGGACAGCGTACAGAATGCAGCAAAAACATTAGGTTATTGAGAAAGGGTGAACTCAACCTTTTTTTTTTTTTTTTATTCAATCTTCAGACTCCCTTTTCTTAGACGTTCAGCTCTAATAATCTTTAGAAGTTCACCTGTTTTGCTCTATGGCAGGCTGCACCCTAGGAAAGTGTCAGACATCTCAGGACATTCTGCTCAGCTATTCTGTTTGTATTTCTAGGTAAATTCCTTGACCTGCTTTCTATATAATTGCTCACAGCCAGGTTATATAGAAGCTCTTATCTCTTACACTGAAGTTATCTGGTTCATTCATGGGGTAATTAGGTTTACAAAGTCATATCTGTACTATGCTTTGTCATTCCTTGGTCAATCACATCTACATGCCTAAAGTGTATAATAACCCTAACAACGGATTTCTCCTATTTTCCCCCCTTTGATCTGTTAAACATGGCATTTGAAGCATTTTGTTATTTTGTTTGATAAGTGCAAGAAAAAAGAGAACATAGTTATCCTGCTACAAATTAAGAGGTGACATGTCCCCTGCACACTGCCTGTGTTATCTCAAAGTGCATTACTCCCAGTTCTTGGACTACTAAATAATTCACCCTGATGCTGTAAAGATCTGAGGGTGGGAATGGTTTCCTAGTTTAAAAAGCAACATTAGGCAGAGCTCACACTTTTCAATCTGCACAAACCTTGTGTGTTGCCAGCCCACAATACAGCTTTCAATGGGTAAAACCCAGGACCATGAACATTGAATGCGCAGATGCATTGCATATTTTTGTATCATTTATCTTTGACATATGCTTTAAACATAACCTGTCATGAAAGAAATAAAGGCCCTCCTTTTCCTGAAAAAAATATAACTTATTGGCTGTAATGATGATTTATTTATGAAGTTGTATTTGAATATATTTTCATTGGAAATGTCTCTTGCAGGTTAACAAGATAGAAGAATACAAATACATCATTATATCCTATAA
>NC_092862.1:134441523-134516832 GCF_032062135.1 Pyxicephalus adspersus
GATTCTCTTATTTTAATACCACAATTCCCTAATAAAAAAAAGTTCTGAGTGCAAATTTCTGATCTGATTTATAGAATTGTTTTACATCAGTAACTCAGAAAGTATTAAAGCCACCCCCCAAAAAAGAAAAACAGAATCACAGCCAGGAATTAATTTTCAGTAGATTTCCCATCAGGTCTCACACATTATTCTGATCCCATTATAAACCCTTATAGTTAGGTGTTGAATTGGTTTGACTTTAAATATCATTCTTATTATTTAGTTTATGAATCAAATATATTAATATTCAGGACAAGAAGGGCCTTTTGTGCCTTTTAATAATATAGCAGTTGGATTTTGTTTTGTGTTTTTGTCAAAATAGGTTAAAAAATACAAATATAAAATTCACAATATTTACAGAATTTTCCATACATTAAAATATCTCGGTCTTTTGCAGAATTGCTGCTATTCCTCTTTTAAATATTGCCCTATAAAGTTAATTTATTGGTACTGTGGTGTCTGACCCAAGTTTGCTCGGCTCAGTTTAAGCTACCAACATATAATGATTGTTTCTTATATCAACCGTAAGTTTTTATTTTGCTTGTTTGTTTTTAAGCTCACTTTTCAGTTTTTATTGGATATGCACATATATAGAAATATTTTCTTATAATACAAATGTATATTTATCTTATATTTATCTATATTTATCTATTTATCTTTAGATATATGCTACCCAACTAGCTTCTGTAACAAAACACCCCTGAAGATGCAGACTAGTTCTGAGAAACGCGTCGGGTGATCAATTTGTTTTGAGGCTTCATTGTAACTTAATTTGTTTGGTAGCATTACATTGTCTAGCAGCCATATAGGCTCTTGGTTAGATATACTTCTGTGAAGATGTTTTTTTTAGTTGCTTTCTAATCGAATATTAAATTATATAATAAAAAAAAAATGTATGTGATTTTTAAAGAATGAACTATTTTATTGTGTTGGTTCTTGAAAACGTCTGCTTTTTCTGGGAACCCTCTTTTAATAGGACTCCAATACTATGTATGTATGTAAATATATGTATGTATGTGTATATAATTTATATCAATCACACTGACAAAGAGCAGCTGAGGAGTGATCATAGTGATCACAGTGTACAGTCTAAGTTACAGGGAGCAGCTATGGACCAGGTAAAGTCCTGCAAGTGACTTTTCAGAATTATGTTGGAAAGTTTTTTTACCAGAAGTTCCTGATAGTAACAGCACTGACAATGCTAAGCCTCTTCTATCTGATTAGCGTCACTTAGCATTGTTCCCAATTCTCCTCTGTGAACTGCAGAACAGCTCTCCCTATAATATGGAGAAGAGGAAAGTAGGTGGTGTTCTACATTCCTTTTCTTCTTTCACGCTTGGTACATTCTGGAAGTACCGGTATACACAAACTGTTCCAATAAACTACATCTACACCCCAGAATACAATATATTACAGCTTACCAGATGCAGTGGCTGCATTTGTTTTCCTTTATTTAGGGTGACAACAGTGAAACAATGAATTGTACCCATGAAGGAGTAGCTTTGTCATTCTAGACTGCTCCCCTATTTGGGTTACAAATACCCCTCTCTCTGTTACAAGGGGTTTTGTAGTTCACAATAGCTGGAATCTGTTTATGATTTCAGATCAGTGCACAGGAAGTGACAAGGGTTCTTGGAATTTTATCACTAACAGGTATTTTCCTTAACAGGTATATTGTAGCGTGCTGCAAGAAGATGATGGAATCCTATGTAAGTCTCGGCATTGACAAGGTGCCAGCAATGGGTCACCCGAGTTTCTGAGCTACTCTTAGTAAGGTCAAGGTGTCTGAGCCCATACGGAGAATTGGCTTATTGCTTTCTGTAATGATTGCCATGAATGAGTACACTAAGTGACACCGAGAACACTGGCTGAAAACTCACATCACCTCGTTATCGCTGTACATAACTAACAAACACAACTATCATCAGCAGCAACTTTGACCCCACTGAGATAAGATATCATTCCCCGGTTTATTGGCCCCGAGAAATAAAAGAAAGATGAAATTGCCAGGTCCGTCATGATCTCACGGTCTCAATAAATTATTGTCTGATCGGTGATGATAATACCTAGGTGTGGATTGTTTTTTTCCCCCTAATTGGTAAATAAAAAGCTACAGGGACTGGGAAGGAATCCTGTACTGAGGACTTATGGGACTGATCATTGCTCACCGATTCTGAGAAACAATCTGGCTGTCATGTGACTCAATGGCATTAGTAATATGTCTGGTTTATGAAGCACCATCATGTGCCATGGTGCTGCACAAAGTGATAATGTGCATCTACGAATGTAGTTTCAGTCCATAGATAAGGTGAGTTTATTGGTTTTTATTTTTTATTTACTCCACCTGAAAATCTTCCAGTAGTAGTAAACTCACTCGCTAGACCAGCCTTTTTAACATCTCCTAATTGCATGTATTAAAATAATGTACCTGTTCCGGCTTACATACAAATTCAACTTAAGAACAGGCCTACAGTCCCTATCTCGTATGTGACCCGGGGACTACCTGTATAGTGTATGGAGGAGCAGGGTTTGCCCCAAGGTTGCTCTCCTTATTTGAACTACAAACAACTCCCCTTCTCATTTCCATTCTATAGAACTATAAGGCTAATTTCAGATCTGTGCTGGACTGCAGTGGTCTGCTGGGGGCTCAGTTGCTCCCATTCAACTGAATGGGAGCAGCTAAGAACTGCTTTATAAAGGTTGCACTTGCAGTGTCGCCCTTGTGAGCTTCAGTCACTTCCATTGCTTTCATACTACCGCAGCTCACTATGGTCAAAAACGGCTGGATGACTGAGAAAGATCCATTCAGGCAATTAGCATTCTTCAGAATGAGTTCAGCAATGGCAGCTTTTTTGATCTCTGTGATAGGTTCACTTAAATTTACCAAACCTGTACAAGTTATCAGATTATACTTTACCCCGATTTAATGTCACACCTAGACAAAAGTGCATATTTCGATTTTTAAACTATCTGAAAAGTAGGATCATCTGTAATTCCCATATTGTACAGTGAACGCTTTCTGCAAAGTCGTAGATGTATGAAGCCTGCCAGCTTTATTGTAGAAAGTTTTTAATATATTGGGTCCTTTGTACTGGTACTAGGGGCAATCAGAATTGGACTATAGCAGAAAAACAGCTGAAAACCATTATTTATAAATCATAACCCACACAATTACCAAAATCTTACCTGTGATGACCATGCGGCAAACAGAACAGCACTTCCCCTGAGGAAGCCAGTTCCACGAAACGCGTCAGTATCTGGGACAAACCTAACCTCATCTACATTATTAATATTATTCAGTATTTATATAGTGCCAACATATTATGCATATTATGCTGTACAAAGTCAATAGTCATGTCACTAACTGTCCCTTAAAGGAGCTCACAATCCAATCTGCCTACCATAGTTATATGTCATTACCACAGAGAGATAGCAGGAGGAATATTCCCTTTTATTTTCAATGCAGTTGGCCTATGTAATACTTCTAAAAGTTTCCTTTTGCCAACCTAGGAGCATTACATATAAAACAAAGTGGTTTTTAATGGCTGTAACCAGTGAATCAATCTGAAAACACTGTGACTTTGCACTTCATCTGGTATATTAATCTGCTTGTGAGAACAGTGCGTGTGTGGCCAGTGAATCTTGTGTGCCAGTCTGGTGAATGCAGAGTATATTGACTATAGGTGTCAGGTAAAAAAAAGGTTACTAACAAGTAATGTAATGTGATTACATCATTATTATTTGATGAATATTGAAGCTGTAAATTTCTTCTTGTAAATAACCTTATTGATCCATGTTAATGTTTTATTGTGTGTGTATGCTGTAATTCTTTTTTTTACGTTTTGCATAACCACTGCTATTATTATCATCATTTTACCCAACAGGATGTGAGCAAAGATCTTGCCAGGTAATGTCATCATCACCTAAATACTGCCAAATAAAATAATAGTCAAATGCATGATTCATGCTACCAGTGAAATCTCTGTGCCATATGCCAAACTAAATAAAAACGCATTATAAGCACATTTTGTTTATTTCAAATGCTTTATTTTTATTAACAGTAAAATCACATCAACTACATAGCCCTCTTTTGAAAAGCAGCATTAGGTTGATTCTATAATGAATAGAATACATTCTTATGGAAAGTGTGAAGTGCAGTCACCATAGGCTAATCTTACATCATCTGAATGCAGAAGGCTGAACCATATCTGAGGACTGCAGCAATGACAGTGCAGATGGTGCATAGCATCCCTATGGAATAGTGACATCTAGTGGCCAAACTTAGATATGCCATCCCTCAGGAACAGTGACATCTAGTGGCCAAACGTAGATATGCCATCCCTTGGGAACGGTGACATCTTGTAGCCAAACGTAGATATGCCATCCCTTGGGAACGGTGACATCTTGTAGCCAAACTTAGATATGCCATCTCTATGAAATAGTGACATCTAGTTCCCAAACCTATATATGCCATGCCTATGAAATATTGACATCTAGTGGCCAAACTTAGATATACCATCCCTATGAATAGTGACATCTAGTGGTTAAACTTAGATATGCCATTTCTATGGAATAGTCACATCTAGTGGCCAAACTTAGATATGACCACCTCATGGAACAGCGACATCTAGTGTCCAAATTAAGATGTGTAATCAATTTGGAACGGCGTTATCTAGTGGCTGAACTTAGATATGACGTCCTCATGGAACAGCGACATCTAGTGGTTGAAATGAGCGATGTCATCCCTATGGAACAGTGACATCTTGTGGCTAAACTTAGCTATGTCATCCCTATAGAACAGTGACATCTTGTGGCCAAACTTAGATATACCATCCCTATGAAATAGTGACATCTAGTGGCCAGCTTCACATGAAACATATAAGGCAATTTTACTGATACTTTTTTTGATGTAATACAGAGTTCATCAACATATTAAACATAGAATCCCTGTAAAAAAAAAGAAAAACTTAATGTGACTTTGCAGTCCAATGCATGTTGTGCAAAATGGATACCATTGCACTGCTCCAATGAATGTAATAGGAGCCATCATTCTATGTGCATGTGACTATTACAGACAAACCACAAACGGAAGCACTGAGGACAAAGTCTAAAGTGCAGGACGAAAATCTGATAACTTTTTAAAATATGATGTAGAAAGCGTTTTGTGTGCCAATATGTGTCCACATTGGGGCGATTCACTTCCTTTACCTGTCCAGATGAATATTGTCACCAAGACAAAAAGTGATGGGAATTTTAACTTTTTTAGTTGATCAACAGTGCAATAGGTGATAAAACAATCTACCAATGGGACACCTTTTATGTGTACTACGCCCTGACTTATTTTTGTTCACATGTATATAATAATGAATTCTGTCTTAACTCTAAGAAAGTTTTACTTCTTATCTGCAAGCTTGTTATGGGACAGTCACTAAGGAAGTAAAATAGCCTGGGGCCAGATAACAGTCAGTAAAAAAATAATAATAATAATCTTAGCAATGCTCCACCTTGGCTCACCAAAATCTGTGCAGGCATTCTGTGATTGGTTGCAGAACTCAGCACCTCTGAGGAGTTGCTTGTTTATAACCACTCCCCTTCTGATATTACCCTCTAATGTTATACTGCCATCTGCTGGTTTGCTGGAGCAGCACATCTGACTCCAGATGGTCCGTGTCAATTGTCAGACTGTCACCAATAGTGGATCAATCACAGAACTCAAACCTGAATTCAACACAGTTCCATTGCACTCAGTGAAGGGGAGCCCTATATATAAAGGAAATAGGGAGCCCTATAGCGCTATTGGGACTGCATATAAAAAAGTGCAATACTTGTGCAATGAATATACTAATAAAAGAGGCAAATATAACCAAAAACAACCTTTCTTTCTTTTTGTGTGAGTTTGGAGTTACACTATATTATAATCATTTTAGGACATAAATTATATTCAACACATTAAAAATTAGTAAACTTTAAATTAATTTAAAAAAAAAAATTTGGAATGTTTAATATCAGTGATGAGCAGTAAGACATAATTTACACTCTTTTTTCCCCTAAGAACCGTGATGTTGGCCATTTAGATAAGGCACTTTATAGGGTCATTGTAAACTGATAAAACTCTGGACTGACACAGATTTGGACAATAATGAAAAACCAATGGTAAATTGGAAGAAGCAACTGGAATTAACCCTTCACTGTCCCAGGCTGTCTATAGAGACAAGGGGATGGATTGCTATGAGTCTCCTCTTCAAACAAACTGCACTATCCAATGGCCTGCAGATAAGACAGAATGAGGGCTCATGTCAATGGACCTATTTTTACATCATATGACTTAGGTTTAGATTGGAACGCCATGATTCCAATTGCTCTAAAGTGGAAACCCAGCCTTAGCTAACATTTCCATCAATTTATAGTCACTCCTCTCCTGTGCTATATTTGGAGGTTTTCTTTTAATTCAGGGTTCTGTTCATTCAGTTCATGGAGCATTTGAAACTCCTCTGGTCCTGCCCTATTTCTGGGATGATGAACTACCATAGAGTACTTTTCCTCCTCATCTGGATGTTGTCCACTCCCTGCCCCTTTCATCTATTTGCTGTATCAAATGATGCCAGTATCATTTTTCAACCCAGAAATTTTTTTAAGCTGGGTGGGAAAAAATTGTAGGTGGGTGGCTGCCCCTGTATTGTGAGCCAATTCATTAGTAACCCCCCAAAAACAGCCGGGTGGTTACTGAAAAGTGCTGGGTGGTGCGCCCAGATAAAAGGGCCTGGGGAGAACACTGCAGTATCCTCTCTGGCCATCACAAAGGGTGGTGAGCATGGCAATGTAGTCAGTCAGTCCCGCAGTGCATTTCTGTATCCTATCAGCACAGGATGCAGCTACACATGGATGTGACTTATGGCAAGCTCCACTAACAGGCACCTAGATTACTGATTAGGTGCAGCAGTAATGCAATCACCCTAAATTAACATGATTTCTTCAAAAGTTAGATTCTTTGTAAACTTACCAGCTATGCAGCAGTTTGTAATTAGGGGGTGACCTATGTCTGAATATTGGGAAAACATTAGAACTTTAATTGAGCAGTACACATGGCAGCTCAAAAGGCTGGGTTTGAAAAGCTTTGCATTATGCTGAGTTTTTTTTTTTGGACCCAGTATGTCTTATTCAAGTGCATTTGAAATGAGGTAAGACTTTTTGTCATATGCACCATTTTCCGATCTAATGCACCTGCATACATTAAAATAGAAAATGACAAAACGCCCATTGACATGAGCCCTAAAAGTCCTGTGTTTCTACAGAAAACTTTCCTAAAGTTTAAACTATCAACTCTGAAACTCAAAGGGCAGGAAAATGTAAGTGACATCTCACGTAGGTTAATATACTGTCCCAAAACAAGCAAAAAAAAAAAAATGAGCAGTCACAGCCGGCACAAATTTGGGTACCCTGATCCAACAACACATTGTGCTTATTTTCCTATAAAACAAACCCCAACCTGCAGAGGACCAAATCATACAAAACAAATCTCTGCAAATGTTAACATTAATTTTCTATTTGCTGACTAAATTTGACTTCAAACAATAAAATACCAAAGGTGCAAAGGTTTAGGTACCCTGGAAGCCAGAAACATTCCCTGGCATAAATCACCTCCAAATGTTTCTTGTAGCCAGTTATCAGCTTTTCTTTTTTTGCTTTAGATATCAATTCCTTATTGCAGACTTCTATCTGGTTTGTGATTATAAATATTCTTAGGTTGTAATGTATAATGCACCAGAAATGCATTATACATATTATATTGAAATATACTCATAATTTAATCATTTCAATAAACAACTTCAGCAAATGAATTGTAACTGTATGTAAAATTTTCAGAAATCAGTCTTGCGTATGATCCAGCGACCTTTCTATATTATCGCATTGTTATGTACAGCAATACTGGTCACACACAAGTCAGAACAGAAGAACGGACACCGCCAAGTGACTGCAATGTATCTTGTATTGGTGCAGATAGGTGGAGGGTAAAGCTTCCAAAATTGCTTTTATTCAGCTTAAAGCTTCCAACAGATTTTCACTTATAAAACAAAATCGAAAAAGTGCCAAGGGGAACCCAAAGATTTGCTTTAGACTGGACTAGTGGCAATTCAACCAAAGATAAAGTAATTATAATTGAGAAAATCCTATATACACTTTATACTAATGACTAACATCAACAGTGCATTATAGCTTTGGACATTTGTCATTTTCTATGTAAACATTATTACTTATGGAGACTCAACAATTCAATGAAATAAAGAAATTACCTTTCTTTAAGGTTGGGGGCCTTAAAAAAGATGGTGTTTTTAGGATTGGGACGGAGCTTAAAACCTAAAAAAAAATCACTTTAATACAAAAGAGGTGTGCATTCCTATTTATATATTGATGTCCTCTGTATGTTTTTTTTGTATTTGTATTGTTTGTTTGTATTGTATTTGTTTTGGATTTGTACTTTGCGCTGTGCAGGAGTTTCCTATAATACAGACCAGTCACTGTTGCTCTCTCTACTTGTGCAAGGTGACTGGTCTGATATCCGCCCCCCTGTAGTTTTTTCTAGGCCAGCGGTCCCCAACCTTTTGGACGTCACAGACCACTAAACTAAGGGACTCTGGACCGTGCATGCGTGGGGAGCCGGGTGTCACTCAAAAGAGAGGGAACTTCCCCCAGAGTGACGTCATGATGCCAGAACCTGCCCACTCTCCCATTGCAGGCTCAGATCTGCCCGCTCATCGCCCTGAGCCTGCGATCTGTACAGGAGACATGGTCTGTGGCTCTGGCCGGTGCGGACCCCCAAAGCGGGGTCCTTCTCCAGACCCCGCTGGGAGTGCACAGCCCAGAGCTGCGGACCACCAAAATGTTTTTTCTTCACAGGTTGGGGGACGCTGCTCCAGGCAACCTGTAGTGGATGGGTCTACAGGCTATGTACAGCACAGTGCTGATTGATTTCTGAGGTTCCATAAGCATTTGGTGCACACAAGGTGGATTTCCTATTTTGCAGCTATAGAGGAATACATTTATAGTAAAAGGTAAATCTCTCTTGACTTTTAATCTTCCGTTGCATTTTAAAAAGCTCTGTGATGTGAATAATGGAATTTGCTTCCCGTGAGTCCCCATAACAGGACACACCAAATATTTTTTTAGCGTGCAATACAGAAACTGCATTTCCTAAATGCACTTCAAAAGGCTCCTTAAAATAAATATTCTTTGAAATTGCATCTACTCGATTATACATCTAATGTTTACATTCATATCCACTATTAAGGTTCCAGGATAAAGAATTGATTAAAGTCAAACCAGAACAAAATCAAACCTCGGTGTCTGCATTTCACTCAAAGGCTTTCTTAGCATAGCGGACACCGGCTTATGTGAAAAGGAAAGTTAGCTTATGTGATTATTTTGCTAAATTGCATTGATTCTGCATCCTGTACACTGCATTACTGTATACAAAGATCATTGCATTTGGTTTGCATTGTGCTTGAAGTTACAGACAGAGCCGGTTTCATTAAATAATGCAGAGCTGTGTTCAGCTGTAAATTCCACAAGAAAACACTCATAATAAAAGGAAAGCTCAGCCCAAGCTAAAGAAGGGGATCGGTTAGCTAAATCTAACACTGACTTTGTAAAAATTTTTAGCAACTCTAATGCCAAGATCTTCCCACCATTGCAAGAAATGTATTGCAAAAGCATTGGGGCTGCACCGTCGCACGGTACTGGATACACCCTGGCGCATCTTTTATAAAAAAAAAAAAAAAAAAAACAAGTTCTATGTGTAGAGCAGCACAGTGCAATGGAGAGTGTATAGAAATATCCACTTTCCTTTTTGGATAAATAAATCTGAAACAACTGTGATACATGTATTCAGTGTAAGGTGATCACTGTCAATAGACAATAATCCTGATTATGTAGCCCTTTCTGCGTTACAAACCTCTGCATCCAGTAATTATTACATTACAGTGTTAAACCCAGAAATGTTTTTTAACTGGGTGGGAAAAAATTGTAGGCAGGTACAGGTGGCCCCTGTATTGTCACCCAACTGTTCAGTAACCACCCGAAAACAGCTGGGTGGTTATTATTATTATAATTACACAGTATTTATATAGGGCTGACATTGTCACTAGCTGTCCCTCGAAGGGGCTCACAATCTAATGTCCCTACCATAGTCATTTGTCATTATTACAGTCTAAGGTCATATTTGGGGGGAACCCAATTAACCTAACTGCCTGTCACTGGAATGTGGGAGGAAACTGGAGTACCCTGAGGAAACCCACACAAACACAGGGAGAACCTGCAAACTCCATGCAGATAGTGTCCTTGCTAACCTCTAAATCATCGTAGTTAACGAAAAATTCCGGGTGGTGCGCCCAGCTAAAAGAAGCTGGGGAGAACACTGCACTATATAAAAAAATAAGCCAGGCTCTGTCTGTAAGGTTGTAGCACACTTGAATAGACAAGTATTGCTCGCTATGGAAGTGTAAACCTTGTGTTGATAATGTCCATTGTTAGTAAATTACTGCAGAGAACAGTGCAGTGCTTATATTCTCCTTCCAGACTACAGCTGGGCGTTCACCATCAGCTGGATCATCTCCTGGAAGTTCTCGAACACCGTCCGCAGGAGTTTGTCAGCATTGGTCTCTGGGCTGGACTTCCAAGCGGTGCAAGTGGCTACAAATCTAAACGGATACAGACAAACATTGACACATTGGCCTTCAGGTATTAAGAGGCTATACAGTGAAACAAGTAACTACACCAGCCAATCAAATTGATGTAGTGGAAAGATAAAAGGAGAACCCTGCTTCTTCGACGCCTGGTGCAAAGTATGGGCCTGATTTATTAAAACTCTCCAAGTGTGGAGAAGACAGATTATCATGGGCGAACCTAAGTGATCAAACAAACCTGGAATGGATTTCTTAAAATTATTTCCTAATCTTTGGCAAATGGTATTTGACAAAATCCATTCCTGGTTTGCTGGATCATGCTGGTTCACCCATAGTAGTCTATCTTTTCCAGTCTTGGAGAGCTTTATTAAATCTGGCTATATATATTCAGTGGAAGCCTCAAATGTTAGCAAAAATAATGGTCATCGACTAAATGCAAAACGTTTCTTTTTATTGTGCACTTGTGATCACAATGCAACATGCATTAAAACAAGAGAGCTGCTAAATATCAGTCAAAATGGGTCTTTATTATATTTTAAAGATAACTGCACAATGTATAAGACAAAACTATATTGATTGATGAGTTCTAGTCATACGACAATTACAGGGAGCGGGAATTGTATGAAATAACCTCTATTTTAGATTTCACAGTAGTAAGATCAGTGAAAAATACATTGCATTGGCTGGTATGATTAATTGTTCTTTTGACATTGTTCCAAGCCTTATAAAGTGAACCCAATGCAGAGGAGTAATGTATGTATAGGATAAATGTAAAACATACCTGTCATCCCGGATTCTGTAGAAAAAGCCATACCCGTCATGTATCATGGGAACCACAGCTCCATGGACATTGGTGTAACCCACCAGGCTGGTGGAAAGGACAAAATTTCCACCTCCGCCACTGTAAAAAGGAAAATAAGATACAGATAATGATAACATACAAGGAAAAACTGAATCTGTCCTTTTCCCTGTTGTTATATGCTTTACTCTCTCTATTAGGAACCTATAGGATTACATTTGTAGAAAGCGCACATTCTAGTGTCTTTTCAGACATCTGTCCAAGCCATCTACTCATATAACCAAAAGTATGTGGACTCCCCTACCTCCTCCATATGATTGAGTTTAGGTATCTCCAATGAAAGGTACTCTTAATGCTACAAAATACAAAGACATTTAAGACAATTGTGCACCTCTAACCTTGATGTAACAGGTTAGAGGAAACACTGTTCCAGCAGGATTGTTCCTCTGTGCACAATGCCAGCTCCAAAATGCCATGGTACAAAGAACCCTGACCTCACCCCTACTAAAAACATTTTGGATAAATTGGAACGATTGTGAGCTGATCTTCTCATACATCAGTACCCGGAGCTTTACAAATGTTCTTCTGGCTGAATATGTACAAATGTCCATGGTAGCAGATAACAAGGTGAGATGGTCATGTTCCATAAACTTCTGTTTTAGCTTCTAAGTTTTTTTGACGAGCAAAACTCTTCTATAAATGTCAAAGTTTGCCAGCCCCTTCTTTCTTTTGAACAGTCTTAAAGGTCCATCATTATATTTTTTAAGCAGGAACCCTAAATATGGATGTAAATGCAGTAATTTTAGGGATGTTGTGCATATGTGCAGATACCTATAGGTGCTAACAATACATGATAGTAGTTTTTTTTTTGTCATGACATGTTTGCTTTATTCACACTAAGTCACCTTTTTGTAAAAGCGGGATCAGTGAAGAGTTCTGGCACTGCCATTCCCTGTTCTTTTGCGATGAGGAGGAGACCCAGCAAGTGGCGATCAAATCCTGTAAAAATAGTAAAGGTTTAGTTTACTATAGGCATCACACAAGTGGGTGCAAAGAATGCCTACCAGCAGAGGGCATCACATAAGTGGATGCAAAGATCTACAACCAGCAGAGGGCATTAAATAAGTGAGTGCAAATAGCTCCAACCAGCAGAGGGCATCACACAAGTGAGTGCAAATAGCTCCAACCAGCAGAGGGCATCACACAAGTGAGTCACTTTCATCAGTGAATCTGGGTGATCCAGCAAACCTGGAATGGATCTGGTCCAGGAGAGAGTAAGAAATCCATTCCAGGTTTTCTGGATCACCCAGCTTCACTAATGAAAGTGTATTATCTTCAGCCTTGGAGAGCTTTAATAAATCAGACCCAATACATCTGCCACTGTTCATCTCTGTTGCATGGGTGTAGTAGTTTACAGCACATACATTTTTGCTATGTGTCCAGCTCACAGGAAGTGACCAGGACACTATATTTGCCAAGATCAGTGTGTATTTTTGTATCTGCGGATAATTTACTTGCCTGAAAAATTAAAATATTCTATTTTTTGTTCTGGGGTTTAGTTACCCTTTAAGGTTGATATTAGTGGGGGGATCATAGGGTCACAATCAATCATTCTTTATAGCCTGAACTACACACTAAAACTGCTGCCTGACATACCGTAGAAGACGGGTCCAGCATAGAGCGGCACCAGGTCATGGCCTCCATAGTACATGGTCTCATAGTCTCTGTACGCCCGTGATAGAACATTCTGGTAGTGGCTGTTTCATAACAACATCCGGGGCTATGAATAACAAAGCAGAGTATGGTTATAAAAACATTAGTACTCTAGAGTATCAATATTGTCTTAATCTAGATTTGATGTGTTTAGCAGATATTCTTCATACCGGCCATGAAGTTTATAATACGCTAATTGTAGAGCCAGCTGCACAAAGGTGTCTGGATGAAGCTTCTTCTTCTTCACTAGTGCTTTCCCGAAGGAAGTAAAGGCATAGTTGGCAACCTCGAGATCTGAGGCCTGAGGGCAGAACAGGCATTGTTAGGGCTGGTGTAATTATTGTGTGATGTTCTAGTAATGGACGGCATATTATAATATAGAATTCAGGATGAAGATCAACATTAGTTATCAGTCATCTGGGAACACCTTTTGCTTTCAGGTGTCTAATGCAAGGGAGAAATTCCTAAAACCACCATCATCAGACTTCATTCATTCAAAAACTAGAAAAGATGAATGTACAAAAATAATGTCTTGGGTGCCTTGAGGGGTCGTCCAGCCTATTATGATTAGCGTTCATCTTGAAATATCTGTACAGTCAAAGTTTTGACTACGTTGGGCTTCAGGGAGGACCCATCAATAGGAAAAGACGGAAGCTGCCATTGCTGAACTCATTGGTCCTGATTTATTAAAGAGCATACACTCAGCAAACCTGGAATAAATTGCTTAAAAGTCATTTCGTATTTGCTAGCAAATGTTTTGAACCCTGGACCAGATCCATTCCAAGTTTGGTGGATCACCCAGCTTTACTGATGAATGGTGTATCCTCTCCAGCTTTGGAGAGCTTTAATAAATCAGGCCCATTGCATAGAATATTACTTTTCTTTACTCACTGTAAAAATACTTTGGGTTTAGTCGATTCAGCCACACACTTGAGCTGCATCCTTATTATGGGTCAGGGATTCAAACAAGTATTAAAGGCTGAGAATCAAAATATCAACCAGTTAAGCTGTATATGTTAAAGCCAGGTTAGCAATGGCATCTTAGATAATCTCCTGATAGTTTCTGGATCACACTGGAAATTCAATAAAATTTCACCTGTTGACCGGAAAGTTTGTTTGAAATATGGTATACATATGGTACCTAAATTGCATAACAGAAATCAAATGTACCTGAGTATAATATTGTGCTTTGGCAAGAGCGATGTCATCCAAGATTTTCTGATCCACGGTGAAAACCAGCTCCTCGGGGTAAGGCATGTCCCGGACTGACATAGGACCCTGGCAAGTTATTGATCATAATACTTGTTATTACACACAGCAACATTCTTCATGTGTTTTGATGTTGGTGACATGGCCTGACTGTATTTAGCATACTTCATGGCATTTACCTTAAAGTTGAACTCCTGGCAAAGCAAATATTTTCTAAGTAGAAAAGGTCTGTGTATTGTTTCTTGTCGACTTTTTACTACTTCCAATCCAGGGAGCTAGTGATCCCTATACAGCAATATCAGTTATTTATTGGCTAGAGTTATTCTTTAAAGTATATTTGCACTTTATGGGTTATACCTATATAAACTTTGCATAGTGATGCACTCAGTGAAAGTACATTTTTATTTATTCTGTGACAACCCAGATAGTGTATGTATTTAAACTTTGGTGTGAATTTATTTTCATTCACCCAGCTGGAATCTTCATCAAGGCTCTGATCTGTAGAGACTGACATTGGGCCTTAACATTTAACTGAATGGAGGCTGCGGTGTGTATAGAACACTACAAATCAGTGGATTTCTCGGGACTGCAGCTGGGGGCTATGCAGGACCAGCAGGCTGTACAATGAAGATTCCAGGGATAGAGATATTGAACATAAGTATATGCTATGGGAGAAAACGAATAGAGAAGTATAAATTAACTTATCCTTCAATACTAAACCTTGGGTAGGTACAAAGTGTAACCTTTTTAAAGCAAAATATCGGAATTAAACAAGGTAATAATAGTTTTTTGCAGCGCCTATACTTCAAAACTCCAACTGTAAGATGGACAAGCAGCATGCTGATATGAAGGATAAGACTTGTATGTGTTCCTGAACTGCAGACTAAAATCAGATCCTCCATCCTCCCAGACAAGAATGTTGTGGGGCAGTGCTGACAGAGAACTAGCCTGACTTGTCCTTTGGCAAACAAAACAACTTCCTTCCATTAATGTGTATTCAGAAGTTTGTCTAAAGTTATGTAAATTTAAAAAAAACATTTAAAAAGTTTACCTTCCAGCGCCCCTCACAAGCCTTTACATTCTGATCAATGTAGTCACACATTGCCACGAGAACCATAGCATCAAATGGAGCATGCTGGAACACACAGACAGAAAAGTTGTGAGATCTCATCTCTCCAAAATTGGTTTTACATCTACATGAGGACGAGTTTGTGTTATTCAAAGCTGGAAAAAACTCAACCAAAAATAGCTAATGCTGCTTAAACTTGTCATACATTGATTATCATTGTTACAGATTGAAAAACATTGAACTATGTACAGATATGGGAAAAGTGTCTGGATTCCCTATTCTATTTTTCTATCCATTTAGACCACTACAACTAGTACAAGCAGATTTGAACTTCCAATTCCATATAACAAATGAATCTAATGTGAATTGAAAGGGAATTACGCTGCAGGATGACCGTTAGGGAACTTTTTTGGGATTCTGACCAGTTGTGGACTGAATCAGTAAATATTGATCTAAGAATATAAGTTTTATGCCATGTATGAGCATTGATTGGAAGGGCAGAATATTGTACACATGTATGTAGTGTTTTGTGACTTCCTACTGATGCATTACCAATTGGAATATTGATCAGATCAGTAAGTCAAGCAAAACTATGAGCAGATCTGCTTGTGTGTAATAGGCCACAGATACAATAAATAGAATAACAAATGCTGCTAGTAAAATGAGGATCTGAAAGTAAGAAAGACAAAGGCGTGCCATGGCCTGCATTACACTGTAATATTCTGGGAGATGAAGGGCAGATGAAGGACTGGAAACAGCACTGTAAAGGAGAACTCCACATGAACAGTATTGCCATGCAAAGAATGTTGCAAAACTGCTATTTTTAACTTGTAATAAAAAGCAATTATAAATCTTTCAATGACAATCTATTCAGTTTCCAAGGAGTTTTTAAGTTTTTTTTTTTTTATTTGAACTTTTATCATTTGGCCTACAGACACCTTAAAATACACATGTGATTTGCTCATGCAAAGCCAACCACCGAATTTGTTTGATTCTCCACTCCAGCTCATCTTTACATGACTAGCTTGCCACTCAGCAAGCGGTTACCCCAGTACGAGCTCTCTATTGCATGTTTGTACATAGCCTTAGGCCTTCAGTGTTCTCCCCCTTAGCTGGGCACACCACCCAGCCATTTTTGGGTGGTTACTGAAAAGTTGATTCACAATACTGTGGTGGCCACCCACCTACAGCTTGTAAACAAGAGCAGATCTGGTGCCAGTTTTGCACTCAACTGACTGATCCAATTTACATTCTGGTAGGTTGTCCCAGAACACAATCAATGATTGGATTGCTAAATTGAATGTACTCGATTGTTCATACACACAGGACAACACAGGTATGTACTTATACAAGGCAAGATCGTTCATACACATAGGACATGTAATTTGTTACAGTCAGTGAGCTGCTGAATTGAATTATTTTACTGGAACAAAACTTGAATCAGAAGTATAAATCTTCCCATGTACACAAGGCTTTGTAAGGAACATCTAGACGTGTTATTTGTAGGTCATCCTTCAAAACATTAGCAGGGCACTTCTCTGTGACAGCTAATCTTAGGATTTTGTGAATGGCACTGATAGCTGCTCATGGTTCTCCTTGCTGGAGGGAAAGCTGTACCTGAGGAACCTATAAATCAGGCACGGGCAAACTATGGCCCGTGGGCCATATACAGCCTTTGGGCTTTTAAATCTGTCCCGTCAAAAATTGGTACACAATTGTCCACTAGCAAAAAATGGTGGCCAACAACACTGTTTCCTCTGAAACTAAATGTAATTTAATGTAGGTTTTCTTTTACCTTTAGGTAATGGCGTTTACATTTAATTTATATCAGTTCCTACAAACACTGTCCATCCATCGGATACTGGTCCGGCCCGTCTGTCAAATATTAAAACACATTGTGGCTCTTGAGCCAAAAAGTTTGTCCACCCCTGCTATTGAACAATGATCTCCCTGCTTTATCCATTCTGCTGCTGTTTTTTGATCATTTCCCTGAACTATCTGCGAATCACCAGTTATCAAGGGGCAGAATAAGGTATGGGAAGTCAGGGATAGATAAAAGATCAGATGGTATGGGTAGGTAGTAGATGCAGACCACCGCAATGAACTGCAGCACAGTTACAGGGGTTCTGAAACACTATACCACTGTGATATTTACCACCAAGGTGTTTGGGAAACAATTAAGAAGGCAATACTTCTTACCTGGCTATAATCTTCAGGTGTTCCATGGGGGCTGTCCTCATCAAGAGACACAATAAACAGGCTGCTCTGGATCCGCTCGAGATGAGATAAATTCTTTGGATCGAGACTTATAAGGTGCTCGCGAGACTGGAATGAAATCAGCGAGCAATTAACACATAATCAAAAAAAAACGAAATGTAGAAAAGAGACATACAGGAAAGATTTTTTATGTTTACCAACCAGGGCCCAACGGGTCCTCTCCTCGCTAGTCAAAGCAGACAGCCCAATCCCATCACGCTGACTTTGGCATATGTTCTGAACATAAGAGAATTGCCTGAAAATGAACAGGTACATATTTTAATCATTTTTCTCTAAAACTGTTTTCTCATTTAATATTGCTGGGGATAGGTTGTTTCCCTGTGTGTGCCTCCCCTCCAAAAAAATCCTTCATAGCAAATTAAAGTTTACAGAGGTTTTAACTTTCACAGACTATCCAAAAAATAATAAAAGCATGAGAATCCTGGGTTATTTATTAATATTTTATTTTTCTGAATGTAACAAAAAGATTATATCAGGGTACATACAATATATAAATATTTTAAGTTATAATTTACTTGGCAAATCAACAGGCTTACAGTATATACTCAAATATAAACCAAGGTTTTCTTTTTGGGCTCTAATATTTATTTGTGGAGTGTGTTGGAGAAGAATAGGTATAGCTATCTTTGTTCTTATCTGTTCAGCTGCTGTCCACACACTTTCCCTTGTCGATCTGCAGCAAATCCATGTCCCCATGCTCCATTTTCAAGTTTCCTTCTGGGTTACACTGGCTAAAGAAGTGGACAAACAGGTGGGCTGCAGCTAAGCAGAAGAGATTCAATAGATCTTCCTTTTAGGTAGTTATATCAATCCTGCTGGAGAATATTCCGTTACACCTTCTCATTAGGAAAAAAAATTAAAATGCAAAAAAAATGCTTATATTAGAGTATATGAGATATATGAGCATGCTGAATATCCCAATCCAAAACTATGGGCATTATGATGAAGTTGACCCCACTTTGTAACTGTAGGAAACTTTTCTTCTGGGAAGGCACTTCATGTGAGTTGGAATTTGTGTCCGTTAAAAAGAGCATTTGTGAGGTCAGATAGTGGTGTTGGATAATTGGCTCACTGTTTGTGTTCCAATTTAACCCAAATGGCGTTTAGTAGTGTTGAGGTCAGGACTGTGCAGTCCATTCAGGCTCCTCCACACTTGTCAAGCCATATATTTACTGATGGTAGAGGTTGCTTACCTAAAAGGGTTTTACCTAAACTGTACTTTCAAGGTTAGAAGTGGCAAGTGTTTAAAATGTCTTTGTACACTCAAGCAATAATAATGCCCTCCATTAGAGGCAAAGGTAAATGCAACAACATGAAGGGTGTCTATATCCTTTTTACCATATAGGTGGTTGAGATAGTCAGGAGTCTTGGCCATATAGTGTACGCCTTCCAGCAATTCGGCGTAAGATTTACTGTTGGAATGATGTCTGAAATAACAGGAAAGGTACATTACAAGTACCTTAGTATCTCTGGTGGGGAGAGCATCTGCCCATCAATTACGGCTTCAAAGCTGAAGATCCGACCCCGGCACATGACAATTAGATGCGTTGGGCAACTGCCTTCACTCTCTAGAATAAAAACACATAGTCCAAAATTCAGATATCATGGTAATAGAAACCCTACAGCCAGATGTATCAAATAATGGTTTGTAGCCCCTAAGGTCTCGAAAAGTCTGATTCCGTACTCCCATGAAGCATAGTAACATGGATCATATTGTTCTAGCTTGGTAAGTGATAAAAGGAAAATGCAACAGGTCTGGCAAATCCAACTGCAGAACAGGAGCAGAGCTGGTGATGGTCCGATCTCCTGAGAGATGACACAATTATTAGACAATTCTGAATTGCTGGAGGAGTTTAAAGTCACCCATTTAAAATAAGTTTAAAAAAGTTATACAGAACTATACTTTTCTTATAACTGGCACACTTTAAAACGACAGACAATTGCAGTACTGTATGCCTTTTATTAATGCAGTCCCAAAAAATGATTGTGTAAATGTACACATGGGTATACCAGCTATCACCCCCCACCATAACCATCACCTGACAGTGCTAGGATCTGGTAACTGGATGCTACCTTTCCTATGTCCTTTTCAATGTGTTTTCTTTAAGGATACTGATCTTAAGTGAAAAACTATACCAGTTGCATTTTTTTTTTTATTTCGGATCTTTTTACATCTGTTGCATTTGTTTTACATTAACCACCTAATACAAGGGGATCATAGTAAAGGATTCTCAGAGCATTATGGTACTCCCAAAAGAGAGTATAGCACAAGATCTTTATTCTCCAACTATAACTTTGCACAGCCCTGACAGAACAAACAAGGCAAGGAACCGGGGTAAAGGTGGAGGAGTCACTGCTTAGATTCATTTAATTGCATGTATCTATTTCAATTATAGAACTATTGAGCTCTATAATAAATAGTATTTCCTGCAAAGCAGATGAATAGAATTTAGAAAACATTGCATACCCTACAAGATCATTATAAAGATCATAGTTAAAAAAAAGCTCAGTTTTATTTCTGATTTGCATATTACCACTGTAGGAAGAGATAGAGGTCACTAGGTGGTCAAATGAAGGTACCAATTGCTCATCATGTATATCGGTTATGTGCAAGCCAGCCTGCTATTTAGAGAAGGTCCAGTTTTCTTCCTCCACACATGTTCTATTAAAACAATATGCCCCCGTGCCCTCCTTTTCTCCCACCTTACCACCCCTGAACATTCACTTCTCTCACCACCCCTGCATTTTCTTACCCTCACAAACCACTGCACCTGTCAACCTATTTTCCTCAAACCACCTTTACTCACCACCCAATGATACTATGCATTCTCTCATAACAAAGTTTAAAAAAAAGGAGGATGCGGTATCCTCCTTTTTTCAAACTTTTCTCATCCTTCTCTTCCCACACCCTATGTCTGCATTCTCCTCGCCTTCCTGGTGCAACACCCCCCCCCCCATTTTATTTTCACAACCTACTTCCCTTGCATCTCTCATTTACTCTCTTTAATGCCCCCATCCATCTTATCCAAATTTGACCATTGTCATTGTTTGTATCTGTTCATCATTTGCAACCCCTATTGAAAATACTGTGATGTTTAATACGTTGGTGCTTTTTTAAAGAGGCTATAAAGCTTATTATTAGTAATATACATCCTCCATGCATTCCAAAGGTACGGATAAATCAATTATTATAGGAGAAAGACATAAAGAAATAAAAGAAAGAAAGAAAATTATACTTACCAGTCTTAAAGTAATTGATAATCGAGTCTCTGGTGACACCGGGGATCTTACAAGTGTTAAACAGATTCCGAAATTGATGCATATCCAGCGGTTTATTACCAGACTTGTGCACAGCTAGCTTCTCCCTGGAAGAGATGCAGATCTATCAATCTCAGTAAAACTATAATGAGGTGTTCCCCAAACTGTTGTCACAAAGCTGGAAGTGTGCAAATATCTCAAATGTCTTTATAGGCTAAAGGTTGTCAACAAAGATTGTCCGTAATTTTATTGCCTTGGTTTTAGAACTGGGTGTACACCACGGCAAATGGCTAATAAATAGATGAAACACATACATATAACTTGCAATACGATTTGTAATGCTGTACAATGGATCTTGAGATTGACAAACCTCTGCCCTACTTACAGCAGGACAAAACACACATTGTTTGTGATTAAGCAACTTATTTTCAGACATTCAGCTCTCATATTACCTCCTCCCAGTTTACATCCTCATTGCAGAGTAAATCAGCATTATTGCCTCTGTTAGGTCTTATTGACTGCAATGCTGAACCAAAATATGGCAGGTAAAACACTATGTACTGTGTGTGTTTGAACTATGCATTCAGCCATTCTTTTACTTTAAACTTGAGCTAACTAGTGAAAAACATTTATCACAGGGTGCTGGAACAGGATATTGTCTTCCCAAATGCGAATTCTAGTGTCTCTGGCCATTGCAAAGAGCATCTTTAGATCTCCAACTTTTTGACCAAAACGTTGCCAGTCCTAAATTGAGCTCTAATCCTTTTTGATCAATTATTCTTACCCATCACCCTGCCCTTTCTATGAAGTTTTTGCTTATGCAGTTCTATGCCAGCATCCCTGAACATGCTAAATAATGAGCGATCTGCAAGTGTGAACACAACCCGAATGTGGATTAAAAAAACCCAGAAATATGCTGGATGCTGAAGATTATGCTGGCCGTTTTGCAGATACTCTTCTATTGTAGAACAAGTTTTTTTTTTTGTTAAATTGTCAGTCTTACTTTAGGCAAATATAAACTTGGTGGATAAAAATTCTTTAACACTCCCTAAAGTAATCTGAGTGTAATCCAGACAAGTGGCAGCATAGAGAATCTTCTATTGCATACATCAGATCTCAGGTTCCTGCCTACCCAGTGTAAGTAAATCCGCATTTAAAGCCGGTTATCTATAACACCCTGTAATCTGACACAGATCCCGGGACAGAAGCACTTACATCAGGAATACATCCATGTTTGAAAAACTTCTACTTCTCACTATACAACCTTCGGTTTAATTATTCCATTTATGGTCTACCTGAATCATTTTTATATAGTATGCATCCATAGATGTTAATAATGTTCATTACATGTACATCTATTTAAAGAGTAACAATAGGTAATATGATGTCAGTAATTGATGCAGAGAAGGCACACGGGGGGCCCAATTTTTAAAGCTCTCCAAGGCTAGAGAGGATACACCTATATCAGTGAAGCTAGGTGATCCAGCAAACCTGGAATGTATCTGGTCCAGGAATGAAAACATTTGCTAGCAAATGACTTTTAAGAAATCCACTGCAGGTTTGCCGGATCACCCAGCTTTACTGATCAAAATGTATTCTCTCCAGCCTTTGAGCGCTTTAATCAATCAGGCCCAAAGGGGCACCTGGAGTACTCTTCCAGGTGCTGTGTAAATCTCACCATACATGTTCCAATCTGAGTACACCGTTTTAGTATAGACTATTTTAAATATACAAAAACAATCCAATATGAGGACCCGCCCAAACTATATAAAACTGATTTCAATCAGGAAGGTTCTAGGCACTTCCAGTCATTCAGGTTGCACTACAAAGTTGTTGGCAAATATAAAGTAGTTTGTGCAGCCAGATTGCAACATGAATGTAAAACTTTTATTCTCCCGCTGAATCACAAGAGAAGTTCAGTTTTCCATAACAGGTTTAAACTTGATGAATGTTTGTAAAAATGTTTTTAAATTAGGCTTTGTGTGTGGGTGAGGAAATAATTTGGGGACTCTAACTACAACAAATGGGAGTGGGGTAGCCCAATGGAAAAAAAGTCAATTATTGTATCTTGTATTATGGTACATTAAGGTGTTTCCTGTGTATGTATCTGCAGGTTTCATTTTCACCTTTTCGGACAGATTCCTAAAAATTTGATTTGATTTTGGTATGTTGGCTACTTTATCTAAAATAGTCTAAAATGTCCACATGGAAATTAAAAGTGCTGCATTGTAATTCATTGATCCTCATGCAACCCATGCAAACGGCATGCTATATGGGCATTGTTAAATTCTGTACAGTCTCCTTCATTACCTGGCAAAAATGGGAACTGACATAATTATGACATAATATTTATCAACTGACATAATTAAAATAAGCACAAGGCACAGTTGGGTGGCAGGTAGAACTATATTAACCAATATTAGAAGGTACCTAAACAAGCCCCTTCATGGCAGGATCACCAGGTATTATAAAAACACAGATTTGAAAAGAATGAAGATGAATTTTGTTTCAATCGGTTTTTATTAATATTTACACATGTGATTACAAACAAGAATGGAAAATATCACAACAATATATAGAGGAAAAAGGAGGGTCAGGATAACCTCCTGACCTCCCATGGGTGACCATTAAGTTTAACACAAGTGACATTTTACAGTAAAAGAACAGTGCATATAAATATACATATATCCATCATTACAGCAAAACAGTGGGTGGAGACACACAATAGGAGAAAAAAAAAATGGGTTTAGTATAAAACCACCCCTAACTGTAATAGAGTAACTAGCCAAACAAACATATGGAACTGGTAGTTCAAACTATAAACTCGTCTCCGGGTGTACCGGAGGGAATGTCGAAAATGCACTTGTGCAGAGATATGTGTAAGGGGAGGGGGAGGGAAGGACAGTCAACTAGGTAGCCCAGGGGAGGAGTAAGGGTCAGACAGAGGAAAGGAGAGGGGAGGGGGGGGGGCGTCCGACTGGCCCCGCGCTTGTGTACTCTAGAAATTACTACACGCCACCAAGCATTTTGAACTATACTATTACTCCCATTAATATTACTGCCAAAGAGCTTTAAATTGGGTAGATTCCTTAAACCAATCCCAGGCAGACCATATCTGCTTGTATTGTTCCCATTTGTTGTCATCCTCCGCCACAAGCCTTTCCAAATGCTGTATCTTCTCTAGTTCTGTGAACCAGTCCTTAAGAGAAGGTGCCGTAGGCTGTTTCCATTTTCTGGGAATAATTGACCTGGTAGCCGTAAGGAAATGTCTCAAAACATCTCTCTTATTAGCCTTTATAGATCCTGGGAGGATTGACAACAGGGCCACCTGGGGGGTAATCCTCAAGTCAGAGCCGGTCACCCGATTATATATATCCTCTATCTGGGACCACAAGTTACGGATGGCGGAGCAGTCCCACCAAATATGTATCATATTACCTTGATGGGTATGGCAACGCCAACACCTGTCAGATTGAGAAGGAAACATGCGATGAATATCCAAGGGGCAGAGATACCATCTGGATAAGATTTTATAGTTGGTCTCCTGAGCCTTGCAGGGAAGGGACATTTTGTGGGTTAGGATAAAAGCTTTCTCCCAATCTAACGGAGATATAGCTTCTCCCAAGTCCTTTTCCCAGTATCTCGTGAAAGTAGGAGTGTTGTCAGTATGATGTTTAATCAGGATCTCATATATTTGTGATATCACATGGATTGGCCTGTTCAGTGAGCGGAGTACAGTTTCAAAAGCCGTGAGGTTACGCTGTGTGGGATACATAGCTAAAAAGGTTGAGATAAAAGAAAACATTTGGTTATATTGTAACCACGCTGATGGGAGCCTCTGCACCCTGGCACCAAGCGAAGAGAACGGCGGGACTTTGCCAGTCAATAGTATGCTGCATATCTGTCTATGATCCTGGGCTGTCCAAGATAGAAATTTTTTAGCATTCATTGCCGGTGGGAATGAGGGGTTGTCAAACAAAGGAGTCATGGGCCCCATGATAGTGGACACATAATTCGTCTTAAGGAGATTATCCCATTCTTTTAAAAGATCAAGAGTGATACCGGGTAACGAATGAATAAATCCCAATTTAGACCTATCCACCCAAGGTATAGAACAGAGGTCGATTGGGGATAGAGCATTTTCCATGACCACCCAGCTTTTCTTTTCTCTGTTGTGAAACCAGTCTACTACACGAGTTAATAGAGCCGCTCTATAGTAGGATCTAATGTCAGGAACCCCTGCTCCGCCATGGTTTTTCGGTCTGGTAATATACCGAAAGGCTAGTCTTGGGCCTCTTAACCTCTTGAACCTCTTACAGAGCAGCTGTAACTTACTAATAAAGGCCAGAGGCAAATGTATCGGGATCGTTTGAAAGATATATAGCATTTTAGGTAAAATATCCATTTTGAGAGTGTTGATTCTGGCAAACCATGAGAGGGGGAGTAGATCATATTTGCCGAGTTCCAACTTTAATTTGCTGAACAGTGGATCATAATTGTAACGAAATAATTTAGACGGGTCATCTGGTATAAAGATTCCTAGATACTTAAGTTTCTCGTTGCAATGCCTGAAGGAAGTGTGTTCTCTGAGGTACTGCAGCTGGGCGGAGTTAAGGGAAATATTAAGCAATTCAGATTTATCAAAATTCACTTTAAAATAATTTAGAACCCCAAATTTTTCAAATTCCTCTAAAATAGCAGGGATAGTACTCTGCGGGGATGATACATATATTAGCAGGTCGTCTGCAAATAATGACAGTTTGTAGTGAAGTTTCCCAATCTGGATCCCCTGCACCTGCGGGTTTGTCCTTAGAGCCACCGCGACATGTTCCATCACTATAGCATACAGCAATGGAGACAATGGGCATCCCTGTCTGGTGCCGTTGGCAACAGAGAAGGACGTTGACATTCCGCCACTGACCCGTACACGAGCTGTGGGGGATGAATATAAGGCGGCTATCCTAGCTATCATCAGTGGGCCTAGACCGATCTGACGTAATGATTGGTACATAAATGCCCAGTTCACTCTATCAAATGCCTTTTCGGCGTCAACTGATAGCAGACACATGGGGGTTTTGGTCGTTTTAGCTGCATGGGTGTAAACTGGCCTGAGAGGAACTGCTCATTGCTCAAGGAACCCCTAGCAACTTTGGGGAAAACACTGAAGTATACAAATCTCCTTTTAAATTGAACATTAAGAAGAAGACTTTTGTGAGCCCCTTTAGGTGACAGCTAGAGACTTTGTACCGCGCTGTGTAATATGTTGTTGCTATATAAATACTGTGTACTAATATTAATATAATAATAATAATAATTAAAGAAGCACCAGGCTTGATTAGTTAAATCCTTTATTATAAAGAAATAATTTTATTGCTCCTATGAAGATGATTTTATAGTAGTATGTTCTTGGGGACACACACAGGAATACGGAGTACATACCGGACTCGCAGTACTTGGACAAGGATTCTTCGAGTGCAGGAACGGGAAGGGCAGGCAGTGACTCCTGGTACTGGAAGGTCCTCTCCTCCACCAACTCCAACACACGGTTCTCCATGATTAGACGCAGGCAAACATCTACACAGAATATAAAAACAAGCAAACTGTAAATCCTGTTAACAAATACTTATAAATGGCTGAGATTAATCCGGCCAGCTGCTGCAGGGCTGAGATCGGCATGCCAGGATGAAGTCACCTGGTCCTCCATGTTACTCTTAAAGTAAAAATGACATTGTTATTAATTATTGTAAAGTTTATCTAAAATATTACCAATATGAGACTGCTTAGTCCAATATTTATCCAGCTTTTTAACAAGGGGGAACCCTTTAAATAACTTTCAGGTCTTCGGGGAACCTCTTCTATAATTTCTATATCCACAGCTCACAGCACATAGTGTGGTGGTCAGTAGGAAGAATGCTTCCTATATTGCTGACTATTGGGAAGAATGTCACCCTTACAGATAACCAAAAAGATCATTGGTATGAGTTAAATGTGCCTAAGGGTCACAAATTGCTCATTTTTTAAGGAAACCCCAGCAACCCCTGGAGGAAGCCTAACTGAGAAACACTAGATTAGTCAGTGTCACAACCTTGCAGTTACATGATATATCCTGCATGAGGCGTTGTCGCTCTCCCTTACAGCCTCATTGCTGGCTGTACCTGTGCAGACAAATGAATGGAGTCTGCTCTGGCCTGGCCATCATTCTGCATGAGCCAGAGTTCAGCAAGCCCTATTTACTTGTCTATAGCATGCACACATTGCCCCTGAATTAGAGAAGATAGACTATAATGGGTGAACCTGGGTGATCCAGCAAACCTGGATTGCTTAAAAACCATGTGCTATTAGTTGACAAATGTTTTCAATTCTGGAGCATATCCATTCCAGGCTTGCAGGATCAGCTATATTTTTTTTTAAGAACACATAAAGCTTCTTATCTGCACAAAAAAATAGCATTATGATATATTTACTTATTATAACGCAATGTGATGGCTGTGACCTGCCAGCTTCAGCTGCCTCTAAACTGGGAAGGAGAAAGCTGCAGCTGGAAGGTTTGTTTATAAACAAACCTTATGTGATCACCATGATTGGCTGTGCTAATGATGATATGATCAGGAACCTCACTGATTGGTTCCCCATCTTTAGTATGAGCTCGGGTAATATCGGTAACAGCAGGTCTAGCATGGTGGCTCAGTGGTTAGCACTCTGACCTTTGGAGCGCTGGGTCCCAGGTTCGAATCCCGGCCAGGACACCATCTGCATGGAGTTTGCAGGTTCTCCCCGTGTTTGTGTGGGTTCCCTCCAACATCCCAAAAACATACAGTCAGGTTAATAGGCTTCCCCTCCCCCAAAATAAGAGCTGCGTAATATGATGGCGCTATATAAATACTGTGTAATAATAATACTCTAGATTTAAACTGGAATATGGGTGAAAATTCATCGGCATCTACGAGAAAATCATTCAACAGATTAGAGTCTGGAATGCACTCATGTAACTGATGTTTTTACATTTACTGTCCATTATTCTTTTATAACAGGATGAGGACCAAAACCGACACTTGATGCATGCACATAGCTGCTGCAGAATAATCTATAATATCGGAGATATGGGAATTAGTGGAAAATGTGAGTTGTTTGTACACAGCCAATGCAGACCGAGGCCGCTGTGCAGTGGATGTTGCCTTCTGACCGAGATAAAACTGGCTAATGAAACATTTACAGATTTCCAAGTTTGTGGGATGTAAGATTACCCTGAGCTGAACTCTGGCACAAATAAAAATATTTACCAACCAGAAAGTGTAGTGAGAGTTATACTTGGCACATAATACATACCCTGCTTCCCCAAAAATAAGACAGCGTCTTATATTCATTTTTGCTACAAAAAATGCACCAGGGCTTAGTATTATATTTTCATTTTCAGATACATTCATCACATTCTGGAACATCATAACTCTTCAAACCCTGAATATCATCTTGAATTCCTTGTGACTCTATTTCCTTTAGAACCATTGCCACAATTCCTCATGTCTAGCAATAGCGCTTTCTTTAAATGAGCACCTCTTCTCCAAGTATTTATATATATTGTAGCTTATTTTCGGGGAAACAGGGTATTTGTTGTAGGTCCTGGTGGATCCACTAACGACCGCAAAGCAAGTGAAGGGGAGAACGCAGCGGGAGGCCGCTCGCTTGCCCCCCCCCCCTGTCTTCTCCATAGAGCAGAATGGTGCTGTATGTACAGCGCTCATTCATGCATTGTTCAGGCTTATCATTGAAAAAGATTGTGAAAGATCCATTCCAACGACAAAAGTCTAACATGTGTACGTAGCATAAGATTCCGGAATTGTTTGCAGTGGTGAGGGTATGCAGGGGTTACCTGCTGGTAATAAATGTTTAAGTAAGCAAATAGTGGTTAGGGGAAAGGGTCACTAAAAAATACGAATTATCACCAATAAATGCAGAAAATGGAGTTAAAATAAAAGAAGGCTATTTGTGGCAAGAACATGTATTGAAACTTAAATTATTTTACAGGACTCTGTATAGAATCAGAGCACAGAAATATATTTAGGATTTACGATATTTATCTCTATATTTTTGATATGCATAGTCATACAATTCCAATAAACGCCTTCTGGCAGATGTGAGGTCATTAAAAACATCTGAGGACATATTACATTTATGCAGTCTTTCAAGTTGTCTTATAATATCAAGTGTACGTGCAATTTCTTGGGATCTGATTTTTTTAAGCCTTGATCCCTGTTGGATCAAAACCCCCCGGAGGACTGCTTTAAGAGCTTCCCACTGAAAGGGCAGTGGAGTCTCGTCTTCCTCGTGATCTTTTAGAAAATTTCTAATAGTATCAATGACTGCTTGCTCGCATACAGAATCTCTAAACAATGAGTCGTTGCATTTCCAAGTCCACTCTTGGGGACCTATCTGGGGTATTTGAATAGATAGGGTTACTGAAGCATGGTCAGACCATGGGCAGCTATCAATACTTGCCTCTGGGTGCCAGTCTAAAAGCCTATGGCTGGTGAAGATGTAATCGATTCGGGAATAAGTGCCATGGGGATTAGAATAAAATGTATAGTCTTTGTCGCCAGGGTGCAGGGCTCGCCACACATCAATCAATTGGAGCTCGTGTAATTTAGCTTTAAATGTATTCAATTTGGAGTAGGAGATAGAGGAATGACCTGTGGACGTATCCACTCTAGGATCGAGGGGAAAATTAAAGTCCCCTCCGATAATCGAAGTGCCCTCCGCAAAAGTATTAATTTTGTTCAGGAACTGGACAGCCGCTGCCGTTGGTTGTTGATTTGGAGAATAAAATGAAGCTACAGTATATTTCTTTTCCCATAAGGAGATCTTGGCAATAACATATCTTCCATGCGGGTCTACGCAGGTGTCCAGTATCTGAACTGGGATAGTTTTGTGGAAGGCTATGGAGACCCCCTTAGTTTTACCGTCAGGGTTGGAGCTATGAATCCAAGTAGTATAGTAGCGGTTACGCAATGTTGGGATCTTTTGAGAGCAGAAATGTGTTTCCTGAAGCATCAAAATATGTACTCTAGCTTTGTGTTGGCTATATAAAAGCTGTGATCTCTTATTAGGGCTATTGAGTCCTTTAGCATTAAGGGAGCATGTTTTCAAACCTCGAGGGTTGTTCGGTTGAGTAGATGACATAATTAATTTTGCGGAGTGGAGAATATATCAGATACTCCTGGGGGGTGAGATCAAGGATATGCTAAGAAGGCCAGTCGGGTGGGGATGGGGAAAGTTAGGGGTCGGTGTGACTGACAACTGGGTAGGGCTAGTTCCCAGTCGTCTGTGGAAAACTAAGAAAAAATAAGGAACTTCCTTATTCGCCGCCAATACCGGCGGTACTCCTATGCGGGGTAGTGTAGCCAATCAATAGGAGGGAGGATCACTATCGTTATATATAGATCCATCCAGGGGAAAAAGCCAGTATTATAGTAGGCCAAATGGGACCCCGTGATATATCTAGGCGGGGAGGAGGCCTGAAATATAATGGGTCATCAGGGGCTCAGGTACATCTGTGAAAAGGAAAAGCAATACAGTAGCCAAATCAGATCAATACAACATGAGGGTCAAAAAACAAAACCCAAAAAGGATAGCTGTGGATATCCCTAATGCGCCCTTTAAACACCGTATATAATCACATTCAAATGACATCGGCAGGACTTAGCAACTAATAATTAATGGCTTCCTATATGTATCCTTTTTATATGTCACTCTAGGGACATGTATAACTGCTAGGACATATAACCTATGTCATGACCAAAGACCCATATGATACAGCAATGCCATACATTACCAAAAACCGGGCTGTAGGTCTCAACAAAGTGATCTATCAGGTTTAAGGCATCACAATAAAGACATGTCCAGGTAGTACTGATGATGTATAGAAGAAAACTGTTCAGCGGTCCGCCTAGTTCAATTAAAACAGGTTTCGGGGTAGACAGCCGGATATCCATAATGTCTTGAAGGTATGCTAGGGATGTACAATGGAGGCTGATGGAGAAGGAGCCGGTCCCCTTCCAGGGCTTCTTGACCGAACAGGTGGAATAGAAGATGAAGCTTGACGTTGATCCAAACGATTGAGGCCACCAATAGGTAAGGATAAAGGTACTGTAGGCCGCTCAGTCTGTTGTATGTCGGGAAGCTGAAGATCTCTCAGGAATTGAGGTAAGTCCGCCAGATTTCTAAAGAAATAGTTCTTGCTACCAGATCTAGCGATTAGATGAAAAGGATATCCCCATCGATATGGGATATTTCTTTCTCGGAGCACATCCAAGATAGGTCTCACCGCCCTCCGCAGGTCTAAGGTGTGTTTGGACAAATCCGGTAACAGCTGTATGCGGGCTCCAGCATATTCAAGGACTTCAGTAGCTCTCGCCTTTTTTATGATGTCTTCTTTGGTCCTGTAAAAATGGACACGGCAAATCACATCTCTAGGCCGCTGGGGGATCCCTGCCTGTGGCCCCTGATCTCTGCCTGGACTCTGCATGCGGCCCCTGATCTCTTCCTGGACTCTGCCTGCAGCCCTTGATCTCTGCCTGTGGCCCCTGATCTCTGCCTGTGGCCCCTGATCTCTGCCTGTGGCCCCTGATCTCTGCCTGTGGCCCCTGATCTCTGCCTGGACTCTGCCTGCGGCTCCTGATCTCTGCCTGCGGTCCCTGATCTCTGCCTGATCTCTGACACTCTATCCTGATCATACTGCAGCCGCCCATGTACCTACAGATCCCGTCTGACGCAGGTCGACTTACCTGAAGCAGCAGCTTGCAGATCTTCGTGTGTATACCGTACCTCACCTTTGCTCCTACATTATCATGCCAAACCTACAGCGGGCCGGAGGGACAAACTTACTAAACAAAGCCGCATGTGGGCATGAACCTGAGACTGCCAACCCGCCCTTTGGGCGTAACTTAGCTGCAGAGTAAACCAACTCTTTTAACCAATAAGAATGCATGTCAGGGAATCAGGAAGGATCCGCGGGCGGCCATGTTTAATGCTGGCAAACTGCTGCATTGGAATACGTGTGTAAGTGTATACCTGCCAATCAAGGAGCTCGGCCTGTCAGAGGAGGTGACACGGGTGTGAGGACTGCGGAGAGCTGAATGTAGAGCTGCAATCAAAGGGTAATACCGAGCTGTCATAATCCTTCTGCCATTGATATAATGTGTGTTGCAATGCCCACTCTGCAAAGACCCATATGTGTTTACATTGTACTGTCATTGTATGGTTGCTGCAGGATTTCTGCCACTTTAATAGAAACACATCTAGGTAGTGTTTTATTTAACCTGTCAATATATGAATATTATGCAGGTTTTTTTATACCTTCCAAAAAGCGTGTGAAATGGTTATTGTTAATAATTTGGGAAGATTGCTCTTACTTCCTGTCCCATAGATACAACAGAAAACATTTTCAAAATTATAGAATACCCTCATAAGTGTTAAAATAGTTTTGTTTTTGTATTTCTGTTTGTTACCTAAATGTTGTTCATTATATATACAATATTATACCCACAAAAAGTATTGACAATACCTATTTTTTGGACGGCCCGTGTCTTTAAGCGCTTCCACTTTCCAGCTCCCTACCAACTGAGAGTATTCCATACTTATGGATGTGCGGAATACCTACTCCCCCTGCAGAGGTTTTGGTTTCTTCTACTGGCTCATATGTTAATATAGGATGTGAGAGCTGGTGGGAGGAACCACAAAGGGCAACAGGGGTAACCGGTATTTGTGCCATTACACCAGTCTAATACCTGTAGTATTTAAATACCTATTATTATTATTTAAATCCAGAAGATTTGTTACTTCTTTTAACTAATGAGTAGTTCTGCTTATCGGGAACATACCAAATTGTCTGAAAACAATTACACCCCATAGGGGCTCTGGTGATGAATGCACCCAATAGGTAGGGATGATTTTAGACAATATGGGGCCCTGAGCAGATTTAAATAGGAGCCCTTTATGCACAGCTTCCTGCAGCTCTGCTGTTCTCTTAAGTGGGGCCCTGGGGAAGGTGCAGGCCCTGTGCATTGCCCTACACTAAAACTGCCCCTGCTAACAGGTCCCTGAGTTCAAGTGCCCCACATTGGGGTACAATGGTTTTCATATAGGCAAACTAACTATGGTTGGGATTAGAATCCATCATCAATATAGGGGCTCCATCATGGCTGCTATGTTGTAATGACGCTGACATTCAGCACTTTTCGGTACCATACTGGGCACAGTGTGCATGGTCACGTCTTATATGTTGTGCACAAAGAGTACCAAGGAAATACTGAATATTAAATGTCAGCAGATATAGGTTTATCTCTCTTAATAACAAAGGTCACATTCAGCTTCCGTCTCCCCTCTGGCAGTCTGGGCGTTTGCATTCCCTATCTGACACAATGTAAGCTACCTTGGGGTAGGGATGTCATCCTTATTGTCTGGTGAAGGGGTTTCTATCCATCTACAATTCAATGTAAACTATTACTTAATGACACCATGGGGCTGATTTATAATGGAGACCGAATTAATATTATACCACCTACTTTCCATTATACCCACCTTGCACATGGTAGCCCGGATTTTATGGCATATTCATTAAAGGGAGGCAGCATTAGAAAGAGCTCAGTGAATATTATTATTATCTAGTATTTTTATATCACTGACATATTATGCAGCGCTGTACAAAGTCCATAGTCATGTTACTAGGAAACCCATGAGAATCTGCAAACTCCATGCAGATAGTGTCCTTGCCAAGATTTGAACCTGGGACCCAGCACAGCAAAGACCAGAGTGCTAATCTTTGAGCCACCATGCTGCCCATGTTTGGAGGAAAACTGGCTCTCCCATTGACTCTTTCTTTAAACAAATGTAATTTTTATTTTTTATTGAGGATACCAATGAACATGTGTTCTGAAGCACATTAGTAGCAGTAGATACCTGTTGTAGAGATTGTTGAATACAGTGAAACTCCGCTTTACAGCTCGCCTCCAGCCTTCCAATACTATGGTCTAGGTCGGATCGGGTGGGTAACGCTCTCAGATGGGCCTTCCAATCCCAAGGGTCCATATCCTCCTCCTGGGTGAACAGAGGACTAGAGTATTCCTCTGAGGAAGATAAGGCACTGGGGCTCAACTGAATAGGTACAGGGGGATTGATCACCTGCTCTGGGGAAGGCTCTGTTGTGGTGGCCTGGTTCCAGGCATCAGGATCTGTTATGTATGCTGCAGCCGCCAGAGGGCGCCGGTCCGCGTCACCACGCGATCCGGATCCGGGGCCCGCGATAAATTGAGGCCGCGGCTTTGCGGCCTGGTCGGGCGCGGTTAAGGAACCGGCCTGGGATGTCCCCTGTTCGTCTCTGGGCGCCGGTACCGCCCCATCGGACCTTCTGCCAGCAACTGGTTCCATAGTGTGGGCTGTAGTTGCGGGAGGGAGCCGGTCCGCGTCGCCGCGCGTTCCGGATCCGGGGCCCGCAGCAAATTGAGGCCGCGGCTTTGCGGCCTGGGTAGGCGCGGCTTTGGAGCCGGCCTGAAACATCCCCTGGATGTCCTTGGACGCCGGTACTTCTCCACCGGGCCGTCCCCTCTGGCTCCCCTTCAACTTGGGACCCATTTGATCTGCAAGAAGGCGCTGCAGCGCTGATCGAATGGCTATAATCCCCTTCTGGATCACGGAGCAGGCTAACACGCGGCTTCCTCCGCCATCAGTTGGCCACGCCCCATGAAGATGAATTTTAAAATGTGATAACATGGTAAAGATTTCAGTGATTATGCGTAAATATTTAATTATACAAATTTTTGTGGCTTCTGGTCCATCAGGTTTTCAAAATAAGGGAATAGTATATAGATAAAAATATATTTTGCATCGCCATGTCCTGTGTATAATTTGTAATTTGTAATTTCACTTTATTTGCTAGAATGGACAAGCTTGTAAATTGCTTCTACAGACGTCCAGACGCCATCACCAGACTGATCTGCTTCCCCTGGGCAGGAGGTGGCTCGTTGTTCAATGCTCAGTGGGGTCGGCTGTTTGATGACTCTGTGGAAGGTTTGTGTAATTCAGTATGCAATGCATTGAATATTTTGCTGTAATTGAATGTGGATCTTCTTTGGATCTTTACAGGAAATGTTTCTTTCTTGGAGCTGTTTGGTGGTGTAAAATGGAATCCAGTGGTTTCGTATATTTTTTCCTGGTCAGATCTAAAAAATATAAAAAGAAAGTTTTTAATTTATACATAAATTAAATGTCTTATAAATAAATTGTATTCTCATTTTCAGCCAAAGATGGAGCCAGTTAGCTTTTGGTTTCATTTGTTTTGAAGGCTTTGAACATCTGCTTTTTTTGGATTTTTTTTTTCAGTAGCTTAAATCAAAGGTCAAAGGTCTGCTTATTTAGTGTGAAGTGGGGGTCTTCCATCTGCCTTGCTAAAATAATGCAAGAATTGCAAAAAGTAATATACTTGCTTTCTTCTTCTTCTATATCTTATGGGGTGATCTGATTATGTCACCCTTGCTTAGGTGTTGCAGACAAAGGGAAAGGGTAAGTATACTAATTAACTTTTACCCCCACAGTTTTTTTGTGTTTCAGCATTTCAATGCACTGTTTTAGCAAGGAGGGTGGGGAGCATTTTAAATAGGTGACTCTTTACATGTTTAGGTGCAAAGTCCTCTTTATTCTGGAATTGTCAAACAATTTAATGAGTGGAGAAAGTTTCCCCTCCCCATCTTCTCCAGCTCCTGTCTTCCTTAATCTAGGTCCCACTTTTTTGTATAGAATAATATTAGGAATCAGTATAAAAAAATAATATATATATATATATATATATGTGTGTAAATTATTAATTTAAATGAATAAACAAAAAATGAAATTGACCTAAACTGTTTCATCTTCCTGGTAAGACAACAAATCATTTTGGTCCTCAGGATTTAGCCACCTGATAATTCATAAATAAAATAAAGGGAAGGGGAATGTGAACAGGTTTTGCATATCTTTCAAAATGCTTGCGGTTTTTACATTACCTCTATGCAAAATATGATGCATGGGAAAGACAAATGGCATGCAAAGCAGATTTACAGGCGGCCATAGCAATCGGATTACACTCTTTGTTAGAAAGGAGGATATAAAACATTGAAATTAATTCTTATTGCTTAGAGTGCTGTGGTTTCATGTTTATTGTCACCACAATAAACAATGATCACCTTTGTTAAAGCAGAACTAAAATAAAAATAAAAAGTAAGCAGGCAGAACTAAACCTAAAAAAAATAGTAAGCCAGGTAAGTTCTTTATTGCAGCAGGGACAGTTGATGTCTTTTTTTTGCAATAAAATAAACTCATCTGTTTGCAGTTACGTAACTAAAACCACCCCTCCTCGCTTCGCTGGCACCAACATCTTAGCCTGGACCTCTTTTAAATTCAAATCTTCAACCATCTTGATTGGCCAGGTCAGAATGATGGAAGTCCTATGCATGTGCACAAGAGTTCATTCATTCTTCATAGCTAGCTGGGCCGGGATCATCCAGCATGCTGTGCATGCAAGAGACAAAGCCTGTCCCATCTGCAATAATGACATAATAAAAAAAAATATACTTTAAATTTTTTTTCTTCATTTTCAGGTTTAGTTCTGCTTTAAAAAGCATTGTTAAAAAGTCAGTCCTCCAGAAAGTGACTCTGTACTTGTCTAGTTCTGTATCAGGCAGGTAAGTATGTTTCATTAAAGAAGGAATGTCACTTGTCCCCTTTTGCAATAAAGACCAACTTGATTACAAATTTGTAATGCAGAACACCTGCACCTGGCTACACTGTATGGGACTACACATCCCTTGACTTATTGTGCAATGCAAACATTATTGTCCTGATTTATTTACGTCCCATAAGACTGGAGAAGATTTACTATTTAGGGTGAACCTGGGTGATCCAGCTAACCTGTAATGGTTTTCTTAAAAACATTTGCTATTAGCTGGCAAATGTTTTTCATGCTGGAGTGGATCCATTTGAGGTTTTCTGGATCCCCAGGTTTTCCCAGGATAGTCTATTCTCTTCAGTTTTAGAGAGCTTTATTAAATCAGGTTCAATATTTGTGCACAAAGTTGTTCATTTCCCAAGTAGAAGGAACATGGCCTAGCTTTAGTTTCCTGTGTAAAGGGTTGTGCAAGTCAGCACCATCATGCCAGGCTACGTTGGGCCCTGTAAAGGCAATGTAGCCACCCACCGACACAAAGAGGGACGAGGCTTGCTCTAAAAAACATTTTTATACAAAAAAAGGAAAACATTGCTATTTTATTGTTAAGTATATGTTCTGGTGGTGTAACGAAGACCCTGTATATAATAGTTAAAAACCAGACCGCATAAAATATTTGGACATACGAAAAAGGATTTTATCTCCTTGGTGAGATCATTGTCTAACTAACTTTATATTAAGATCCAAACCTGACAAATGCCCACAGAAACCGTTTGTGGGGGCTGAAAGGCTGGCGACACATTTCACAGCGCCTGCTGGTAGAAGAACAGGACAGCTCGAGCTCCAAGTCCCAACATTAGCATAGGGAACAATGGCAGAGCGCAGACCCAGCATTCTTAGATCCGCATTGAACTTCTGGCCACATCGCATATTTCTCCAGTAAAGAAGAAGGCCTCTGTTTCCCAGTGAAAGGCATCCACAATATATCCTGCTGCTTGTCACAATGCCTGCCTCTGTTGTGTTGCCATATGCAGCTAATGGCAACAGGTTAAGGTATCCTCTGTATTCACAGCGAGGCCTAGAAGACCCAAGGCCAGCAATGAGTCTATTCACTGCTAGTAAGTGAGAGCTTCCTATATCTCTAGAGGCTGTTCACTTCTCCGATTGATCAAATAAGATAGTTCTACACATGAGAAGCTAAAGCTGAACTCCAGGCAAGCAATTACACATGCATAAAGGTGAACTATCCCACCTACGTAAGGAATTTTAGCCAGTCTTGTGATCTGAACTTCCATGTCAGATTCCAAAGTTAGGTATAAGTCCCAACTTATTTTTTTTTTTACCGTACTACACTTGATCTTAGCGAAAAGCTACATTGTAACCATATATTGTGGACATGCCCATTCCTAGTTCCCTACTGGAAATTGGTCAATGACTTGCTTGAAGGATTATTGGAGACTCCGTTAACCCTAGATGTGGTCACACACCTGCCCATACATAATATTTCTAAACTTGGCAAAAAATTGACTTCATGTGTCTTGACAGTGGCTGAATGCCTCATATCGAGACACTGGAAATCAACTTTCCCCCGGGACTTTCTGATCTATATACCGGAATTAAGGATGCCCAGCTCATAGAGCACCTCACGGCCCGGCTACATGACCACATTGATAAATTTACAACAATATGGGCACCTTGGGACTTATCCCCTACCAATATATTTTGGCAATTTATAAGTTCCTCCCCCTAGGGAGAACCTACCATCTAATTGATACATACCTGTATCCTACAGGTAATGCTATACCTAGGCTTCTACTTCCCCAACCCGCATGTTTATTCTGCCCCCCTACTGCTCCTTTTTTTGATATTACCTGTGGACTGATAGCTATTGATCTGCTGTAAGTTATAGCCCTATATTTCATCATGGTTTCTCTTGAAAAGACTTGTTATCACTGCTACTGGACGCTTTTGTTTTTCTTACTTTTAATTTGCTATACCTTGTCCTGTTACTGTTTGTAAAGCACATAATAATTACACTGTTTATTAAAAAATGCAAAACTAGGGCCACCGCTGTGTATATTACATAGTTACAAAGTAAGTCAGGTTGAAAAAAGTCCATAAAAACCCTATATAAGTCCATCAAGTTCAACCCCCAGCGAAATAAACATATCCCAGATATAAAACCCTATAAGACATAGTTCGTCCAGAGGAAGGCAAAAAACCCCTGGTACAATTTGCTCCAACAGGGGAAGAAAAATCCTTCCTGATTCCATGAGGCAATCCGATGTTCCCTGGATCAACAGTCTCTGGTATTTTTACTTTAAAGCCTTAATCCCCAGTTATATTCTGTGCTTCTAGAAATCATCCAGCTTTTTCTTAAAGCAATCTATAGAAGTTGCTGAAACTACTTCCTGAGGGAGCCGATTCCACATTTTCACACCTTACAGTGAAGAATCCCTTCCTTATCCCGAGCTTAAACTTCTTTTCCTCCAGACACAGAGAGTGCCCTCTTGTTCTTAGTAATGATCTCAAAGTGAATATTGGGGAAGAGAGTTCTCTATATGGACCATTTATACATTTAATACAATCTTGTTCAATGTCATTCCAAGATATGGAGGAACCGGAGCTGCTTCTTTGCCCCTGGCCAGATTTGTTCGAATCCATCTCTGCACCTGGTGCTTAAACATTGGTCTGCATATCTAGTTTGGTTAAGTGACGGAGAAATAGGAAAGTTGAGAAGAATAATATTGACTTCAACATTATAAATGCACAGACTTCTACCAATACTTTAACCAATTTTTCTTTTCCGTGATTTTCCCTTTTAATACGGTGTTCTTTTTCTTCTATATTCCCTTCTCTATTTTTCTCCCTCACCTTTTAATGTTGATATCTATGATAAGACAGTTATAACTTTTTAAATCTTTAATATTGAATAACTTTATATCTTTAAATGTCAAGTTTTTTTTGTAATGCTTGCTTTTCTATTGCATGCTATTTCTCAATTTGTACTTTTATATTTTAAAAACCAACAGACATATTAAAAAAAAGGAACGAAAATAAACCAATGGTGATGTGAAAGGAGACCATCTTAAGTACATCTTCTGATAACTATTGTCCTAATTTTTTTTTCAGTATATTCCCTTAGGCTTCCCGGAAGAGAATCGCGTTCCAGAGAGCCATTTCCTCTCAGCTTAGACCAGTTGGTGGATGAGATTATAGACGGCTTGTTACCTTTGTTGCGTGAGAAACGATTTGCATTTTTTGGCCACAGGTAAAGATTTCTGAGAAGTCTGGAACTGTTCTAATAACTAGTTCTAGCTAATGATTTCCTCCCTGCATGGGCAAAACACGGGTTCATTTGAATTAGGTGTGACCCTCAGTATGCATTTGCATACCCCCAAAAAAAAACACACACAGGCATTTACCAAAGTGTATTCATGGTATTAATCTGTAAAAGTGTCCCTTGGGTAGATATCAAAGAGCATTTGAAAGATAAAAAGCTTTTCCAATATGTTCTATTTTTTGTTTTGGGGTTTTTACCTGGAATTATTTTAGGTTCAAGAAAATGATCAAATGACAAGGTCACAATAAAACAAACCTTTACTTTGTATATACTATGCAACTACCTAAAGCAACATGTACTTTCTTATCCCAGGCTCCCTGTATCCCAGTGCACTCCCTAAGCTTCCAGGAATTCCCTGTGCAAGTTCTGGTTATCTGTAGGAACCTGTATAGGTATCTACTACATGAATTTATGTGATATCATGATCAGGTAATTGGCTACTCAAGCACATAATGGTGCAATATAAGCAGACAGGGAGAGTGTTACTTTTTTTGCAATATTGAAAAAAGTTATTGTGTAAAAGGTGTGTACAGTGTTTTTATAAATAGAACCTTTTTCATTACCACCTACCTGCATGAGTTAAAATGCTTTCTTTAGAAGTCTATGGGGATGCAAACCCCACTTTATTTAGGTTAAATTGAGGTCAGGTGCAGGTCACATTCACCTGTCATTGTATTCCAAGCTATGGAAATGCAACATCTGCTTGGTGCAATTAAAAGCCCATTGACACATGGACTTTAAAGTGGACCCATCACTGAGTGAATATGAAAACCGACATTGCTGAACCTATTCTGAACAATGAAAGAAAGAAATAATAATGCATATAACTGCGGCAGAAATTGTGTGGGAAGAAGCTGAGTATTATAAAAGGTCCTAAAGGCAGAAGATTAGAATACCAACCAGGCAAGCTGAATTTTTTACAACCCAGTCAACAATGGCAGCTAATATATTCTCTACGTCTAAGGTCAGCAATAGATTTTTTTTATTATTATTAATATTAAACAGTATTTTTGTAGCGCCAACATAATATGCAGCACTGTAAATTAGGGGTTGCAAATACCAGACAGATACGGACAGTGACAGAGGAGGAGGAGAGGACCCTGCCCTGAAGAGCTTACAATCTAAGAGGTGGGGGAAGTGTCTGATTATCAGAAGTTGCTTCAGGATAATTTTGTAGTGTTTCGTGCTCCAGTAAACATGCTTTCTTTTATCCTCAGTTTTGGGTCATTCAGCAGTTTTGCCACAACGTTGAGACTGAAGGAGAAATACGGCCTGGAGCCCATTCATCTCTTTGTGTCTGGAGCCTCTGCACCTCATGTAAGTCTGATATACAAGGCATCTATGAAAAAGCATATTGGTGTTCATCCCATTTATCATTTATCTGATCCAGCCTAGATATCCGATATCTGTCCGCAAAGGCAGTGATCCGCACCCAGAATGTTTTTGTGGCTGTGAAATATGCTGTGGTATAATCCCCCATTAATGAGCTTAGTGAGCTTTTAAAGTCAGGTTCAGGTCATATCTTTCATGGGGGCATTTTTTAGAAATGTGAAAATGATTAGCTGATTCATTAATTAATGATTATTTTTATTGCATTTATAAAACACGGCTTATTACTAATCCCAGGCGCATCTATCAATGTTTGTACCCCTACATTTACCACAGCTTCACATCTATTAGAATCAGATGTTCCATAATATGTGTCAATATTCAGATCGTCCATAGGATGTAGGTGGAACCTGACTTTAAACCTTAAGTATCTAGACTCTGTTCTTTTTACAAATATTGTGTGTGGTGACATCATGTCAAGAGCAAAATACCTCTCTAAGGCCCTCAAAAAGAAGGTTCTAGATGGGTCTGGCAAGAATAATAATCACAGTATATTTAAAATCAATTATTTCACTGTAAGGAAAATAAACTACTGTGAATGTCAATTGTTAATTTGTCTAAAACAAGCCAAAAAGTTGACTGTTTAATGCTAAACAAAATCTTCAAAAATTATACTGTGGGGTTTGCATAGCAGTTAGTGTCAAAGTGCATGTTGCAGTGTATACAATAAGCAAGCGATTGCACCATGGAAAACTACAGGTATGCCAGGAAAAAGCCGATGTTGTTCTTTCCAAATATAACAGAAAAAGATTGCATATAGTGAACACATAGTCAGGAAACTGTGTGTCTCCCCGAAAAGTTTTGTTTGTCCACAGTAACAGTAGATCCATGCAAACCAAACAGAGCATTTCAGGAGAAGCTTTAAAGCATGGTGATGAAAAAATATCTGGTTTGGGATTGTTTTGCTGCACTAGGGGATAGGCAGCTTGCAATTATGAAGTCAGCTATAAATTCTGTTTAAATCGCTTTATGAAAATATGTCATCAACATGATGTTGAAGTAAAAATTGGCCTTTCAACACAATAATAATTCTAAGCACAAATTTGCCAATAAATTGGCTAGAAAGAAGTTATTACCTGGCATAGTAAAGCCCTGATTTGAATCCAACTGAAAGGTATTTGAAATAGGCAGCTCATGGAAAGAAATCTACAATCATATTGTAAATGAAACATATTGGAGTGGTCAATAATAAACACTGGTTATCCAAAATGCCTACAAATAATTACTACTAAAGGGGCAAAACTAGCTTGTGAGCCAAGGGTGTACTCACTTTTTCCCACAGTACAATATTACATCAATTTAAAATGTAAATTCATCAATTTGTAAATTATTTGTGTTTTGTTTTTGTCCAGATATATTTCCTTTATTTCTAGGCATTGACCAAAGATCTAATGTTTGGTTGTTGCACTGTACTTTTTACATGATTGTGTTTTTCTTTTCTTTTGCACGTCATTGTAGGCGCCAGTCCGGTATTCTTCTCAGAAGAGATCAGAGCTGAGAGATGAGGAGTTCTTGAAGTGGATGGCTTTAACACAAGGAACACCACCTGAGCTTCTGCAGAACAAGGAGGCCATGCAGCTTTTCTTGCCACCACTAAAAGCTGATCTGAAACTTGTGGAGAATTATGTGTAAGTCTGAAGCCTTCTACGCTGCAAAAACCATAGCAGGTCTTTCCCCATTTTTGGCGTCCGGCTTTTTTGAATGCTAAAATGTTATACAATACACTTAAATTTCTGTGTACTTGAGTTGCAAAGGTAATGCCTTGCTTCTTTTCATTCTCCTAAGCATCACTATTGGCCAGTAAGGGTAGCCATCATTGTGATGGTCCAATCGTAAAGCTTTAAAAATTAGATGGGGCAGGCAGTGCTTCTAACCCAGGGACTAAATTTACTGAGTATTATTATTATTATTATTATTAATAATATTAAACAGTATTTTTACAGCCCCACCACATTGTACATTAAATATGGGTTGCAAATGACAGACAGATACAGGCAGTGACACAGGAGGAGGAAAGGACCCTGCCTGAAAGAGCTTACAGTCTAAGAGGTGGGGTAGCCCTTTGGAAAGGACTTTATGTTAAGTATAATAAAAACCTTTTTTAGCCAAAAAAAATATTACTATGCTTTATATTATTGTTTATATATCTCCCAGGTAATATAATTATTTTTCCTCCTTAGTTATGAGAAGCCATCTGCTCCTGTCTTGTCCTGTGGCCTGACTTGTTTTGATGGAACGGAAGATGTTCCTCATGATTTAGCTGGTAAGCGTTGAGTAAAATTATCATAGTCAAAGCCCATAAAAATTAAAAATATACACTAGTCATTACCTGTAGATGACACAATTTATTGTGTTAAAGAGACTAATGTCGAGAATTTGTGAGGGCTGTTATTTCTGAATTTCTTCTAAAAATGCCCATTGCTGGCTGTGTCAATTACCAATACATTTGAGTCACTGAATTGGAGCTGAAATGAAAGTTATACATGAGTATCAGACAAGTGTCTGAATTCTTCTTGTTCCAGGCCATTAGCTCAAAGAATTATGTTCTGTATCAGAGTGATAGCCAGGTAACTATTATTTTCAGAAGGTATAACCAGTAATGTACGATGCCTGTATCTCTCGCGCCACCTCCCAGCTGCTATGTCACCACTGTGCCTTGTAGTAAGTAGGCATGCAACATACCAGGTGTGGGAGGCTTTTTGCTTCTTTGGCTCTGCAAAAAAGCAAAGTTAAAGGTCCCCCTCCGCCAGGCTGGCAGGTATTGCTAATTGTAATTTCTGGGGTTTATGACAGGGTCACTTCAACAATAAAGTTAGCTAAGAGTTTAGGAAATAATGCAAGTATCACTAGAATGCTGCAATCATTTGTGTATAACTTGACTTGGAACTGGAATGATGTATTTTAAGCATTATAATATTGATAATCCTAGTATTGAAATAAACAATATTTTGACGCCAACTGTACACACGCCAGATTTTCGCCCGATATCTGGCCGATGCCGATTATCGGGCGATAAAAACCTGACGTGTGTACGCAGCTTTAGGCATTCATCTCCAGTAAAAGAGTTTTTTGGACTGTTCTTTTTTTCTGTAAAGGCAGAAGGAAGGGTTGCTGGCAGACACAAGAAGCATTTAATTTCTTACAGACAGATGCAGTACACAATGCCCAGTGAGTTATTCTGGTAATTTGGCACAACTCAATCTTCACGGGGGGGTGGGGGCTTTCAATCTTCAGTTGCATATTGCCAACTTTGGTAGAGTGGAGCTAATGCGGTTCTTGGGGCTGTGAAGTTTATTGCATACATGATCTCACCAATCCAGGAGCAGAATGATCTGATTACATGCCGAGTACGTCACAGGCTTGTGACAGTTTAACTGGTTCTCTTTGACTGTAATCTGCATCTTTTTTACTTTTATTCTTGTTTCAACCACAGCCTGGAAGGATTTGACAAGCGGAGATTTCAGTATTCACATGCTGCCGGGGGGTCATTTCTACCTTAAAGAGCCTGCAAATGAGAAGACCCTTGTACAATACATTTCCAGATATATGGAAGCTGCTGAGATTGACTATTTCTGAAGTACTTATGGTGGTCTGAAGATTCAGTGTTTCTGGTGCTGTGTACAGCACTGTTCTCCTATACATAGCTGTTCACATCAGGATACAGCTCCAATTCCAAACTAGAAGTGGTCCTTTAAATGGTTCAAGGAAGCTGTGTGAATCTTGCTATACACATTCTGCCTATATAATCTGTAGCCTGTGTATAGAAGGCCTCGGAGAAAACAATTTCCTTTTATCAGAATTCATATAAAAATTCAACTGTATTATTCATCTTTGGTATTTTCCACAAATTTAATTTTCTTTGTAGATATGTTAAAATATCATCCTAATTTTTTAAATAATTCTGTTTCTTATTTGGTCTTTATTTATTGAGAATGCCAATCTAAACAAAAAGATTCCAGGTTAAGTGGTAGAGCTGTTTAGACTTTGAATTCATTTGGCCCAATTAGAAGAGAAGCAGCAAAAGGGTGAAGACAATAATTTGTTGCTGGTTTGTTAATTATCCTTACTTAGGTTAAAGCTTCCCTGGGCAAAACAATAAATGAAGAAAAATAGCCAGCAAGGAATTTTATACTTTGCAAAACATAGCCATCTAGGTCGCTCATCAGCTCCATTTCCGGGTGCAGAGGGACAGTCATGCGGGTACTGTGCCCATGCCAGCTGGTCCCCTCATGCTGACATCATTGCTTGCAGAATCTCTCATATCCTGAGATGACACTGCTGCTGGATCGTTATTGGGAAATGTTCATTTCCCAAAGCCACACCGTGATCTGGTGCATGGAAGGCTTGAAAGACTTTGGAGTGAAGACTCAGAATCCAAGCCCCAAGTTAATGCAGATTTAAACCAGATTAGGGACATTCCTGTACAGGTTTTTGCAGCTTTAATGCAATATGCTTTCTAAATGTGCTGTAAACATGAAATTCCTTTTTAAATCAAGTTGGCTGTGATGTTTCTTAACACAGTGTTTGGCAGATATATTAGAATATTGTTTCCACAACCTATATACAGATATTATTTAATTTGATCTATATTTACCATAATCACCGGTGTGGGCAAGTGCCTAGGGCAGAATGATTTGAGAGCCTTCACTAAGCCTCAAAGTTTACAAATCTTGATAATGTTCTCTTTCTTTTTTTTTTCCTATCTTTTGTTCATCTCTGAATATATAAGTAGTAAGTAAATTAATGTGAAGACAATATTCTGTACACAAGCTAAATAAAATTCTGGTTGCAAAGTTATTTGTGCACCAAACCAGCTTGCAATTAAAGTGTAGGCTAAATACAAAAAACAACTCAATAAATCTGTTATGCACCCACATTTCTCTATGTTTTACCAATGCTGCATATAGAGAAAATATACCTGGTACTTCTGGCTCCTAATGTCCCATGTATCTGCTAGCAGATTTGATCTCTGCCCAATTTCCCCCCAGCCTTTATGTTATGGAGGCAAGGAATGTGTGCACTGTAGTTTAGCAGAGAGAACTGAACATGGCTGGAATTCAGTGCAACAAATAGAAAATATTGCATTGCAAATATGTTTAGTCCAGATATATTTATCTACAAATCTTTTACAAAAAAAACAAAACAAAAAAAAAAACCAAATGCAATTGCATTTATGTATTCAAATTCCCAAAGTGGAATAGTCCTTTCTTTGCAGTAGACCACATCTGCATCCAGGGCTGCTTACAAAGAAACAAATGGAAAAAACACAGTAATCACCCCTTAGTCTCTCCCCAGGTGACAGCTCATAGGGGAGTACATGGTTCTGTTTACCTGCTTTCTAATAATGCATCCATGAAAACTGCCACGTTACTATAGCAGACCTGTGCATGAGAATTATTAGCCCTGCTGATGAAAAAAAATCTTGATGAAAGGGTCGTTCATTTTAAAAATGGCATGATCAAAACCAGAAGGAAATGCACTAATCCTAACATAACAGTTCCCAATTTATGTGGGCTTAGGACCATATCAGTCATTGCCGAGTGTGTGATATCAGCCAAAAGCAGATTCACCTGAAGTCAGCCTTGTTCAACCATTTTAACAGAGAGAACCCTTTATTAACTTTTATGTCTTTAGGAACCACTAATGATAATAACAGTGTTCACAGTACATTACCATGGTGGTCATTGCGAAGAATGTCATCCTTACATAAAGACAAAAGATCAATTGTGTTGGTGGTAACTGACCTGTGTGGCACAAACTGCTCAATGCAACCTCTGGAGGAATCCTGATATATTGCCAAATTCGTAACCCTTAAAGTAAACGTGTGCCAATGCTGATGGAAGCTGGTATCAAATGTGAAAGATTTATTTTATGAATTACTGGTGTGATATCAATGGACACAAGGGGGTCTATTTATGTCCAGGGTTTGCTGGACATTCCTTTTATGTGTAATTTTAAGATTTTTGTAATCAGTGATCCCAAACAAAAAGCAAACAAGATTGGTCCATTAGTTGCCACAGTACACATAAATTGGTAGCCATACACAATAATGTGGTGGCTGATGAATGAACCTTTAAACAAAGATTGTGAATGGGTTGAATTCTCTTTTAAAAGTTATGGGCAAAAATGAGGGACTATTTCTATAAACTACAGGTGGAGGAAAATAAAGCACCTGATAGAAATTTACAGATTACACCCAAAGCTCTGGGGCTAAGGAATTCATTGTTTTGACCCCCTTGCCAGCCATCTTTGCTAATGTTCAACATTACATATGCCAATATATTAGGCTGTTACATATGGTTCTCAATAACAATACAAAAATGCCCATGTGTAGTAAAAGAGTTTTAATAAGTCAGTGCAGGAAGAGTACAGACAAAAGGAAGAAGTTCTCCTGTGAATGGACATTCCTATGTTAATTATACCTGAAACATCACGTGAGCCAAGAGCTGGTATATAGTGTTATTAAAAATTTTCTTTCCCATCTGTCCTGACCAATAGGTTATTGCTGTGTGGAAGAGCCAAGATCGCGTGACCTTGTTACAGGCCATATTTTTCGATCAGCTCATGGGCTTTAGACACATAGGCACTCATCGCATCTTCCTTAGACATACCTGAAAAACAAGTCAGAGAAGTCTACACAGGTAGAAATGTTTCTTTAAATTAAAAGTACAAAGGTACAGATATTCATACATGTTTTATGTCAATATGATACATCTTTTGGCTGTGACTACAATTCATGCTCCTTTCAGAATGCCTTCCATTTGTAGCCACCGCATCATGCTAAAGAAAGTTGGGGCTACAAGTGAAATCGCCCACATCCATGATACACAATGCAAGGATTCATGGGACATGTAGTTTTCCTAAAGGCAAAAAGCTAACATGGCACCCACTTGGCTGTAGCCAGAAATAGTGAAAAAACATTTGGGAGCAGAAATATTACTTGAAATTATTGCATGTAGGTCTGTGACTTTAGATAAACCTTTCTTACCTTTTTAATATGTGGGAACCCTTGAAATAACTTTCAGGTCTTTAGGGGACCCTTGCTATATTTAATATATCCACAGCTCATAGTACATTGGAGTGGTGGTCAGTAGGTAGGATGCCTCTTACATTCCTGGCCATTGGGAAGAAAGTCAGCCTTACAGATAGCCAAAAAGATCATTGGTGTCACCTAAACTGACCTGAGATGCACAAAGTGTCTATTGCTTAAGGAACCCCCAGCAACCTCTGGAGGAACCCTGGCTAAGAAATGCTGCTTAAGATCTTCAAGCACACTAAAACATTCCCAAGTGGAACTCCACAAGGTTTTTTGTTTTTTTAACAGTATGGACTTAGTGGTGGGTGGATAGTCAACTTTTGATCTGATTTAGGGTGAATCATTTTCTGGAATAACATGCTACAAGTTTCAACATGGTAGTTGTTCAGGTATAGTAATGTTATTATATCTTTGTACCGCTGAGTTGTTAGTAGGCAGTTCTGGCTACTGAGTGTATATTTATTTGTGTTTATAGAATATTACAGTCACATAGACATATATGACACAGTGGTGTGGGTAAAAAAGGGGAAATTTCTTACCTTTCTTTAGGTTCCAAGCGTCCCACTTGGCCTTGCCCTTCAGATCTAGCATGCCAGGACACTCTGCACAAACAAAAGTTTTCATTAGTACACAACAAAATAGGCAAAAAATGTCTGCACAAAATGTTCAGTTTAACTGGGCCAGACACCACTACAAAACTACAGCTGGTGCAACCTTAAAGGTGTTTTCAGATAGACCTTTGGTCACTTTGGTGACTGTATATGTCAGTTTTTAGGTTTACAAAAGGTGGTAGGACTTTAAATGCAATCAGTTTGATACTAATTAACAATAAATGTCCCTGCAGGCTTATTGGTCCGGAACAGGTGTTGTCTGATTGGCTGGGAGTCCAACACGTGCTGTGTGTCTGAGAGAGGTAAGTTTGTGGTACGCTCTGCGGGTCGGATGATGAATTGGGGCGGTTGCCAGTGACAACACATACGGTGGGGGAGCACATTAATGCCCGGGAGTGTGAGGATTATATGAAGGAGGCAGTGACGTGACCTATAACGAGAACCTGTTTTGTGCTAGGCTGACTAAACCCAGGCGCTCTGAATAGACTCTTACTGTTATGTGCAGAACGGGAGATGAGGGGAAATGTACATTGGGGACACCTATTCTAAAACAACTTCCTTTCTATCTGAGTTTCCAGGACAGGAAGTGTGCAGTTTTCCCAGGGGGGACACAGCCTGTAGTGATGTAAGGCAGCGGAATCTGTTGGGGGCCCAGGCACAGTATGATGGAGTACTGACACAATGGCAATGAGCAATATATATCTAAGGAGGCCAGCAATGGCAATCCTTGCACCTCTCCCATGACAGGTCTACTTTAACCTCTTTTGGATTCCCAGTGCTCACTTCCTGCAAGTGTTGTGGTGCTGGGACCTCTGTACTGCACAAGAGAGGTGAAGGTTCCAAAATGTTACTTTAAGTTTGGGGTAGAGAAGTGATTGGCTAGAACCTCTGCCCCACTTTTCCCTCACTTCCTGTCCAGGTCAAAATATCATCCAGACAGGAAGTGAGGGAAAATCTCTCTAATGGACCTTTTTTGGGGAAGCAAGGCCAGGGGAAACCCACACAGGATCAGGGAAAGCATACAAACTCCATGCAGATAGTGTCCTGGCTGAGAATTAATCCTGGGATCCCAGTGCTGCAAAGGCCAGAGAGCCAACACCTGGGGTGTAGTGGGATGGGCATGCTGTGTCCTCCATGTTTTCGGGGCATGAGGCATGTACATAACAATAATGCACTATGCATAGCCACCCATATCACTGTGCCCCCTCTTTTTTTTATGACTACACCTCTGGCTAACACCCAGGGTGGGAGAATGGTGAAAGCTGCATTTATTTTTTATATTTTTATGGAATGAACCTCTCCCCTTCTGCCTGTACCACCTCCGCTGAAAAGACTGAACAGGAAACCCACAGCCTCCTGGGATACATACCCCACAGATCCCAGACAGCTTTGTGCTGCTTCGCATGCCTGATCTAGAGTATGCATCATCAGGGGCTTTCCTATATTGTAAAAATAGAAAGTATTCCATCACACACATGTGCAGTAATGAGCCCATGGTAACACAGACATCTTTATCCTGTCCAGGTTCTAGCTTCATCCATCTTGATTGGCCAGAATGACATAACTCCCATGCATGTGTGCAAGAGCTCATTCATTCCGCCAACAAGGTATGCTGAGCTACGCATGGGCATTATAGGGAGAGATAGCAGACAGGTAGCTAGATATTGCAATCATAGGCTTGTCTCCTCACAGTCTTTTAGGTTTAATTTCAGGGCCATAAAGAAAAGGTCATTTTATGCTGCTGACCAAAACTCCCCGGCTGTTATTGTGATATATCGGCTTCACGGCTTCCTGAGCTACAGATCTGCAGTGAGCATAGCAGTGTTTATCAAACTTTTTAACATGGGGGAACCCTTAAAATAACTTTCAGGTCTATAAATACTATATCTATAGCTCACAGTATATTAGTGTGGTGGTCAGTGGGAAGAATTCCACTTACATTGCTGGCAATTAGGAAGAATGTCATCCCTACAGATAGCCAAAAAGATCATTGGTGTCACTTAAACTGACCTGAGAGGCTCAAACTGCTCATTGCGCAAGGAACCCCCAGCAACCTCTGGAGGAACCCTGCTTGAGGAACACTGGAATATGGAGATAAGGAATTCTAAATCTTATCTGGCATTTATTTGACATGCTTGTTCTGGGGTTATGACTGATGACAGGCAGCAAGCATTTTGTAGGAAGTAGGTTGGTGCAGCTCAGTTCTTACATAGTCAGCCTGAAGCAAGGTCATTTTACTTTATAAGTTTGATTATTGCGAGGAGTGTTTTCTGGTAAAATGGTGCCGGCTGTGCCGATGTTATGAGGCTGCATTGTATTGGGAATGTGTATCGACTACATTATTTATGTGTGTTTTAGGTAATTGGTTTGAGCAGCGGATGGTATCATCATGGCCGCTCAAGTCGGCAAAGGTTCCATACGGAAATCCAAGCAGATTCAGTCCAAGACGTCTCTGAACAGCCCATTTGAGAAGCTATGGACGCCGGTGGTTGGACAGGACATGCAGTTCATACTGAAAACCTTAACTGAAAAGTTTACCCAGGTTGGGCTGAAGAAAATCGAAATCAAAAAGAAATTTCTGAAAAAGGGCAAAAAGTCAAAAAAAGACGGAACAGACGAAGTTCCTGACCCGGGAGAGAGACCTGAGGGAGAGAATGCTCAGGAGGAGCCCGTGAAAGGCGGTTGGACTCTAAATGAAATCCGCAAACACCTTGCAATTGGCATCAATGAAGTGACCCGTGCGCTGGAGAAAAACGAAGTCAACCTGGTGATTGTTTGTAAATCCGCCAAGCCGCAAATGATCACCCAACACATAACTGAACTGAGCGCAAGTCGAGGGGTCACAGCCTGCCAGCTACCGCGGCTTAGCGAGAACGTGGCGCCTGTGCTTGGCTTGAAGTCAGTGCTGGCGCTGGGTTTCAAGAGAACCTCAGATATATTTCAGGAGGAAGTGAGAGCGATCACCCCGCGGGTGCCACCCCTTAAAGTACCCTGGCTGACCGACATGGCAGAAAATGCCAAAGAAAATAAAGGGGAGGAAGAAAAGTCTGTGGATGACAATACAAACAGTGCGACCTCCAGAAAACGCAAACATTCACAGACCAATGATGCTGGAGGGGTTCAGCTGCAGAGCCTGAAGGTTAAAAAGATTGTTCCTAACCCCAACAAAAAACGAAAACCTAAAGTAAAAAAGACTGCTAATAAAAAGTGAAAGCAGATAATGCTTAGCGTAACTTTATTTTTTTTCCTAAACTTTATTAACAATGGCCAGAAGCAGGCAGGTTAATGTGGAATCTGCCTAAAATGATTCCAAATGGAGCAAAGAATACTGAATCTGGCTTATACCAATTTACTTTCCCCACTGAGAGTGAAGACATTGAGGGCTGGCTGGGGGACAGACATATTTTTCTTTTCTGACTTTTATAGTTAAGCCATTAAAGTTAACATTCAGTTTGAAAAAGAAAAGCATTTTTTTAATGACCACAAAGAACCATATTGTACCATCTGTCTCAATGTGGTTGTAAAGCAAAAACCTTAATATTTTTTATTATTAATCAGTATTTATATAGCACCAACATATTATGCAGCTCTGTACATTAAATAGGGGTTGGACATGACAGACAGATACAGACAGTGACACAGGAGAGGTCCCTGTCCCGAAGAGCTTACAATCTAAGACCTTAAACTTTTTTTAAAGTTTTGAATGAAAGTGGGAGTATTGGGCCTCCTGTATAGATTGTATTGCTGTTTTCCCACCAGTGGGATATACCCTTAGACTTGTACTGGTGATTCTTGTCTGGTACAGGAAGTATTCTAAAATGTTTTTCACGGGAATAAAAGGTGAGGGTAATTCTTTCAATGATAAAAAAATGTTTAGGTAAGAACGAAAAGTATTTTTTTCCCACTTCCTATTGTGTCTCTGGAACTGGAAGTAAAGGGACACTGCAACAAAAAACTATTTATTAAACTATTATTTACTTAATCCAAACTAAAACAAGAAGTTTGTGTTTTGTATGTTTTAAATTGCTCACATTCCTTTTACTCAGGGCAGAGGAAAGGAAGCCAGTATGCGATCCAGATAGTTAGAGCTTACACATACTCATCATAGGACAGTTCTGGGCCAATCACAAAGCACCATTATGTCACATGATGGGAAGAGGCATGAGTTACTTGGTACCCCATTTACCTGGAAGTATCTGGCATCTTTTTTCATTCTCAGCTGCAGAACAGAGGGAGGGGAGTGTGCTGCTCAAGGTATAGGAGAGAACTGTTTGCTTTGCTTCAAATCAAGTAAAGATGGAGATTTTAGAAATCATTTAAGTATTTATAGACTCTCAGGCTGGTTAGATTTCGCTACAGTGCGTTAACTAAAGCCTAATGTGCAAAAGAAAAAAGCTGCAGTGCCCCTCCATCAATACTTCTTGTTAAAACAGCTCAGGACAAGAAATTGCATTGGGCCTGGATTGCATTTGTCTAGTGCAGCACCCATGTCATGCTGCATGGTATGGCTGTGCCACCCATTCTGGATAGTACCCCCAACATAGCATGGAAGCTGATATGCAGGTCTGTAAATGTGTACAAGCACTTTTTTTTTTTTTTAGTCCTGCTGTATTCAAATAAAGTGCACAGTATATTGCACATAACCCCTCCTATTAGCAGAGTGTATTGAATGAATTATAGGATGTGTGATTAAAGGTTAAAAAAAAAATACCATCTCTTGACATTGCTGACTTGGAAACTGTTAACAGTATTCTCTGAACCGCTGATCCAGAACAAATATGCACTTCTAACCACACTTAAGGTATTGCATCCCATTGGCCTAGCACCTGGCATTCCCAAATTTTGATTGAATGCAGGCCTTTATTTGGCCAGTGGGTGGCACTAGTGAGCTGTTACCTTTTAAATACCATATTACCTGATCATTTGCTATGCTATAAAGATTTAGGAGTTTTTTATTCCCATACCCATCATTTAAGTTTTTGGCAGCTGCCGTGTGCCCAATTCGATTGACTTTTGCTTCCAGGTTCCAATTCCAATTGGCTTTGCCCCAAATTGACCTTAGACTGTATTAATGACATATGACTATGGTAGGGACATTTTGATTGATTTGATTTAGATTGTGAGCTCCTTTGTAAGGCGCTGCATAATATGATGGTGCTATATAAATACTGTATAATAATAAATGATGATTGATTCTACCTTAGAGACTGCAGCTGCTTGTTCATCTTTCGGTTGGGAGGATGAGCAAAGTAAAGCAAACTAGTGCTTTAGACATAGATATGTCTCCACTCCAAAAACAAATCTTAGGGTTAGGCTATGTGCCACTGAATCTCCTTACAGAGAACCTTTTACTTTACCTATACATACCAAAGTGACGGCTTCACTGCAAAAAGCAATCCCTGACTTTTTTGCGAGGTCCTGCATATGATGTTAATATAATTTCAGTACTGCAAGGCATGGAGGAGCATGTGACACTTCTGTTTCAGTAATGCAACATGGCTGTTGATTGGCTCAGTGCTGTCACATGGGGGAGGCCTTAAATTTGAGCCTTCCTGTCTGGTAGACAATATATTGGTTATGATGGTAAATAGTGCTGCTGCAAAGGTTATGGTGAGGTGGGCCAAAAGGAATGAAAAAGCTCTTCATTGAGCCAGTCCAGGTCTGGGGAGAGCCTTTTGCATCCTAAAATGAAGAATAAACCCTTTTGTGTTTGGTATTTGTGATAGAAGCCAGACTTGCATTTATACTTGTTATATGAATGGTTTTACTAGGCTTTGCAAGGGTAGTATAAACAGAGACACAATCTGTTAACTTTGCGCTTCACCCTGCATAAGGCTACATACACACGTTAGATTTTTGTCGTTGGAATAGATCTTTCACAATCCTTTCCAACAACAAAAGTGAAAGATGCATGAATGAGTGCTCTCTCCCCTTCACTTGGATTGTGGTCGTTCATCTTTTGTAGGTCTGATAGGACGAATCCATGAACGACATCAAATTCTCTTTGGATACCAGCTGAGGCGAGAATCATCTGATGTGTGTATGTAGCCTAACAGGGCCATGTTTGGTAACCACACTGATGTGGCCAGTTCCACGTAGACATGTGTTGCTTTGAGGTTCAGGCTTAATAAATACAATTTGTACGGAGAACAGTCCTAAAAAGGAAGTTTGGCCTATTAAAGAGTAACTAAACACGTGATACTCACCTATTCCAGTTCCTTTGTTACTGCCATCTTTTCTCCCTCTAGACAATTTTTGGCTGTTTTGGGATGATGTAATGGGAGTTCAGTCACGGAAGCCAAGATTGCTGGGACAAGCACAGCTCAGCAAACTTTGACAGCTTGGATCTGGCCACTCAGAGCAGAGAAAAATATTGGACATTCTATTAAAATAATTCTCTACTTAGCCTTGTATTGAGTCCCAAAAAACTGTTGCACATACTTGGATTCCCTTTACTCTCCCCACAGCTACATAGACTGTGTGACTTGTAGCTTACACACCAATGAGGACTCTTTGCACCCACATATAAAAGCCAATTAGCTGTCTCTGGCACGGTCCCATTCCACAAACGGGACTGAATCACGTTTCTTCATACCCAGAGTATCTCATTTATATATCAAATATAATACATTTTTTAAGGTAGCTGGTTGCAGGGTGCTGTGCTGAAATGGTGTACACTCTGGCTTCCACAATGCAAGCCTTAAGAGGTACAATTTTCCTCATCCCTCCATATTTCTTGGCCAGCTTTATCTATTTACTCCCTGGAATGTCCGTACGCTCATCACTGAAACTGGCAGGATCTTCTGAAAAGTAGGGACACACCTTCATGTGAAGAAAGACTGGTCAAAAGATTTGGGTAGACTGAACCAGACCTTGCAGGTGGATTGTAAACCAAGATTTGAAGGGAAGTGGTCTCCAGGTGGAAGTTGACGGAATGGAGTAACAAAAGAGAAGAAATCTTTAATGTCTTCTGTGGCTGCATTGAGATATTATCAAGAGCAGGCCTGAAGAGACATTTTCTTTTAAAGGCATTGGGACTGATTTTTTCTTGAACAAAGGTTCCACAATCTGGGATTTTAGACGAATTGGCCTCCAAATATGTACTGATATGTGACACATGAAAGGAGAGAAGCTTCCAGCGAACTGTTACATTTAAAGTTTAATGCTACAGCCATCTGTTCTACAAGTTTAATTACCAAGAATTTAATCATTCATGGTTAGACTTTTTTAGTGGATTTTGACCTATTAAATGGTTCAACAGGTCACAGCCAGAACCGCTAATCGACAATGCATCTTCCACCAGGAAGTGTCTGGTTCAGACTGTACAGATCTACAGTTGTAATGAATGAAGTCTATATAAAATTCTTACCAAACGCATATTATCTAAACCAAAGGCTAATAAGTACTGAGGGGAAGCAAATTATAACAATGCTTCCAATATCCTTAGATAAAAATAATTGGGAAAGCAGATGCAAAGGGAAAGTTTTTGCAAGCCGGGGCTAACGACACTTCTATAAAAAAACAACAGTCTGCTCTTCTAGTTCTCTGTTGGAGTGGTCAGCAATAATGACAATATGCTGCTTTTTAATTTGGGAGTAATAGCAGAAGGTTATGAATGCTCAGGTTTATGCCTATTAGTCAAGGACTGGGACACTTCAGAATTAGAATTCCTGCAACTCACAGCTCAGAAGCCACTAAGGCCATGGTGACAAAAAATTTGGAGGAAAAGAACCGGGAGTGTGCTGATAGTCTCTGCATTCATAGTCAGCAAATTACAGAGCTACTTGAGTCATAAGGTCTTGCATGCTCACATTAAAGACCTCAGCCCACTTTATTATAGACAGCGGAGAGTTCAGGAACAGAGTTTAATGTGACTTTAAGCTACAGCTATCAGCAATGTGAGTAGGCACACTGGAGCCATTAGCACACTAACTGGCTGGAAACAGATGTGTAGTAACAACATGGTTGTAGGCTTAGCATTAACTCATGATAAAGGGGAGGTATTAAGTACTTATGAAGCCCAGACAGCTGGTAGCAGATATGGCTCACATGGCTAAACCCTTTTTAAAGCGGACCTAAACTCAAATTTTTACATTACATAAAAGGGTAGACAAAACTTTTATATAAAACAAAAATATTTCTTTTGAACTACAACACTCCTAAATAGGAGCACAGAGCCTCCCAGGATACATACATCAGACATCCTGGGAGGCTCTTGGCTGCTCCTACGCATTCGCAATTTCCGCATGCATACAGAGGGCTACATCACTCAATCTTGCGAGATAGGGTGACGTATCCTGTGGAAGGAGGCTGAAGATAGAGGCACCAAGAAGAATTCCAGGGCAGCATGGGATCTGATCGAGGAAAGCTCCAGTGTGATCGAGGGATCTGCAGAATTAAAGGTAAATGTAATTTTTTTATTTTTCAGTTTGCTTCCACTAAAGTGGCAACAGCAGAGATCCTATCGCAGTGTTGTTGCAGGGAAAGGGTGCAGAACATGGATCTACCATCCCAACCAGTGGCTGACTTCAGCAATCAATCCACAAGCTGCAAAAAAAAAAAAAAAAAAATGGTGGAAATAAGGAAAAAAGGTGTCCAATTGGCAACAGCAGAGATCCTATCGCAGTGTTGTTGCAGGGAAAGGGTGCAGAACATGGATCTACCATCCCAACCAGTGGCTGACTTCAGCAATCAAGGAAATAAGGAAAAAAGGTGTCCAATTGCCTACACAAATGTTGCTCTTGGCGTTCAGCTCACTAAATGTGCTTTCACAGACGGTATATTTCTTAAACAATGCCAGCAGCACTGTACCTTGAAAACTAATTTTCAGAGGTTGATGAGTGCCTTATACAACTTCACACTCCTGCAACATCCAGTCCGCCTCATGGTGTTTATAAAGGCAATGGACCGGGATGTACAGTTGCATTTGAAGAATCAAGGCTCCAGCAGCAATGTCAAGAAGGGTCTTGAAGAAAATAAAAAGTTAGCAAAAAGTAATCTTTAAAACAGAAGAACTGGGGAAAAGATGTTAATTTTCTTAGGAAACTTAGTAATAAAGAATGCTAGCAGTAGAAGTGTCCAATTCCATCCAAGTCTACAGTACAACCCAATGGTTTAAGACTTGCAGTGTCCCTCAATGGACATGAAAGAGGAACAATTTGCTTAACAAAACTTTATACAGTGAGACATGATTCAAAACATACTGAAAAACAGATTGAGAATTTACATACACACTATAAACCTTTCACTTTAAAGACATTACAGATGATGTATTTGATATCCACAGAGCATGACGATCCCATAACCATAGCATACAGTGATCAAATATTCATTAGAAGCTAACGGTTCATTGTTACCTAAATCTAATTCAAGTGTCGTGCCTTTTACTCAGCAGCCTGCAACCTTGATATTGGGGGACTAAATCTAAATTTCAATGTACGAGTACTCACGAACTGAAGATGTGGCTTCCCAAAGTGGAGCCCAACCTGCAGGCCAAGATGTCGGTGTATTCCCAGTTCTTTCAGACTAGATCAGTGTGGTACCTGGAACAGTATGAAAAGTATTCCAGGACTGTGGCTCTGCAATATAGGACTTGTGAGAGAATACCTGGGAATATCTGTCCTCATTGGTCATGTTCAGGGATGTACTTGCAATCTTCTATATACAGTAAGGTGGCTAACAATACTTTAGAAAGGCTGCAAGGAGCCATCTTTTCAAGTGTGGGATCATCTGACACGATTCTAAAGGTGTTTTTATAGCATTTCTTTTGGAAATTTATAATGCACACACCACAGGAATTTCTATTGAAATACGACTTTATTCTGGTACCTTGATTTCCACTTTAAATTGCCACATAAACGTAATTCATGCCTGCCAGAATGCATGAGGAAAAATTTAAAGACAACACAGTGTTGCTTACTAGTCAGTCTTCCCAGAGAAGCTACGAACAACAGAAAGTTCTTTTCCAGTCCGCCTTGAAACTTGGTATTCAGGTAAAAGTTGCACTTTAAAGCTGAATTCTGAGAAAGGATAACAACTTTGCTAAGCCTCGTTTTTTTAAAGCAATGTCTTGAATTAAGGTATTCCTTACCTTGCTTTTTTGTGAAGTTACTGCAATTTAAATATCTTGTGACATCATCAGAGGGTCCCTCACAGCTGCACCCTGTGGGAAGGGGATGGCAGTGCACCCTATGTCCTGCTTCCTGTATATATACACACTCCATAAGGAATCTCTTCATTCCCTCTCTGCCCTGATTCAGTGTACAGTATTCCATTGCCTAGAAACTCTGGTCCATAACAGCTCTGAGCAAGGCAGAAGAGAGTAGGGATCACAGTACAGCAATAAAATTCCAAACTTCCTATGCCTCTGCTTCATTTATAAATCCATTGCTCGATCCTGAAAGGTACTGACAGGGGAGTTCTCTGCTCCCAGTCCATACATCTTCCTGCATATCATTTTGCACAGTGTACAGAGCCCTGGGCAGCTGGAGAGTAGTACTCCTGTTTCTTACTATTCTTGATCTCCCTTTGCTATCCCAGCATAGCCCTATCCCTGTTTGTCAGATCACAATGGTTTCTAGATGAACAGATATGTCAGCCTTGTACGTGCTGTGCTACAGAACTGACAGTAGTAGTAGTGCAGATAGATTTAAAAGAGCCCTGGGCTGTGCGAGCAGCCCCAGGAGAAAAAAAACACCATGTCATTAATGCAGCAATAATTTGGAAATTAATTAAAATCACTCTACTAATACTATCAGCCCTTAGACAGTCCAACCGCGACTCCCCTACACAAAGCAGGGGCCTGGCTCTCCATCCAGAGGTCCAACAAGCCCACCCCTGAACACTGCTCTGACCAACAGGACAGAGGAAGAGAACTATTAATGTGTTCAAATGCGGAGGAGGTTTTGGCATGTTGGAGCATTGTGTTGAGCTGCTTATTTGTGTAAGCCATGGTATGACTCCCCAGTCCATAAGGTATTTTTTAACCCTTACTGCAGCATTTAGCAATTAAAAAAATGAAAAGAGCACCATATCTATAATTGTACATGCAGTTTGACCGCATTACAGTATTACTAAAGGTTAATTTGGGCTTTAAAACATAATAAAGTGACTGGTGAGAGGCTTTTGACCACAGGAGAGAAACACTGACCAAACAGGTTACCTATTTGCCTACTGATGGAATGTCATCGTACACAGAGGATTCTCCAACTACAAACCGAATACTCAATATACAACTTAAGGCAACACTGGAAGCGCACCTTTAATTTTCTCCCTATATTTACTATAAACATAGCACAAATCGGCCATGGCTATTATTCTGCCACAAACATTGAACTTTTCACGCTGATGATTATAACACTGTCATTATCTTAAGCGTCCCTCAGCCGACAGAGCTGAACAAAAAAAGCAAAAACAAGAGAAGAGTTCACGTTCCCCTTGCAGACGCCCAGAAAAAAACTGGCCAGCAAAATTTTGCAGAACAATTTTTTTTTGTTTTGGGAGGAGCTGTTGAAAGCTCTGCTGCCTCAAATCGATGTGTAGTAATAAATCTGCACGGTTTATGTCACATGCATTCCGAAGTTCTGTCAATAAAAATGATAGTGAATTAAAAGACCAAATGATCTCTCATGTCCTTGAAAAAAATAAAAACAAATGTTTCCAAATTAAAAGGAATGTGTGCTTCAGTTTATTACTTTTTTTCTGTATCAATTTTCAATCAGTTTATTGTTTGAATAATGCATGTGCGCCATGAGGGAATGACGACAGCGCTGCATGAAATCTGTGGCGCTTGCAGTAAAATCCTGTTGGGCTGCTCAGCCATATTTTTTTTGTTCTTCGTCTCTTCTGGTCCTTTCATCTCCCACGTTTTTTGTGCTTGTCCTTCCTGAAGAGCAGCTCCGGTACGTGAATGGGGCAGTCTCGGATGCAGAAGTTTACTGTAACACTAGGCCCACCTATAAAGAGACAATAGCATCATTCTAATGGCTATTTACAAACCTGGTACCCAATCTGTGGCCCTCTGGTGACCCTCAGGCCATTTCAGAATTCTTTGTTGCTGAAGAGGGATTGAGGGAGTACAGACTTATCAAAGGACTATACCGGAAGTGACTGTTAACAGTCTCTTCTAACATGTTCCCTGTCTGTGATGCTCCCTTGCTGATCTGTGTCTGACAATATTCCAATATTCTGTACAGTATTCTCCCCAGAATTTTTTTTATAATTTGGGTGGGTACGACCCCTGTATTGTGACCCAACAAGGAGCTGGAAGAACACAGCTGTAGTATATTCAATGTCTCCGATCATTTTCTGTACATTACAAACACTAAACAGCGCTTCTCTGACGTCTTTTACAGACCTGACGAACGATCGTAATACAAGTGAAGGGAGGAGAGCGCAGTGGAGTGCCTGGTATTCTCCCCCCCCCCCCCATTTCTCCTCTCCATAGAGCAGAACAGCTTTGTATGTACAGCGCTTTTTCAGTCTTTTGTTGCTGGAAGGGAACGTAAAAGATTGTGTGTACGTAAACTTTCACGATTCCTTTCAAGGACAAATGACAGCATGATGCATGAATGAGCACTGTACATCCTGCACTGTTCTGCTCTATGGAGAGGGAAGAACAACAGAGTGACACCCTGTTGCGCTCCTTCCTCTTCACTTTCATTCCGATCGTTCCTCGTCCACCGTCTGTGGATGCGCCAGGACAGTCATTCGGACAACAGTTGCTGTACACACAAATCATCTGACCAGTGTACATAGCCTAACACTCTTTATGTCCTACAACACAGCTCCCCCACAGTTGCAAAAGATTGAATAGGTAAACTGCAATACATGACATTTTTAAAGAATTGGACACATTTTTATTGTTAATTGAACTCTACGAAAAATGTATGCATATATTTATTAATATTATAAATGTTCCACTTTTTTTGGCATCCAGCATGTGACATGCAAACAAAAGCTGCTTCTTGCTTATCTACAGCTGCTATGTAAAATATACCTGAAAAGCAGGAAGTGTAGAATATATGGTTAATCACCAGCTGCATAGAGTTTGTATGTTCTCCCTGTGTTTGTGTGGATTTTCTCTGGGTAGTCCGGTTTCCTCCAACGTCCCAAAAACATGTAATTAGGTTAATTGGCTTCCCTCAAAAATTGTCCTTATGATGTGTTAATGCCATATGACTCTGGTAGGGATTGTGTGCCCTTTGGGGGACAGTTAGTGATATGACTAAAGAATTTGTAAAGTGATGAGTAATATGTCAGCGCCATACCAATACATGTTAAAAATAATATTAAAAGTACAAAAAATGGAAGTTATCTGAAAGGTTCCTATTATTCCACATTAAAACCTGTATTCCTAAACCTTTGTCCAAATCATGTTTCTAAGCTTTCTAAGCTTTAATAAACCGCTTTACATTAAAATCAGTTAGAAGAGTAAGGAACTGCTTGCCTAAAGCTTTTTACTACTTGTGAAGGAATGCACAGAAAAACAGAAGCCTTGACCAGACCCCCTTGGTAATTTGGCACAACAAACCCCGCCGCTCACCTTTTCAGACTCCATAGGAGGGCATCTCCAGTTGAACAAGTAATATTGTAAGTTGCCATCCCCAATGCCAAACTTCAGCTTTTCCAAAAAAGTTTTGTTTTCCATCAGATCCAGAGCATTAAACACATCAAATCCTTTCTGTTACACAAGAAAAAGACTGGAATTAGTTTGATACAGTTTGATGAAATGACGTCATAAAAAAATAATTTATTTTATAGCTAAAACTTCAGTTTAGATAGATGGAGGAAGTACTGAAATGCTACATGCAAATTCAGCCTGCGTGTGAATGCTTACTCCTCCTTAATAAGATTTATTCATGTAGATGCCATTATGGAGGAGAAGGAGTTGGTGTCATGTTTTACCTGTATTGCATAAAGAAGCACAGATACCTTGTGATTGCATTGCTGAGCCTAAAGTAAAGTATGTACTAAAGACAGAATGGTTTATTTAAAAGAATAAATGTTACAATGTTAATAGGAAAGAGAAAGGAATAAATAACTTGTTTATTAGGCTCAGCAACGCAATCACAAGGTGTCTGTGCTTCTTTATGCGATACAGGTAAAACATGACACCAACGCCTTCTCCTCCATAATGGCATCTACATGAATAAATCTTATTAAGGAGGAGTAAGCATTCACACGCAGGCTGAATTTGCATGTAGCATTTCAGTACTTCCTCCATCTATCTAAACTCCATCTATCGCAACAGGGTGTCACAGTTTGTATTCTATGTCAGCAGTCACAGGCTGCATACACATGTGCAATAAACGGCACCCTGCGTGCTCTCCCCCTTCACATGCAATACGATCGCTTGTCGTCCATGGATCCGCCACGTTGGTTCGGAAGATGGGCGCTGTACACACGCCAGATTCTTGTCCGATATCGTTCAGGAGCCGATTATCAGACGAGAACCATTGCAAGTGTGTACGTAGCCTAATAAGTGTTAGACAAGGATATGTTATCTCTCACACTGAACAATTAACAACCATGATCTCTAGCTCAGCCACATGGTGACAATAACTTACTAATTTGGCGATAATGAGCGCGTCATTCATGAGGTCCAGCAGCGCAGTCTCTGTGTGGACATTGTAGAAAGAATAGGCTGCTTTCAAAGTTTTATGCAACGGGTGGTGCATCACTGTGGAGGGTAATGTGTAAAAACTCAGGAAGTCTGTTAACACACCGTTTGAACTCTGCAGAGAGAAAAAAAAAAAGAAGAATCACACATATACACAAGATTACCACGCTGCAACTCAGCAGAAGTCCAAGTTATTCCCTAAATCTTGTATCTATATATTCTTTCCAACCAGCAATAAAGACCTCTGATATTTCTGTAGGCGCTTCCTCTATTTGCTGCTGCTCTCTATCATTTTTCAGGGTAACTGTCCCTCCTATTGTGTGTTACTTCCCCCACCTCATAGATTGTAAGCTCTTCGGGACAGGGTCCTCTCCTCTCCTGTGTCACTTTCTGTCATTTGCAACCTCTATTTAATGTACAGCACTGCGTAATAAGTTGGCCCTATAAAAATATGGTTTAATGATAATATTCATAACAACTGGTCTTGTATCCATAGTTTTTTTTGTTTTTGCCGACAGCTTGAAGTGGGTACACCTACTAGGTCCTTCCCACAGCTCAACTCTCTGCACAAGCAACACAGATATAATGTTACAGCTACTTTTACAAGGTATTATTTATGGGCAGCAAGGTTTACTTAGTGGCTAGCACATTCCCTTAGCAGCACTAGGTCTGAGTTTTGAATTTGGGTCAGGACACTATCTGCATGGAGTTTGCAGGTTCTCCCCGTGTTTGCATGGGTTTCCTCCGGGTACTTCGGTTTCCTTAGGTTAGGTTAATTGGCTTCCCCTGAAAATTGTCCTTAGACTGTGTTAATGACAAATGACTATGATAGGGACATTAGATTGTGAGCCCCTTTGAGGGACAGCTAGTGATACAATTATGGACTTTGTGCAGCGCTGCGTAATATATGGTCACTAAATAAATACAAGTTAATAATAATGATTTTAAAACGCATTTGGTGCACAGAAAGTGGATTTAAAACCTTTGTGGCTACCGAAGATTATATTTAAATGATTTTTTTTTTATTGTTCTGGAGTCTAGCTTCAAGCTTTTCATGACCAATAATACATAGACCTTTAAGTAGCGCTTATAGAAGCAAAGTCCAATCTTCCCACTAATGCACTGAGCTGCAGTGGATTTTGATAACAGCAGCAGCTGCATTGCCTGAAGGAAAGCATTGAAAATCAAAGTAAGGTAAACTGATCACTCTGAAGTTACCTTACCCTACACCTTTTTCTAGGATACCTATGTGTTTCAGGTAGATCATGTTTTTCTATTTTCCCTGCTGACTCCACCCACAATAAATAGTCTACAATTATTTCTGAATCAGAGCAGACCGCAGTGCAGGATACATACTAAAAATTGAGCTTTGTCACTCTCTGTACTCAATGCAGAAATGGCAGCACACTGTGAGCCTTTAGATGTATCAACAGCTCTAGGCTTTCTAATGAGTGCTTTATTATCAACCCCCTCAAATTAAACCTTGGTTATTTGTCCGGCTTTGCCTGGTTCCTGCTTCTGCTATCTTGTTTATGATGCGCTTAGGTCATAAACTGAAGGATTGCCATAGAATTGGATGATTGTCAGATATTGGCACTTGATGTAAGTTTCATCTGAATATTTTGTTAATGTACACTTGGGTGTTGGTTAGATATTTGTATAATAATACATTGATAAATGTGTTCTTATGCTGTAATCCTGTTTTGGGTATGTCTGTTTACTTTTAAAAGTTTCACAATGATTACCTCCTGATGAAGTAGACAAAGCCGCCCGTGATACGCGTAGTGTTATAATGCTTTAAGAACTTGTAAATCAGTCATATTGTGTTTGTTGGTTTTAAATGTTTTTCTCAGATTACTGGCATTTTATCTGTTGATAATTGATTGGATGCCTAAAGAGTCCCATGTTTCTGGGTATACCCATCCAAAAAATAGTACTAGTTAAAATATCCAGGCTACACTTTCCTTTTTTGATGTATTTGTGCAAGATATGTTATTACTAACTTAGCATTAGTCTGAACTCCAAGTAGAACAATATCACAAATTAAAAAAGCCCTGTGTCAAGACTTTTTTTTATAGTTTTTTGCAAGAAGTGCAGGGACCTGGATTTGACTTGGTATGAAGCTCTGGCTGTCAGCACTGCAGAGCTCAGACTGGGGAAGATTGCAGCAGAACAAAGGACTAATCAGTTGTGCTGCACTATAAGAAACATGGTAATAAGGAGAAAGAGCAGGGTGAAAGTGAGATGAGTTATCAGTCTGCTGCTTCTTTTTTCACTGTTCAGGGGAGGATTCAGGTCGCCTGTCCTGCCCGAGAAAGCTGTAAAAATCTCAGGACTGAGGAACCAGAAATGCAAATCATTTGGCATTTGATACAGCAACACCCTTATGTTGTATACATTATAGATTTCACCTGTGTGTATTGTTTGGAATTTATCTGTATATTTTCTTTATATGCGATCATTACTATCTAATGGCATTTTACCTTTTTACATATATAAAAAAAAGTCAGTTTAGTAATCACCTCTACAACATAAGTGTCTATAATATTATCCTGAGGGAGAAACCAGTGTAACACTTCCTCTTCATCCATCACAGGAGCCAGATTAAATTGACTTAAATAGTTTTTCAGCAAGTGCTGGACCATACTGACGTCTTTCCTTTCCATCGGCCGTAACCCGGAGGTCTTTGTTGTCTGATGAGAATGGAGAAGAGAAAAGAGAAAGGTGAAAAGAGCAGTGCTATTAGCAGGATACAGCACATTAATTCCAGAACTAGCTCTGGAGGAGACTATAATTAGAGCAGCATGCAGTAATGAATGGTTTATGACACTGTTGTCAGACTGCTCTAATCGGCTATCAAGAATCCACTCCATAGCTCATTGTGTTTACAAAGGTGCATAACCTGGCTGGCGCTCTGGCATGCTGACCTCATGGGAACTTTGACTAGACTAGACTTGCACCATGTGGCTATGTAAATACATTTTTTTCTTCCTGAAGCTAGTGGGTGGAGGAGAATTAAAGGGAACGTTCACTGGTTACAGTATTTGCTAAAAGGGTGCATGCCAGAACTGCAGAAGACCTCCAGACAAATAGAAAATAAACAATGAGCCCAACTTATATTGGAAAATTTATTCCAGGTGCAGCAAAACAAAACATGTCCAGTGTCTTACAATTAAATTTCTTTATTACTGAATTCAACTAACCAAAAGAGATTGAAATCAAGTGTTTCCATTGGTTGTCTGAGCATATGAAGAGTTTTTAGAGGCCTCTTAATTGATTTCTGTCCAGATTTTGGAGCGGGTCATTTTTTGCATTGACACCTACCAGATTAAGTGGTAGAAAAAAAAGCTCATTTGTTGCTTCTATATATATACAATGGTTATTGTCCAAAAATTGCTTCCATAAGTATGGGTAAATAACAGGTACACAAAAAGATACAAGCTAACAATATAAAGACATTGGTAGGAGTGCTTGCACAAATACATATTCAATTCTTACATCAGGAAGTCTGTACAGCTTCATAGTCCTTTGTAACGTCATATTCCTACTAAGGTGAGAAAACTTCACCTCTACCAGTTTTCTAGGGTTTAGGGAGCGGTGCCAGTACCTGATGAAAAAGAACATTTGTTACTGGTGTGTGTTGTTTCAGTCTTGTCTAAGCCAGTCTGAATTTTCCCTGCCTATGAAGAGCCAGAATTTCCCAGCAAGTTCCAGAAATATAAGTCCCTACAGCTCCTTAACAAGTGGGGAGCCATAGTTTGTCCAAGTCCAAAATATTTCATACTATGTTCAAAATACATCACTTCTGACTTCCTCCCTGACTTTTTTACCACAATATATCTTTCCAAAATCGCTGTTTCGGAATATCTCATGGTTCAGCCACATGACTTCTGCCGATGGGAAGGTTTCTCTGCTTTAACATCAGCCCTTAAGTCCAGGATTATGAGGCTAATAAGACGTATTTTTAATAGCCCAGAAAGTGTGAAATAAAATGCTTTAAGGGTACAGAACACAATTCATTTTAAACTATAGTTTAATGGGAAAATAGGTATACATTAGCCCCAATAATAAAGTAGTATTTTATATTTTAAAAAGTGTACAGAGAAGATTTGGAATAAATGCCACAAAGCAGCACCAATTACTTTTTTTTTAGGGGGTATGGGGAAATCCCTATTAACCTAAACTGAACCTGGATGTCGAGCCCATCGCGAGAGCACAGCTTGCCCAACCATCAATATGGCAGCTCGTAGGACTGCTAAAAAGAAACAAGCAAAATTCCTTAACCAATTAACTACAGATTTCAACAAGCATGTGGCATGAGCAAGGATAGCGGTTGTTCTGGGTGGTCCATTGGAACCTTGGCAGCAGAAGAGACTTTCAACTTCAAGTGTCCTTCCGAAAATAAGTAAAGTGATGCTATTCTAGGGGCACAAATAATTCTTTTACTATTTATAAAGTTACTTTCCTTTACTTACACACCATTATGCATACAGGGAATGACACGTCCACTTTTATAAATTAGTGAAGAGGAGGCAGACAATACAGAGCTGTGCTCTAAATCCAACTCTCTCTGAATTATGATGGCGGTGAAGAACATTCCCAGTATCACAGCTCATACATACCAAGTTTCCCTTTTTGTTTGAAAAGTGCTTTTAAAATCCCAGTCACAGGCAAACCTGACTTCTCTCTTCAGTACACTGAATTTCTACTCTATGCCAAGGCCCGCTGTTTATTTGTGAAGCTAATCTATAAAACAAAGCCATGCGTGGGAATAAAGAAGACAGGGAAACTGCACTTTTTTACCCGAACACCCAGTCCAACTTTTAATACGCTGCTATATATTTTCTTCAGGTCTGTTTTTTTTTTTTATTCATAACAAACCTAACTGAACGTTGTATTTTCTTGCGATTTCACAATTCTATTGACTAATTTAGGTAATACAATGTAAAGTGAAAGAGGGCTAGCTATTTTATCTTCTTCAGAAATCCTCATAATGTCTCACTCACTATAGTCATACAGAGACAGTGTAATACTCATTTTAAAGTGACATCCGCACAGCCCCTCCAACCCGAACCTACAGAAAAGAAGCTCTCCAGCATTGTCCCTCTGCAGGCTGTGTAAAATACATAATGCTTTCAAGCACAGGAAGCATGTGACATCCCTCCCATGATGCAGTGCATAGGTCAAGCGCCCAATAGCCAGGCCATAGAATGATCATATAACCCCAGCCAACATCATATACACATGTTGGAGACATAAGTATCATTAGATCAGGTTTGTGTTTAACATCAGAGTGTTAGATCAGGAGTGTTTAACACAGACACCGAGCAAAATAGCACGGTTTCTTTAAATGCTTACTGAAGCGGATGTCTTTTTGCACAGTGCCTCAGGGCTCTACAACTTTAGGGCAAAGCCACAGCCACACATTATTCTGGTATAAAATAAAACAAAATGCATAGGCTATAGTGGAATAGTATGTGGACTTAACTCTAGTGGACAATGCTTAGCCCAGAATTTTGAGAAGTCGGGCCCTTAGTTAAAGAACAAATATCAAATGTCTTCTGGATGGTCATGTGGCACACAATGTCCTTGTCTGCTCTCTCGGCAGTCCTCAGTGATGCAATGCAATGGTGCAATGAGAAAGAGCTTCACAGAAAGTGCGGGATGCCTGGGAGGTAAGTCAGTGACACCAAACACAACTAGTACTATTTAACCAAGGAGGGGACCAGCCTAGATCTCGGACTACTGAGTCTATGGAGGATAGGTGAAGATTGCAGCAAAGCTGCGTTTTTATTTTTTAGAGTAGCAAGGCCACTGAACTTTTATTATAACATAAAATGCTAACATTTAATCGCATTCTGCTCCCCCATATTGGTTATGGTGTAAAGAATAAATGCAGTTACCTGCATGTAGACACGGGTTTTGGTAAAACAACCCCCGCTGTGTACACAGCTTGAAAGATTCCTTCTAGATTGACTCTCCGTGTGATTTCTCGGATGAGAACAGGAGCAACACGCTTCGACCGTAGCTTCTTATGGACGCAAAGGAAATTGACCTCTACCATCTTCTTTACACTGGGACAACAGAAGGGTAAAAAGAATATATTAGAAACATCTCAGTGTATCCTTACATATTTAACCATGCCCATTGTTGAGATATTTTACTAAACTTTGGATGCAAATATAAAGTATCACAGGGTTAAAATACCACTGAACATCACCGGTGCTGCCCAAATAATACATAGGCTTGCATAGAAAAAAAAAAAAAATCACAAAAAAGGTTTAAAAGTGTAGTTTCCTTCAAACTTTAGACGGAGAAAGGATGAATCTGATGACTTTTAATTAGTTTCACTTACTTGTCATAAATACGGATATTAGCAGGAACGGCGCTTATAAAGCCCACTAATTTTTTGTTGGAAGACACTCTGACTCCACAATGCCATTGGGATAACCATCCAGGGGGACGTAGTGCCCTTTAAAAGCAGAAAATGATCACAACAAAAACAAGAAACATTATTCGATGCTGGAAAAAAAAAGTCCAGGAAAAAATATATTGTATAATTTCACTTGGTAACGCATTTCACAGAGTCTCCTCTGAGATGCGTTACCAAGTGAAACGATATAATACACAATAATTCTGTGTGGTAAAACATTTATTTATTTACCCCCCTTGACTATACTGATATTTCACCCATGTTAACTTATGTTTGCAATCAATAAACTATATATTTTAAATTGTATCTAATTGTGATATAGATATATTTATAAAAACTCATTCCTTGGTGCCAGGTTATACATATTCGTCTTTAGAGGGGTGTATGCCACAATTAATAGATTAATTGCCTTGGTCCCAGGCACCATATATTACTATCCTACCTTCTAAACATGTAGTGACAATATAAAGATAACTTTTGTGTTATGGAATTTTTCTAACATACCACAGCAAAAAATTATGAAAATATCATATCCAGTGTTCTCCCCAGAATTTTTTTTAAGCTGGGTAGGAAGAAGCTGTAGGCGGGTGGTGGCCCTTATATTGTGACCCAACTCTTCAGTAACCACCCAAAATCAGCCAGGTGGTTACTGCAAGTGCCAGGTGGTGCACCCAGCTAAAAAGTGCTGGGGAGAACACTGATATTTACATACACCTTTATTAGAAACAACATTACATCTCAAATGAAAGTTATACGTCAAATGGTAAAAAATAATCTTGGTTACTGTCCACCAAAAAAAAATGTTTATTCAAGCTTCATAGTTAGTTCATAGATAGTTCATTACCACCAAAACAGGGGTCACTGGATGTGTTTAACAGATAAATACAACCACTTCATCAATAAAAGTGGATATTTAATGTTAACAGAAGTACATGATTTCATTTCCATTGGGATCATCAGCAAAACATTTTCTTTTAAGATCTGAAAGGTGGGAAAGATAGTGGAGGGACTCCACCTTGTAAAAGATAGCAACATGTATGGTAGAGACTTAGGCAACATTAAATAACCACCTCTCCTGAATAAGCTGGTGAATGTTGAGTAAACCATTGAACCCACCTATGGTTTGTTGGCAATGAACCATGCAGCTTGAATAAGCAAATTGTTTTGTTTATCATATTCAGGAGTATTGAATTCAGTATCTTTTTTTAGCTTGATCCAATACTCTACACAGAAGAATCCCCGAGGGTTGATACTTTTATACTCACCACTGTAAGAACTCTGGTGAATAGTCAAATCTGAACATATTATCATCATCTTCCACATAATTCTCATTCAGTAATGTGTATAGTTCTTTTAGCTGATGAAAGGAAACACAAAGAGAAAAGAATACAAATTGATATGTTTAAAGCTGACAGAAATGGAAAATAAAACTAATGGAGCATTTAAAAATATAAAATAATTTGCTCACTTTTAATCTGTAAGGCTGGGAACACACCTGCAATAATTGTCATTGGAAAGGATCTTTAACGATCCTTTCTAACGACAAAAGACTGGACGATGCATGAACATACTGCATGAAGTGCTATACATACAGAGATGTTCTGTTCTTTAGAGAGGGAAGGTGTGAGAACGACAGGGCAGCTTCCAGCTGCACTCCCTCCCCTTTACTTTCATTACGATCGTTCCTCGTTCATAGATCCGCCAGATTCTTGTCCGATATATATAAGTAGTCAGGAAAGATCTTTATTCATAGAGTGCACAGATAACCGTGATATATAAAATGCTGTTTGGACTATTAATATATAATAGTATATTCTTATAACCCAAACTTAAAAAATGAAAACTTGTCACATTGGAAAAAACTGAGTACACCTTTACATTTACAAAAACTTAAAATCCATAACATTTAAGAAAAATAATCTACAAGTGGCTTAGATTTCAAACTGATTGCTAATTTGTGCAGCACTGGCCTGCCCAGCAGATTTATTCTAAGAGAGAAACCCTGGGTGCTAAAAGAAGTCTGCAACTCTTTCAACAGCTGGTATCAAAGTGCATGTATCTACAATCAGTAAAATATTGCAATAATTTAGCTTGCATAGGAGGCGTGCCAGGTAAAAGCCGTTGCTGTCTATTAAGAACTATAGAGCACGACTGCAGTTAAGGCTAAGGACTGTTAAATAAAGATAGAATTGTTTAGCTAAAGTCACAGTAGACATGTTTGGCACAAACCAAAGCTAGCATTTTAAGGAGTACTCTATACCATCTGTGAAATAAGTGGTTTTGCTGCTTCACAGCCTGGATAGTGTGTATTTATTAGATTTGATTTATTGAATAGTCCACAGCTGGAGAGGACAGACTAATATGAGCGAACCTAGGTGATCCAGCAAACCTGGGATTGATCTGGTACAGAACTGAAAATGTGCTGATTAATATCAAATGATTTTAAGGCATCTATTCCAGGTTTGCTAGAACACACAGGTTCTCCCATGATCAATCTTCTCCAGTCTAGGATAGCTTTAATAAATCAGGCTCATTGTTTCAATAACGAGTTCTGCAACAGTGTCAGATGACTTACCACCTCTGCATTACTCAGATCCAGAGTGTCCCACATAAAGCCCTGGGGCAGCGAGTATGGCTCTAGGCGAATGTTGTCTTTGTCAGGCTCAACAGGACCATGACAAGTTACAGTTTCATCTGAAATACAAGTGGATAAAAAAAAAAAAAAAAGATGTTTTTATAGTAAAAGTAAAACAGGTCAAAAAAAGGATATCTGGCATATAACTAAATTGTGAACCTTCTAAATTAACATCACATGAACAACAAGTCCCTGGACTTCCCAAGAGGACCAGTAATTCACATAACATTGTATGTTCATGGACTTACAGAGATGAATAAGACGTAAAGCAAAGTGTTTGAAATACTTTTCCATAATGTGCCAGGTTCACTCCAGGGACTCTAAAATAAAGAAGCTGCCAGTGTGAATAGAGGAGGACAAAGAGATTACTCTTTTCATAGGAATGCTTCTGTCTAAAGCTAATTCTGCTCATTATATGGCTGCATCCTTCAGTCTAGTCCTTTTAAAGTATGTCCAAATCAGGGATAAATTTAGACATAAGGACAAAATAAAAGATCATTTCCACCCAAAAACTGGTATTTCACATTTTAGGAGTCTAATAACCATGCAGCAATAATAAAAATAGCTGTACATCAGTATGATAACAGTGGAATACAGAAGTATATTGTACCTTCAGTGAGATCCAGAACCCATGGGGTAGAAACCTTCCTTTCATGTGCTCTGCCTGACCTTCTCAGTGACCTTACCCTCATGTAAAGTTACCAAATACTCAATTAGAATGCAATTTGCTCTTTTGTGGTCCCAGAGGACAGGGAAAAAAAACACAAATGGAAACAGAAACGATTTTCCTTCATTTTCAAAGAAGCCAGAGAGAATCTAATTTTGGCTCAGAGGTTTGTCAATAAAAGCACCTTCGTGCTGCAAATCACAAAATATCTGAGAGAGAGTAAGGCACTCCAGAGAATAACGCTACTACCCAATAATGGATTTGGCTTCTTACATTAGGAAAAAATATTTCCGCTTGTTATCTGCATCTAAGAAACCAGTTATATGGATTTGGCTAGAAATGTGGACGCCCCTTTATATTATAGGGTTCAGGTGTACAAAGTAAACTACATAAAGAGCTGGTTTGGTGAGTTTAATGTAAGAAACTCGAAATGCCCGCTGAACACATTCAGGATGAATTGCCAGCAGGTCTTCTCATTTAACATCTGTACCTGACCTCACAAGTGCTTTTTTAGCTAATTAGGCAAATTCCTATAGATGCACTCCAAATACCTGTAAAAAGTCTTCCTAGAAGAGTGAGGGCCGTTATAGCGCGTCAGCACCATATTAATAGCTGGTTCGGGGTGGGACAAACTAATATGGGGGCGATGGTCAGAGGTCCATACATGTTTTTTTATTATACAGTCTATATCTAAAATACAGCAACTGCTTCTCATCTTTAAAATACACAATATGGTTCTAGGTTTTAAAGACAGACCGTACATAACTAAATCTGAATTTATATTAGCTTCATGTAATTCCATCCTGTAGAGCATAACTCAAGTAAAAGATCAACGATCACTGCTCCCATGTTCTATTACACCACACAGTATTGTGAATCTATTAGTCTAGGAGCCACATTACACTGGCAATCCTGTTTTCCTTGCTTTGCAGGAAACAGAATGGAAATAATGTAAAAATGTGTATCTGCTGCATGTGATGATCCCTTGTCAATTGGAAGAGCAAGGTGGTACTGTGGTACGGTGGTACTTTTGTAGCAGTGTTGAAGATGCTGATGGGTCCTCCCTGCATATACCAGAGATCCTCTCACTGGTGAAAGAGACAGGTTCACTAGTGTGATATTACCCTATTACTCATTGGGCCAGATTCATTACAGCTCTCCAAGGCTGGAGAGGATACACTTTTATCAGTGAAGCTAGATGATCCAGCAAACCAAGAATGCTGAATACATTTGCCATCAAATAGCAAACGACTTAAATCCAGTCCAGGTTTGCTGGATCACCAAGCTTCACCAATGAAAGTGTATCTTCTCCAGTCTTGGAGAGCTTTACTAAATAAGGTCCATTGAATACAAATGATCTCTGCCTGCAGCCAACAGGCAACAGTGTACCCATACCATTATAATTAGTTAAAAAGACCCACAAAAATATCAGATCGGTTGCAACCAATCAGATTGCAGCAGGTCAAATGGTAAATATTGTCTATAGTAGCTAGCTTTAGTGTTCCAAATCCAAAGGGTATTATTAAACAAGATCTATATATTTAAATAGGCATTGAAAATGACAGACAGATACAGACAGTGACACTGGAGGAGGAGAGGACCCTGCCCCAAGAGCTTACAATCTAAGAGGTGGGGGAAGTATCACACAATAAAAGGTAGGAGGGTGTATGTATGTGTGTGTGTATATATATACATATATAAGTGCTAAAGTGTAATAGGATGACTTTGTAAACACAATTCTTCAAATTTTGAAGCTTGTGTTAAATGCCTCTGGCTCTCTTCATCTCTCCAAACCAAAAAAATCCTCTAAAGTTTTTCTAGATTACTTCTAAATCCATCCCTAA
>NC_092862.1:134517302-134518597 GCF_032062135.1 Pyxicephalus adspersus
GACTGCAACTTCTTTTGCTCTCTGCTTGTGTCGTTATAAAATACATCATTCCTATGCACTTTGTTTGCAAATTCATGACTGAACTGTTTGCATCATATTGCTGTTTTTTGGTACCCATATAGACCTAAAGGAATAGTATTAAAGTCCGAGGATCACCATAAAAAACAAGCAACCAACATTTGCAGAATGATGAGTGGCAATGACAGCCTTTATGTATTCGCAAGAAACTTTGCCTTTAAAGCAAAGCTAAAGCTCGTTTCATTTTGGTTCAAGTAGAGTCCTAACTTGCTGTGTCTTATTATTAGGATTTTGATTTCTTCCTGTCTTGTATGCACAACAAGAAGCAAAAGGAAATCTCTCCTAAATATTGTAAATGCATTCTTGGGCAGTTCACTGAAAGAAGGATCTTAACTTTCTCTATTAATTCTGTAACTACCCGCAATTTTGGAATTTTCCATTCAGTTTTGGTGGTTGTCCATCAGGACAAATAGAGAGCAAACCTACCTACCGGGGATACAGAGAAACTAAACCTTCACCACTACAGCCATTCTAACCACGATATACAATGTCACATCTGAAATTTCTAGGAAGTGTGAAAGAATTTTCTGCAGATACTGCAAGTTTGGCACTAGTCATATATTCTTTTGTTAGTGACAGGTTCACTTAATGAGACCCAAAACCCTAAAAAAAATGTATCTATGCTAAAGGAAAAAAATATTATTAGAATAAAGACAGATATCCCCCCTGGGAAGCCAGATTTCCACCGGCCTGTCCTTCACTCAACACTACAAAGGCTGGAGTCAGCGTGGAAATTACCTCATCACTTCACCCTCTCCATTCACCAGACCCCGGGGACTGATGTGTGACATTGGAAAGGCCTTGACAAGCAGGCAATTTTACAGATTGCTGTTCGGTGCCACTATTTCTGTGTATATATCTGGAATATCATACAAGCTAAACCTTCCCTAAAATATAAATGTTTCCACTGGCAACCTGTCATAATCATCTTTTTATTTTCCAACCTTTTAAAAATATGTAATATATAATGTATTTATTAAGTACTACTATTAAAATTCAGTAACCCACAACAAATAATCGCATTTCATATTGTAGTAACTGGACATAAAAAAAAAGTGTATTTTATTATTGAATCTGAATTTAGTGTTCCAGTTTCCAGTTTGGTGGTGTCATTATTTGAAAGATTATAGACATTTTTTGCTACAAAATGTGTAATGCAATGTTTTGGCCTAAGAATTACGAAATCATTAAATTAGGTATTAAAGCTGCGTACACAC
>NC_092862.1:134520554-134580451 GCF_032062135.1 Pyxicephalus adspersus
ATACACACACACACAGGCACATACACTCATATACACAATACAGTCTGCATTGAGCGAACGTTCATCGCGCATGCTCAGACCATGCACGATCACTGAACAACCGTACACACGATTGATGGTCAACAATCGTCATCCAATCCGATCCGCCGGTCCGGGCGTTCATTTCCAACGACTATCCTCGTTCGTCGGCGTCGTTGGTTACTTTTTTAACGAACGTTTTTTGGCCAATTGGTGGTTCGTAGTTCGTTCGTCGTTCATTTCCAACGATAAAAATTGGAAGTGTGTACGCAGCTTAAGGGTCCATTGTGGAGGAAAAACATTGAAACAATGTGTAACAATATTGCTTCATGCATTTTGCACAGCTGTATATTGCTTTGTGGAAGTAAAGTTCCATTTTTGGGTTTAGGCAGGGCAATATTGGAAAAAGGGACACAATTTTGGACAAACACATGTTGGATCAGGAAAGGCATTATTGCAGAAAGGGACAAGCGATGTCACTTCTGCAATAAGCATTTTTTCCTGCTTGATCACTCCATGAAACTGGCTGCCAGGATACCAGGCAAACCCGTCCTCCCCTGGGCTTGCCGAGACTAAATGAACTCCTACATCATCCAAGCAGGGCCAATCAAAATGGCTAAAGATCGGATCTAGAAAGAGAATAAGGAAGGAGATGGTGGTGCCCTGTGATGGAATGGGGGTCACGTGAGAACAGAGGGGTTTAGTTTTGCTTTAAAATTCCAAATGGGGACACCACTGGAAATGCAAGAAATCTGACCTCTGGTGTTGCTGCCTATACTATTGCTTTTTCTGCTTGATAAGATGACGCCAACCATGGTGTAGTCAATGCAGAACCATTTGCTAGTGTCTCTGCAGCAAGAAGTGCAATGGATTATATGGACCCACTTACTTTCTGACTTGGAGGCAATTGACATTAGGAGCAAAAAAAGGAGAGATTTTAAGTATTTCACTGCAACCAGTTTGTGAACGTGTTGGATGCCATATCCTTCTCTGTGCACTGTGGTTGCTTTCACAGTCCATATGTTAAAATAGAAACCAGTAGCAACAGAGGACCCAGCTAAAAGAACTACAACCTGCGGGGGGATATCAGGCATCCATCACTGTGCAAATAAATTACAGATATACCAGACGCTAGATAAGTAAGCTCTTTGGGGCAGGGTTCTCTTCCCCTCCTGCGTCACTGTCTGTATCTGTTCGTCATTTGCAACCCCTACTTAATGTACAGCGCTGAGCAATATGTTAGCGCTATATATATTCTGTTTAAGAATTATATTAAAAATAATAAGCCCAACACCAGGATTTTTCTTAGTCTTTCCTAAAGGTATTTTATAGTCTTTAAAAAATAACCCCAAATCCAATATTGAAAGAATGCAGTTTCGCCATTCATCAACCACAGCTAAGATGACATTCTATTCATCGTCTAGCTGGACAATAAAGAACACCGTCCAGTCAATGTATCATACATAGAGCTCCCTGGGAAGACAGGCGCATGTTCTCTTTACAAACACAATGTTTATTTTACTTGTCCCCGGTGACCCCGTGTAAAGCAGCTGCTAGCAACAGCTGAAAATAAATAATTCACAGCAAATGTACACAACACTTTTCTGGCTTTCACTGGAGAAAACATTGCCAGAAACTAGCTTAGAAGATAAAACTGTGTTTGTAGAATCTGTGTATGTCTATGTAATCCAATCATATAGGATGCTGAGGTTGATTGAAAGGAAGCACCAGGCCCCCTCACAATACACTAAAAATAATAATGTGCAAGCAATCTTTTTTTGTGGGAAGATACAGTATTCTTGTATTCCCCATTCTTTAATATTGGCAAAGTTACTTTGTGTCTATACTTCTTTTGCCAGGTAAAGTAGATAAATTACTGAGTGTGAGTATTCTGTAATTTCATATTTAACCAGCAGTTGGATCACTAAGATACCTTTCATCTTTTCAAGAAAATACTCACCTGTGTAAACATTTGTTTACACAGCTCAATAGCTCAAGCCTAAATTAACACAGAACTATTAATGGTACCTTGTTTATATTGTCATTTAGCATCATATCCTGTGTAATTTTCAATGACAGACAGATATGTCCATCAAACCTCTATTTGCTGTATCTATATATTCACCTACCATACCCAGCATTCTCCCCAGCCTCTTTTAGTGGGGAGTACCACCAAGCACTTTTCAGTATCCACCTGGCTGTTTCCGGGTAGTTTTAAAAGTTAACACAAAGTACAATACAAAGGCAATTGCCAGTTGGGGCATAACAGAAAGACAATTTAAAAATGAAACATACAAAGGGGGTGAGCATTAGAAGGTTGAAACAAAATATGGGGGGGGGGTTGGATGGAAAGTTCCTATGGCAAAAACAACATATGTCATGTGCTGCCCAAAATTTTGACAACCCACCTACACCTTCCCACCCAGGTTAAAAGAATTCTGAGGTGAACACTGCATACTCATGTGTAAATCTGTGTAAATATGTTACTGTCTGAAATTTTTGATGAGGTAGAGGTAGATGATATGATATGAGGTAGAATTTTCTAAAGTTTTAAAGATTAAAACTTGGATAACACTGACTTTTGCAGGTTGCTGCGTTCTGATTTCTTGAGAATCAGACGCGGAGTCCGACTTAGCCCCCCCAGAGTTTGGCTTTTCCTTTTTCCTCTTCTGTTTTTTCTTCTTCTTTTTAGCTCCGAGATCTCCCGCTGGGCTCCTGTAAAAGACAAACAAAGATCAGAAAACAACAAAAAAAAGGAGAGAAAGTAACAGGGCAGTGTGTTGATCAAAATACAAAGTGATCCCGCTAAGAATGCCAGAACAGGAAGCGGAATGCAGACCAAAACCTTTAGGAACCTCTTTTTTTGTTTTCCCAACCAAAACCTAAAAAGTAAAGAATGAAAGCGGACCTTCAGTATTGCACAGTTGTACCGGCTCCTCTGCTGTACTGAAATTGTTTTCACTACCAGCTTCTCAGAATGTGCATTAAAAGCTGCAGCAAGTCAGAGTCTACCTTATTTCCTGGCTGCAGGACATCATTATCTAGTCCTCTCCTCTGCAGCTATACTGTTGCAGAGGTGCTCCTTTTATGCACTGGATATCAGTTTTATTCAATCATGGAGGCTTACCATTTCACAGAGGAGTTACCAGGGTGCTCTGCAAGTAAATAGCAGAAATGCCCACTTTTCCAGAAATATCAAGGCGTTCTGATATTTGCATAATACCTCGCATTATTTGAACCATGGTTCTTGTGAGGGGCATGGAACCAGGTTATGTTTTCATCAAAGAATGTACAGCACATACCACCAGCATGACCTGCCTAGATTGCAAAGGAAGCACATCACTGAGTATAAAATAATAAAAAAAGGAAGGTTTTATTTTTATATTTCAAGAAAGAACCATAAAAGGCAAAATTTAAACATCAGCATCAATACTTCTTGTATGGAACCAAGTACAATATTACTTTGAATTTAGAATAGAAATGAAAAATGTGATATATGGAGGTGTAAGATAAACCCCTGTACATTGCTGTGTCAGATCAGGCTGCTCTGGAGGAACCCTAGTTGAGAAACACTGCAGTAAAGAGATAAAGAGTTTGCTGGGTAGACATCACACCAGAGCCTAATGAGTATAATGCTAGGACAGCATTAAAAAAGATATTGTTGTGGTCGGTTCTGGATCTACATTGGTAGCCGATCGTGTGCATGTTTTATGAAATATCAGCAATTGTTTGTTTACTTTGAGGCCCTGCGCCTCTCATACATTGTCAGATTCTGCATGATGCGCAGCTGCATGACATGCTGAGGAGTGAAGAAAGGTTGCTGCTTCGCGAATGCTATTACAGTTTCAAATGCTGCAGTCGCTGCCTGCCAGGATACTTGTTCCACCTCACAACCATCATCACTTTCTTCTTCCTTTGCAATGATCTTTTTTTCAGAAACTACAACAGCTTCAATGACGTCATCTGCTTTGAGTGTATGGGTTACTGGAAAACCATCATCTACAGCAAGCCAGTCGTTGAGTTCATCTCGAGACAAAGTAATTTTGTCGTTGGACTCAACTAACTCACAGATATCATCATAAACTCTGCTACTGTCAGCTGCACTATTGGTTGGAAACCTCACAATGTTCATGGTGGAGGACTGCTCAGACATCATGTCCGGCCACAACTTTCTCCAAGATTTCTGTAAAGTTTCACTTTTAACAGATTTCCAAGCACAGTTTATGTTGTCTATAGCATCTTTCAGATTGTATTTTTTCTCAAAGTCCAGAATGGTGCCTTGAAAATGTATAATTTTTCGTAAAAAGTCCCGCCTGTAAAACATTTTTACATTCTGTATCACCCCTTGATCCATAGGTTGGATCAGGTTTGTGATGTTCTCTGGAAAATAACATATGAAAATGTTACCATTAACAAGTTCTTTAGCAGGAGGATGTGCGGGACTATGGTCCAGGAGCAACAGAACTTTACTATTCTGTGGTATTCCTTTGCTTCGTAAATTTTCTTTAACGCTGGGGACAAATGAATGATGAAACCACTTGGTAAAAATCTCTGCGCCCATACAGCTGTTGCTCTCTGTATAATAATCTACAGGTAAGTTGGCTATGCCTTCAAAGCACTTTGGTTTCGCAAATTTACTGATCACACTCAACTTAACTTTATGATTTCCTGATGCATTTGCACAGACAAGCAGAGTTACAAGCTCTTCATTTAGCTTTACCTCGTCGGCTACCTTCTCATTACCACCAGCCAAAGAATTAGGCATACACTTCCACAATAATCCAGTCTCATCTGCATTATAAATCTGCTCTGGGGTCAAGCCATGTTCTGCAATCAGTTCACTAAACACATTACGAAATGATGCTGCAGCTTTAAACTCAGCCGATTTTTGTTCACTTGATAAGTCAAACTTAGAGATGCCATGGCGGATCTTGAATCGGGTAAGCCAGCCGCTGGAAAATGAACATTGACCTTCAATATTCATTTTTTCATAAAATTCTCTTGCTTTTCCCTGCAACATAGGTCCAGAAATACAATGACCCTCAGACCTTTTAAGGGCAAACCACTCATACAGGGCCTGGTCAAGCTGTTCCATTTTCGGTGTATGAAGAGTATGACGTTTATCCACACTATTGTCACTCAATGACTTGAGATAAAACTCCTTTATCTTCTGAGATTGAGCCTTAATGGCATAGACTGTTGATGAACCAATGTTAAACTCCTTCATTAGCACTGCACGATTTTCGCCATTCTCAAGCCTCTGGGATATTTCCATCTTCTGCCTGAGGGTGAGCACTATTCGTTTACGCTTGCCTGTGACCTGTTCTGGCATTTTTAGGGATCTAAAAATAATAAAAGGATAGCGCACGTCAAAAAAATCAAACAAAAGGATCTTGATTCAGTATGTAGAAAGCTGGCTGCAGTGTGATCTGGAATCTTTTCTATATGAATGCTTATAACCACATATCATTGTAGGAGATTGTATGGGGTTAGGTCCATTTTGTAGACCTGAAAACATTCTATGAACTTCCAGCGCTTACTTGCTTAATATGAACTAGTCCATGAAGACAGCTTTTAAAATCAAAACAAAACCATAAGCAAATAATGAGCCAAGAAGACTGAAGCCGCTTAGAGGACAGTAGGTGTGAGCAGCCATGAGCCACCGTTATGTCCTCACATCTATACTCATACTCTGCAGAAAGAAAGGCTAGGTAGGTAGGACTAACAACAGATCAACAATTATTTTGAACGATCGTATAGTGCACATATCTGTACGCTTGAAATATAATTCACCAATAATGTACGCACACTAGATATGATTGTTTGTATGATGCAGGAAGTGATGTGTACCATTGAAGATGTACCGCAGAACTATCCACAATCAATGAACAACGGTACACACTATAGATAGTGAACGATCGTCGCCCAAACAGATCCGTCAGGATAGTCTTTCATTTCCAGCGACATTCCTTGTTCATCGGCATCTGCTGTAGTCCCAAAGAGAATAATTTCTCATTATCTATTGTACTTGCAGCACTTCAGTCTAAACTACAATACCCAGGGTGCACTGTGCTTTCTGATTTGCCGGTCAGGTTTTTTTTTGGCAGGTCTTGTTCCGGTTACTAGATTTCCCGATAACGGGGAGTTTACTGTAAAAGGATTCTGTGCAATTCATAGGTGTTAGACATCTCAACATCATCTTACATTTACATAACCTAATCTGATCCATATTTCTACATAAGGTTCCACCAGCATTGTCCAGATCCCACACATCACAAATTCCAAATACAGTGGGTGATGGCTATTTCATAGGAACTATAAAGTAAACTTGTCCTTGGGCCATTCAGAGAAATGCAGCAGTATGTTTTAATCCAATATACCGCCAGCAATATATAATGATCATTTTTTTCTCTCCTCCATTTCTTTGAAGTCAGGTGCAGAGGGAAAAATTAGCACTTTCTTCTATACAGAAGTATTTGACTTAGGTTAGCTGCAGCTAAGGTTAGCACTAAGTCAGTGGTATCACTGAAGAGTCCATAACAGAATTTCTACTATTGCTTTACAGTAAACAGATGTTTCTCAACCTTTTTAACATTTAGGAACCCTTGAAAAACCTTTCAGGTCTTACAGAACCCCGGCTATAATTACTATATCCACAGCTCACAGAATATTAGTATGGTTGACAGTGGAAGATTGCCTCTTATATTGTTGGACAGTAGGAAGAATGCCACCCTTGCAGATAGCCAAAAAGATCAATGACAGCTAAAGTGATATGAAAGGTTTCTTTGCACCTTGCATTTATTGTATCTCTCTTTTCCCCAATCCCAATTAAATAATGTAAAAAAAAAAAAATTGGTATGAGAGACATGAATTGCTCATTGCCTATGAAACCCCTCGCAACCTCTGGAAAAACCTTGGCGTGCCATGGAACCCCCTGAAGAATTCCTGCATATAATGCACCGCAGCGAAAATCTGCAGAGCACCTTACGTGGGTGGTATGTGGGTCTGTTGCATGTTGTGCAATGTAACTTTAAAATTCATAATATTTTACAGTTTACAAGTATGAATAGAATTGGTGACAGGGATAAAGTAATGACATTAAACTTTGTACTAATGATTCAGTCATGCATTTGTGAATGTCAAGCAAGAGGTTCCCAGGATCACCAGGGAGTGGGTGGGCTGATGCATACCTGGAATCCCATAAAATGTTCACGACTTTGTTTTTACTAGGGACTGGAATGTTCCTTTAACTTCATAGCAAGGGGTAGGCGGCGTCACATCCACCTTCCGTCTCTGCTAATGAGCCTACAGATCTCTACATAAGCGAGAAAAATTTTCTGACGCCTCTAACATATTTGCTTAAAAAAAATGACGTCTAAACAGGAATATTACTTACAAAACAGAGACCAAGAATGCTAAATGCAATAATATAGAGAAAACCAACAATACAATATAGTAATAATTCTTATGTAGAAAGAAAATTACATTGGCAAACCTTTCTCATTTTTAATATATACATGAAAAAATAGAAAAGGGAACTGGGTGAAAATAGGTTGTAGGCAAGTGGCAGCCCCTGTTGTGACCCAACTTTTCAGTAACCACTAAAAATTACTGATTACTGAAAAGTGCCAGGTGGTGCACCCAGCTAAAAGGATCTGGGGAGAACACTGAATAGTTATTCAGGTAGGACATTGCTCGTCCCTTTCTGCAATAAACACCTCCCTGATCAACAATTGGTGGGATTTTAGTTCCACTTTACCACCCCTGCCATTTTTTTTTTTGCTGTCTGCACCACAGGGAAAATCACCTTTAATTTCCTGTTCCAAGGATGCAACAGGAAGTAAGAAGCAATCTCTCAAATTAACACTCTTGTCCCCAGTATAGGTGTCTACATTGAAAGCTTTCCAATCACCCTTCTGGGTACAGCTCTAAAATTTTAAATGTCACAAGAGGATTTTCCATATATACACTTTAAAGCCGAACACCAAACTTAAAAAACAAGAAAAGAAACCTATGCTGCAATACTTACCCTATTTTTAGTGCTGTCTCTCATTGTCCTTTGATTGAGCGCTAGTTCTCCTTCAGGCTAGAATGATGCCTAGAATCATTAAGGCAACGTCCCCATAAGCCCAGTAGGTTTGGGGTGCGCCCACTTGGAGCCTTACATGAAGCCACTGCAGACTATTTTGTAAAGAATGGTGTTTTGCAAACACAGGCAGTGTTCAATCTAGAAACTTTTTTTTAAGCCGGGGTGGTGGCCCCTGTATTGTTACCCACCTCTTTAGTAACCACTCAAAAATAGCCAGGTGGTTACTGAAAAGTGCCGGGTGGTGCGCCTGGCTAAAAGGGGCTGGGGGGAACACTGACAGGGTGCCGCTCTCCGCACCTATTAATATCTGCCCACCACTAAAGTAAGATGAAGGCAAAGAAGACCTGTGAAGCTCTACAACCAGATCAAAAGAGCCCTACCAACTCAATCCAAGCAACCTACCACCAACGTTGACAAATTTTCCATGAGAAAATATTCATAGTGTACAGTGCTGCATAATATGTTGGTGCTATACAAATCCATTATTATTATAAATAATAATAGTGGGATGAACACATACGTCAATAGTGAACTGAAAAGTAGTGGAGATTGCTGTGTATGCTTGGTATTAAACCCCAACTCCATGCTTAAAGGCTCTCCCACCCCTCGCACCAATTCAGTGACCTCACCAGACCTTGCTCTTCTCTTCTGGTGGCAGCAGTTGGTTGTCCGTAATCTTGGATATAGCAGTGTACAGTGTTGATCTGTCCAGAGTTACTGTGAGCCCCGGCTGGGTCAGCAAAGATGGGCTACTTTTTATTTATTTTTTTAGCATTTTTCTGCAAAAGCTTAGTTAATTCATTTATCATACATATATTTTTACATGAACACAAGGAAAATCACTACATACAAGTCCGGTGTACGGTCAGCAAGGACAACACATTCCATCTACACAACCTATAATGTGGCTGATTATGTATTCTTTAAACCAGTGAGGAGGAGAGAGTAAAAAGCAAGCCTGAAGCATATGTTTGGAAGGTGAATGGGAAGCTCTATCCACCCCAGTACAACACAAAGGATCATTAGGCCAGCTCCGGGGCTAATGGTGGAATGCAGAGCAGCACACGGCAGTCTGTGGGTGAGGAAGCAGGGTGAAAGTCTGATGCCTGACAGTAAGAAAAATGCTCGGTGTATGCTGCAGCCCACACATCAGCGCTCAGTACTGAGGCCACAAATGTGTATGACGCATTTTACTAATGCAGTAAGGACCCCCCCACCCCCAGCTTTAACAAGTAACATGGGGAAAAGGCATGTACAGCGAAGCATGCTATCTATGCATGTTTTGTTTTTGAAATTTCCACCTAATTATTACCCTATTAAAGGGGGTTACTACTATACAGAAGAGCAAACTCATAATATAAATGCAATGTAAAAAGACATAGTCCCTTTGTCCAGTCAAAACAAAGTTGAGATATGTAACCATTACTGCATTGAAAAATGCATCTAACAATGCAACGGACACGACAGTCATTTTTAACGTACCCCAGATGCACCGCAGTGTAATGCCTTGCACTTTTAAAAAACGGCCTGCACATATTTTGGATGTCATGTGCTGTGTTGGGCATCCCATTCAAATGAATTGGCTCTCCTAACCCATGGCACAGCAATGGCACATGGGGTTTTAAATATTCAGTTACAACCTGAGCTCCAAAGTCATCTAGTGAAATGTTCTCGGCACCATGCTATAGGCACTATCTCCATATGAATGTTAGGGGAAGAAACAAGGAATACCTGTACTGATATAAACATTTTTTTTAACTTGATTTGTCAATGATTTGGTTTGTGTCCATCCAGTCCCACCACACAGCACAGCCAGGGGTATACCACTGCTTGAAATGAATGAAAACAGTGGAATCATCTACCCCCATTAACCCAGCCTGCTGAGCATTCAAAAATAAATATTCTCCCAAACGAGGTAGTTCCTCAGTAAAAGAAGAGACTTTCAAAAACCGTAGAGAAAAAAAAGTTGCTTTTGCTTCAAGCAAGTTGCTGCTCAACTGGTATACCTGAAATGTAAAATATTGCTCTGGTCCATAAGCGGTGTACAGTTTCAGAGCTGGATTTAAAAAAAATAAAACTTTCTTTGCAGTGGGGATTTTCTGCACTGTAAGTTCTAAACACTCTTCTAAGACTATGTACACACGTTAGACGTTTGACAAAGGACTGAAAGATGTTCGAACAAACTCTGTACATACAGCACTCTTCTGCTCTATGGAGAGGGGGGAGATATATAATAGTATGATTATAATGTGTATTTTTTTTTAAAAAATTTTTAAATATATAGTTTTTAATTTATTCAATTTATTGTTTTTACATGATTTTGTGTTTCAAACTTTATTATACTCATACTATTATATTATACTGTAAAAATAAAAACAATGTACCGCTTTTAGACATATAAAACCGGAAAGAAATGAACTGCTAGGGAGGTTAAAGCGGGCCTTTCACCAAAACTTTTACTTTACCTAAAAGGGCAGATAATCTTTCAACATAAAGCCTTGTATATAAGGACTAAATGTAAGTCCAGGACCTGCTGGGATACATACGTCACATATCCCAGAAGACTTCCGGCTGCTCCTGCAATGGGGAAAGAAATGCCAATCTCACGCATGCGCAGTGCGACCAGCATTCTTCTGTTTTTTTCCCATTTACAGCAAGCTACTGCACGCTATGATGCGCCTGCGCTGGGCAAGATCGGGTGAAGTAGCCAGAAGAAGAAAGAAGATCGGCGAAGATGTTGGCACCCGGTGCAGGAGGCGTATTACAGGATGGACCAGGACCAATCAAGTAAAGCTTGAAATATTGTATTTTTTATGATATATTAAAATTATGGATCAAGATATTTATGTTGGGAATGTACCTAAAACGTCTGCATGAAGTATATTTCTTATTCTATATATGGCTATACATAGATTATATATGTGTGTATATATATATATATATATATATATATATAATTAGGTTGTGGCAAAAAAAAAAAAAAAAAAAAATCACTACAATGGGCTTGCTTTATGTTCCACTTTTAGGAATCCAGGGTCAGGCAGGTCATTATTTCAAAAAGGGACAGGCAATTTTCTATCTGCAATAATCCTTCTAAGTATCTGGCTAAAAGCTGAGCTGCGCAGGTGTGACTTTTACTTTACCCAGCAATCCCAGCGTGTGCAGAGAATGAATGAACTCCTGGGCCCAAGTTACATTATGCATGTTACAAACAAGAAGGCTGAATATCGTCTACAGGAAAAGAAGAAAGAAGGTGGAGGCAGCCTGCAAAGGAACACTGACAGGTGAGTATTGCGGATTTAGTTCTCCTTTAAAGCAAGCCTAAACTCATTTTTACTTTACAATCTTGGGCATGCGCAGAAGGGGCATTTTTTCCACTACAGGTAAAGAAATGCCAATCTCACGAATTTGCGGTGAGATCGGCTCCCCCCCCCCCCCCCCATTTATAGCAGGCTACATCACCCGATCTCACACCTGTGCAGTGTGAGATCAGGTGATGCAGCAAGAAGACCAGAAAAAAGGAGTGAAGATGGCAGCACCCGATCCATGCTTAGCGCCGAACAAAGAAGAATTCTAGGACCGGACTGAGGTAAGGTCGAGCATCATCGAGGGATCAGCCGGATTAAAGGTAAGTGTGATTTTTATTTTTACTATAGTTCCGCTTTAAGTAGCATTCATTGAAATAGCACCTCAACACACTGTACATGTATATTTTTTTCATTCCCTGTAGTTTGTTGATCATTCATTCAATTCACAAAAGTCTGCATGCATTCTTACACACAAGGACAAGCATTATCATGCTGATGAACATTTTAGGAGTTGTTATAGCTTCTTTTTTCAAAGCTCAACAAACATTGACACGTTTTATTCAATGCTCAACAGACAGAAGGGTTGTACAGCACCCTTGTCTGGCTCCACTAAAGTGTATGAATGATTGCCGCTGTCATTGAGAAAGTACGGGTGGGTGTAGGGCGCACTCTGAGTCCACTATACTCCACAACTGCAAATACAAATAGCGATAATGGAGCTTGTTATTCCTGCAGAAAAGGCAATCTAATGGCTCAGGAAGTGCAGGATGGTGAGAAGTCTGCATGATGACATCCAAGCTTGTGTAAATCAGTCCAAAATCTGGAAAACCCCTTTGACAAAATACATGGACTCATTTTCTCTCGCAAAAGAATCAGCAGACCAAAAATGTGTGATTTACAGATTTACAAACAGGACCAATATCAGTTATTGAGATATATTGAGAGCAGAAATAATCAATGTAGTGGAACATAGAACTATAACATTAATCTGTTCATGCAGAAGAGTGGCACGCAGTACCAAGGGTGCAGATCCACATACTTAAAGTAGAAAAAAACTCATAAAAAAAAAACACCATGAATCCCGCAGATCCATCAGGAGGTTTCTTCATTTGGGTCCCGTGTTGTCTTTCATTTGTCTTTGGCCGGCATTTGTCTTTGGCCAGAGAAAGCGCAGGGCACCGACTTCTTCCAACCTCACCCGATCTCACACTACGCAGGCGACGTAGATGGGGAAAAAGATTGCTGATCTCTCTGCACATGAGAGATAGGCAATCTGTTTCTTTCTTTAAAGAAAGGGCTCAATTTGCACATGCTCGAGACCAGGGCATGGGCAGTAGGATCAGCCAAGAGCCACCGAAGATGCATGACGTAGGTATCCTGGAAGGGCTTTGAGCTCCCATTCTGTCTTGATTGCAGCAGCATTCAAAACAGAAAGTAGAGGTGCTGCACTTTTTTTTTTTTGCAGGGTGTTGCATTTAAAAAGAAATACAATTTTTACTTTATATAAAAGAGTTGTCTACCCTTTTATGTAAAGTAAAAATTTTGAGTTTAGGTCAGCGTTAAGAAACTAGAACGAGGTTGTGATGCCTATGGAAAGGGGTCCATTTTTTTTTTTTTTTTTACTTTGCCCATTATACGGTAAGAAACCGGTTATGCTTCTAGCAGAAAAAGTTACTATGCTATACATCTGTTCTGATTTGACCACAGAGCTTACCAAGGGCTATGGACTCCCCAGCCCTCATGTGAAAGGATTCAGACCGGACAATAAGCCCAAATGAATTCTAAATTCTAAGCTCTTCAGGGCAGGGTCCTCTCCTCCTCCTGTGTCACTGTCTGATTTGTCTGTCATTTGCAACCCCTAATTAATGTGCGTAATATGTTGGTGCAATATAAATACTGTTTATTATTATTAATAACAATAATAAAATGAATGCTACAAACACGTGCGCTTGTTTCTGTGTGCATGGATCCTAAACCTAAAGGGACCTTTGCATTGCCTATGCAGGAAAAAGGGTCACTTAACTTCCCTTGCCATGAGCATGAATGACATGAAAATACCCGAGACTTTCAGGTACAGAACTAACAATAACAGGCAACCCGCACAGACAAATCTGACAATGCTGGTCACGTGGCCATCTCTGAATTCTATTCTCTGTAAATCTGACCCGGAATAAATATGTAACCAGTAAAGTTGAACCCTTGAACTGCAGGCTTGCTTCCGGTCTGCAGCTCGGACTGAAGCTTAGTACACATGCGCTTGACTGGCCGGTATGATCAATTTGAAGTTCGGTAATCATTTGGTCAGAAGCCCCAAAGCACCACATATTGGTTACAATATATGGTTTTTCAGTTAATTTTCCCTGGCTAGAAAGTAATTTCAATTCCATTTGTGACTTGGGTACTTCTGATTAATATTTACCAAATGTCCTGTCTATCCGCATCCAATTGGAAGCCCAAATTGCAGACGCCTACAGTCAGTCGGCTCCTGATTTCACTTTTGATTCATTTAAAGCGGATCAAAACCCCACTACTGTACATGCACCTGTCCCCATTCCATTGCAGGGCGCCACCATCTTCCTCAATTGAATCTTGATTGGCTGAGCCAGGATAAGCTAACTCCTATGTGCACACATGGGTGTTCATTCAGTCCCAAAAAGAACAGGGGAAGTCAGGATTGCTAGGTATCCTGCCAACCAACCGAGAGCTTTGCATGCGCAGCTCCATCGCAGGGGGCAGCCATCTTCCTTCTTTCCCTTTATACCAATTTTTGGCCACCATAATGAGCTGGGCCAGGATGACTTTGAACTGCCATGTGCCTGCATGGGAGCACAATCAGTCTGGGCAAGAGTAGGGGAAAGCTGGGATTGCCGGGTACGCTGGTAAACGAGTCCAGAGATTCACATTTGCATTCACAATAATTAAACTTTAGTTAGGCTTTCTATCCAATCATTTTATTGAATTGCAAAACTTTCAACTTTGGCCCATGTGTACTCGCCATAAGGTAGCTGGTGAATTTGCATGACAGTGAAGCAAAAAGCATCTGGAAAAGCTGAGGTGCAGAATGGCACCACACATAGTACATGTTCACAGTGACATGTGCCCTACATTCAGGTTTAGGATGAAAATGCCTTCTACGCTATTTTTATAGGAAATTTCCATTTTGATTAGGAAATACAATGGCATTGCTGTCCTAGGCAGAGGGTTCTGACCGGTGTGTGTACATAAGCCACCTCACAATGTAGCCGAGGCAGAATAGTCAGCAGACAGGAGTGATAATTCCTAGAAATAAATCAGAGCAAAGGGCACAGATGCTGGACAGAGAAGTTTGCATGGCGCATAACACATGCAATAATACAAATGTTGGCTGGAAAATACCAGAGATATCAGGGAGGACAACCTTGGGTAAAGAAGGAGTGAGCATGGCAAACATTGCACATCTTCACTAGTGTGGGTTATCTATTATGACAAGATAGGAGCCCAAAAATGAAAGCAAAAGAGGGGGTATGTGTCAGAAGCAGACAGGGGAGTTCCTGGTCTGACGAACATGAAAGAACCAATATAAACCTGAAATCTGCAGGAATACCAATCAGCATTTTATATACAGCTGGCAGCAGACACCGACCGGAAGATGCCATGCCAACTCCAATGATTGGGTAACCTTGGAACAGCAAGTGGATACAAAGGGGGTTACTTTATGGTATTGCATGACCAATGATTCTTCTTGGCGACTACTCGGGTTTTGAATGAGATCTCTACCTGGGTCAAGTACAAAAAAACATAAAGTGGAACTAAGTCCCACTATACAAAATAAAGGATCAGGCCAGGTGGGCATTGCCAAATGGGACAGATCTTGGTCTTACCTGCCTGATCGTGCCAGGAATATATATAAAGGCTGAGCTGTGCAGCCTCAGCTTTGGTTGCTGGCAATCCCCGTTTTCCTTGCTCATGCAAAGAATGAATTCAGTCACCCCGGTACGGGCAATCAAGAGGGCAAAAGATCGTTGCTGGGCAGAAGAAAGGAATGACTGCACCATGCAAGGAAACATGGATAGATAAGTCCCAGGGCTTTACTTTCTCTTTAGGGCTGTGACTACTTATTATATACCGAAGCTGCACACACTGGATGGTCGTTTATTTGAGAATTAGCACCAGACACTGACCAAAGGGGGTAAGTAATTCAATGGGTGGGCACACAAAGATAAATTATCACACTGGCTATTTAGGTAACGGATTGTCCTGACAGCCCATACAATACCCAAGCATACCATTCTCTATTGGCCTTGTTGGATTCTTAAATAGCTTTCACAAGGCTATGGACCCTCTACCTGTCCTATCGGGCGGTGTTCTGCCTGGTGATTAACCAATCAGGAGCCAAGGATTGCATCCTGGGTGTCACATGGTCGCTTTAAATGGGTATGTCTCAGGACTGGAACGGACAAAGGAGGCGGCGGCGGACTGCATTCGAGTATCAATGGCTTGACCTGTCAAGAGAACCTGTCACATTGCCTGTACATTTTTATTCAATATAGACGCAATGGGAAATTCCACATGGAAGCTTGGTATTGGAAGGCTCATCATTCATTTATTAATGTTGAATTGTTATGTATCATGTTCTACAGACAACTATGAAACCCCTACAGGTAAGGTCAGGGCTACCCGAAAATTACTGGGCCCCCCCTTCCCATATATAAAAATTGCAAAGGCTCTTTAGATTAGGGCTAAGGTACCCCTTGTCCACCACCAAGTGCCCCAATGCCCAAGCTCACTGAAATCAAGGTGGGTGCTAACAGTGCGCCAACAAATCTGGGCCCATTTACAGTAATAAGCGGCTCGTTTGTTCTGAATACACAGCAGCACCCCACAACCCGCAGATGGTTCAAGTGCTTTGTGCTTCACCAGCTATTAATGTAAAATAATTGGCATTACAACAGATTTGGTTTGATTGCCGTATGTTACAATAATATGTCATGTGACCCAGAAAACCGGTACCCCACAATAGGTGCAACGCCCGCATGGTGCACACCGGCAGGATGTATGGATAGCGCCAATGTACCATGCGCCTTGTTTACACCGGGCACCATACAGATATCACAGCAGGGGGGCACCAGCTCATGGGGTGCCAGGCAAAGCACCCACTGGGGGCAACAATGCCCATTGCTATGGTAACAAGGCAGTGAGGACCCCATGGCCTGCTTATAGGCATGCTGGGCCCTGTAGTGTGAGCCCAGCTAGCTCATAGCAGGTAATGTATATGGATGATGTGTGCACAGCAGCATGCTTTACCCCCTCCCCCACCATCTCTCACCCCTTCGCATGCTCGGCCTCGTCCTCATTGTCGCCGTCTATGCCGCAGGTCTCCTGGTCGTCCAGGTCCAGGCTTTGCTGGCTGGCCGCAGACTCGCTGTCCTCCGCCATCACGACTCAGACACAGAGAGGGGAGGACGGAGCTGGGCGCCCGCAGCCAGCCCCAGCATCCTACACAGCGCAACCTGGCGGCCAGGAGAGGAAACTGCAGCACGCCTCCGCTCTGTCATTGCTTTTTATGACCACTAGGAGGAGCTCTACTACCATTCTCATTATCCCACCTATTGATTTGTGATTGATCTAACATGCAAGAATTCCTAATCAATTGAGCAATAAGCATCTAATAAAAATGTTGGTTGCAAAATCGATCAATTATTATCAATGAATAAAATTTATTCATAAAAATCATTTTTCGGCTTGCAAGCTACTTTTAAAATGGGAAAATGATCTACCAACAATAAAAACTTTGACATAACTCCTGTGCGCGGTAGAGTTTATTTTGAAAGGCAGGGCTCCGCTATCTACTGGTAGATCACGATACACCTGTTGGGCACCCCTGATTTAAATTATCATCCAGTATTGATATAGCAACAACATATTACGCAGCTCTGTACAAAGTCTATAGTCATGTCACTAGGAGCTCACAATCTAATGTCCCTACCATAGTCATATGTCTTTAATACAGTCTGTCAATTTTTGGGAGAGAAGCCTAGAAATGACTCAGCTGCTCAGCTCCCCCCATGCGTCCCAATCCTAGAAATGACTTTGTCCTCTCCACGTTCCAGTGGCTCCCTCACAGCAGGGACTTACATGCTCTGTTCTTTTCTTCTAGCAGCAACTCGGCTGACCTTGTTCCTCCTGACCTAATAGCTCACCTCACCCTGCTTTCCCCATCCCAAGAATTACTCCTCAGCTCAGTGACCCCTCCCATGAGTAATTCAGTATTTTCAGCCTTGTTTTTTTCTTCATCTCTTATTATTGTTATTATTAACAACAGTATTTATATAGCGCCAACATATTATGCAGCGCTGTACATTAAATAGGGGTTGCAGATGACAGATAAAAATGGACAGTGACACAGGAGGAGGAGATGACCCTGCCCAGAAGAGCTTACAATCTAGGAGTTGGGGGGAGTATCACACAATAGGAGGGGGATTTAGAATGGTGGGAAGTAGTGACGGTTTCAAAAGACAGAAGACGATGGGTAGGCAAGTTTGAAAAGATGGGTTTTGAGCGCTCTTTTAAATAAGCAGAAAGTAGGAGCAAGCTGACAGGGATGAGGAAGACTATTCCAGAGAGTGGGGCAGCGCTAGAAAAGTCTTAGAGCGGTGTGTGTGATGAGGTTATGAGTGAGGTAGTCAGGAGTAGGTCATTGGAGGAGCGGCTAGGGGGGTAGTTTCCATCAGGTCAGAAGGGTAAGTGGAACAAAAACCTTGGAGGGATTTGAAGGCAAAGCACAAGCTCTTCACTTTTAATGTTAAGGCAGTGATGGGAACATGAGTACTAGTAGCAGTCAACCATGAACAATGACTCCACATGTGTGCATATAATCACCATCACATGCTGCATGTAATTCACTCCTCAGGCAGCTATTTCCTCCACATGTCCAGCAAGGAAACGAACAATTTCAATAGTACAATTGCACTGCTAAAACCATCAATGTGCTCCTCTTTTAGGAGTTGCTACTTTCTAATAATGTACTTGTTCAAGGATACAATCAGATTGTAACAAATGTGATGAGCTTTTTTTTAACTCCAGCTGGATCATACAGGAGTCCCAGGTTACATACGAGACAGGGACTGTAGGTTTGTTCTTAAGTGAAATTTGTATGTAAGTCCAAACAGGTAAATCATTTTAATAAATAAAATTAGTACAGCTGTTTGTCTCAACATGTTATTAGGCAGTGTGGTGTCAGTTACTGTATACAATCCTCACTGTGAGCTAATCACAAACAAAGCAAAAAAAAAAAAAAAAAACTTTTAACATTAATTACTTTTGATATGCAAAAAGAAACAGTTGCAGAGTTTGTCTTGGTCAATAAAGAGTTACAAGAGTTTGCAGAAAGAACTCACTCCCCTAAGATCACCCCTAACCTCAGCTGTGTTTAGCAAAAGATTTCTTCTGCAAGTCATGCCAATCGCCCCCCTCAAGCCTCCATCCTGCACACAAGCAGCAGGGAAGCCCCGTTTGTCGTGCTTATGTCGGATGTCCTTCCAAATACTGAGCTGACATTTTTGTACCAGAAAAGTAGTTACGAGAGGGCCAAGGTGGAGTTAAGGGTTAGTGGCAAATGCAGGGAGCACTGTGGCATATACCACATCTCTAGCACATATGTACCACATTCATGTCTGAAAGTGACTGATGCAGCACAATGCCCCAGCAATATATTTACACCTCCCCTATCCCCAGAAATGGCCCTGGTCAGGTCAGATACAGAGTGAAAATTTCCAGTGGATACTAGACATAGGAATTACTAAATTTGCCCAACAGGCAAACTACTGTTTAAGAGGATGGGTGTGTGCAGTTGGGGCACGGTCATGGGGAACATGTACCAAAAAATATACTTTAAGATTTTTTAGAGGAGGGTTTTTTCACATGGCTTGATAGCCAAGTATAAAATCCTTAAAATAATAAGTTTAATTAACACAATCAGGGGCAAAAGGGAAAACTTTAGAGGCAAATTATTAACTTTTCAGATTTTTGAAGCACCTACAAAGCTCCAGATAAAATTTCATTCATACACCACCCAGCGGAATGTTATCTCGCTACATAATTGGTGTACAGTAAGCGGATATGTTTGTTATATGGCGGGATTGACAATGTGCATGGAGTTTGTAGTGCAGCAGTTTAAGTCATCCTTCAGATATAACTGGATGTTATTTACCTGTAGCAGGGTTCTGCAATAAGCAGTTCTAGAAAATGGGAATAGTCGTTTAATTATTCATCACTGCCACAATGTGGGCACAGTATGCCCATTCTTAGGTTTTAAAGGTAAGGATTCTTGGATATAGCTTGAAAGTGCTCACACCTATTGGGTATAAAGATACCTAAAGCCCAACTCCGCCTCTTTTGTATCCCCTGCCCTTTCCCATTCTAACACCTCACCACTATCCCTGCATATGCAATTTGCAAATGTTGCAATTGGCATTTTTTTCCTTTCCAATCTAAACTCTGCAGATACCATGCCCAGTTCAGGTATATACACAGCCAGCATTGATACAGACATTTAATGGAAGTTTGGTATACAGTTTGCAGAAGGAGTTAATGGCCCATTAGGCCGGAAGGTAAAATCCCCAAAGGCCGGGGATTAATGTAACGAGAGAATCCACAAAATGTAAACCTTAATTTATACTTTCTTCACTTTTACATGCAGACCATGCTGTCCAGCTAAACTGGCGATTGGGATAACTATTATATTTACAGGGGTGTCAATAGATATCAGTTTTAGGATATTTTTTTTCTGGTGCAGCAAACAAAGTTTCTTCATAAGGTGCATCGAAGACTATCCAGCCCAAGAGGTGATCAGGTGTTAAAGGACACCCCGACAGATGACATGGGATAACCTGTGACGAGGAATCTAGAGGAACTCTTGGACTCTACCAAAGCACCCCAACCCTGTTATCAAGTAGCAACCCCCAGGATCTCCCCAGCAGGGTTACGAGAGGGCTTCAGGTTTGGAGAGGCTATCCAGCAGAAACACAGCAAACCAAGGCAGAGTAAACAGGCTGAGGTCTGGGTAGGTGGCAAACAAGGCAAGGTCATGTAACGGCAACGATCACAAGCAAAGTCAGGGTCAAAGTCCAGAATAGCAGAACTGGCAGAGAAGCAGATAACACACTAAGGTTCCAACCAGAACCTGGAATCAGAGAGGTTTAAATAGGACAGGACTGAATCCAGGAACCAATCTGCTGATTGGCTGCAACAAATACTCTAAAATCCCTTTCAGCTGTGCACAGCTTCTGTATCTGTGCAGGGGATTATTATTATTAAACAGGGTTTATATAGCGCCAACATATTACGCATCGGTGGGCAGAGACATCATGTCTGATTTTTTCTATTTTATCTCTAAAGTAGGTGGCAATGTCTTGGGCAGAGATGCAGAGAAAGGTGGAAACGTCACAGCTAATGGGAGGCTGGCGATGCTGCTGGTTGCTAAACAAATGTTCCGCAAGTGTAGAAGTAACACAATGATTCAGTGATTTCCCTGTAGAACCTTAAGCGTTGTCAAGAAATCCATACAAGAAATGGGAAAATACCAGATCTAGCATCAGGATTATCAGCTCACAGCAACACTTATAATGTCTTGCTTCTACTTTAGTTTTGCTAAAACCATGTCACTTAACCTTAGCTCATGGAATCCCTAGCAATCTCTGCAGGAATCCCAACACTGATGTGCAGCAGGGGAGGCAAACTACACCATAGGCAATCACATTTGTATGTGGCCCCTGTGAATATCCTAAAAGGCAACCATGTGGCCTATTGCTACTTGGGGGAGGTTGGGACTGCAGAAAAGCCTGCAGCAGAATGCTGGAGCTCACCACAAATCTGCAATGGCCCTAAAGGTTCCATGGTGCATAGTTAATTATTCCTCCCTTGTATTTATTTAGTGCCAATATATTATGCAGTGCTTTAGAAAATCCAAAGTCATATCACTAATACAGACTATATATTATATATTATTCTGCTCTGCTTCTCCCCAGACAGATACATAAACAATCATTTATTTTTTTTTAACACTTCCTAAATAGTAAAGGACTATGACATGTTAAGAGGAAGATGGCCTGTTTAGTAGTTGACTCATCCTAGGGTAGTCAAATTTTCTATCACGTTCATAAGTACAAAGCAAGGGTATATCATACATAAGGTAATACAAAGTCATTTAACGGAAAACACTGCATGCATACATTTCACATACTTAATTTCGATGTGCTTTACCTGAAAATTTTTAGGGTAGTGATCAGGTGTCTTTAATCTTAACCTAACCCCTGCACCTTACCTTAGAGCTGGCCTCACCTGTCGAGGACAATTGGTGGTCATTGTGTTCAGCATTCTCCTAACATCAGCAACTATGCCATTAGGGAAAGTAAGCACCATAACTAAGACCATTTATTGGCCTTCAAATTACAATATGATAATATATGCCTTACCACACCATATGATGTGTGATAGCTTAGAACAGAACCTCAACACACATCTACATGTGGGTACCACATTCAAACTGTAGTGCACCATGCCTCGTCCCTCTTATTAAAATTATTGGATTGCCATAATATAGAACACACCAAAATGCATGATGGAATTTTCAGTTGTGCTAAGGAAGAATGGATCTCTAAGACTAACACATCCAGAACTCTTTTTGATCTCTTGTAGATAATTAAGACTTTGCTTGTATGTACAACTTCTATTTTTAGCACCTGTCAATCTGTCCCAGCTTATCTACATTTGGCTAATTTTCTATTCAAACTGAAGCTACAGCCAACTGTCAATCTAAATTCCTGAAAAGTGAAAAGTGTATATCCTGGTTTAGCTAATAGCACAGTTTCTCTTCAAATGTTGCATATTATTCACAGTATTGTCCCCTTAAGGGTGGGAAGAAGCTGTAGGTGGGTGGTTGTCCCTGTATTGTGACCAAACTTTTCAGTAACCACCAAAAAACAGCTGGGCGGTTAATGAAGGGTGCTGGGTGGTGCGCCCAGCTAAAAAGGGCTGGGGAGAATACTGATCCACCAGGGCATCACATTATATGAAAGGCGGTATTACTGTTCTGTTTTTAAAAGCTGGTACAAGCTATCCCAACCACTGTATCTACACAGTCTAAAGCCACATACACACGTGCAATAATAGTCGTTGGAAAGGATCTTTCACGATCCTTTCCCAAGACTAAGCACTGCATGATGCATGAATGAGCGCTGTACATACAGCACCGTTCTGCTCTATAAAGAGGAGGGGGAACGATGAAGCCGCACCCTGCTGCGCGCCCTACCCCTTCCCTTGCATTGGGATCGTTCGTCGTCCATCATCCGTGGATCCGCCAGGATGGTCGCTCAGCCGATGGACGCTGTACACACGCCAGATTTTTGTCCGATTATCGGGCAAGAACCACTGAACGTGTGTACGTAGCTTAGGACAGAGGCTGCGTATCACAAAATACAAAACATACCAAAATTGTGCATATGGAAAACAGATTGCAAATATTATGTTTAACAAAGAGTTCTAATAGTATGTGCCTGCACCAGTAACTGAACACACCATCCACCATAATTTTTCTGTCCACCCAGATTGGGTATTTTATCTCTAGGTGAGCCTAGTCAGCCCTGGGTTCTTGGATGTTCTTAACAGACTTTCCAGTCATAAATCCTGAATTTCTTTGTGTCCTCCTGGAAGATCCCACTAGTCCTTCTGGAAGATCCCACTAGCCCTTGTGTATTCTAGTTCCTTTTTCAAAATTCTCTATGCAATTAGAAAAAAAAATCCAGAATGGCGAATGTAAAGTCTTACAGTGGCCAAAAGCAATTGTGCAGACTTTTTTCACCAATAGATTACCTGAAGAAGAAACTCTTAGGTCCATCAAAATGCAACATGTTTGGGTGGACTGACCCTTTAACTACTTCATTAATATTTGTTGCCAACAGGAGGAAAAAGAATGTTTCGATTCTCCACTTTCCTATTCTTATAAAGATTATAATGCTTTGATTGGCTTTCATCCTGACTTGGTTGATAAGGGGTACCACTCTTTTAGTGGGCAACCATATTTTTTCTGATATTTCTAGCTCATATAGGCCCACTGAGTAGCTTCAAAATATCAAACAAAATATATATATTTTTTGGATAGTGAGGGAAAAAAATGAATCTGGGACATCATTAGAAAACATGTATGTCCAATAACAACATTTAACTAGAAACAAAGTAAGGAGAGCTCATCAACAGTAACAATGATAGAAAAAATAGAGACAAGGTGGCCAGAACCGTAGCCAGATTTATTTCTTTGTAATGTATGTATGAGGAAGTGCTAGTACACGTTGGGGTGGGTAGGTCTATGGTGACTTGATCCATGGAGGGTTCTCGAAGAGGAGTGCTGCCTATAAATAGAAAGCTTAAAGGTCACTTTATTGGTGCTTGACATAAAACATAGCCAACATAGAGAATTGGGGAGAAACAGTTTTTTTAGGGTAAAGCAGAACTAAATTATTTTTCCACAAAAATTGCTATACCTTTACTAGAGAATGGACAGGCAATGTATCATCAGCAATAAAATAAAAATTACCTGCCCCATCACAAATTTTGTAAATACATTCACCTGTCTCCATTTAGTCACTGGAGCTTTCATATTCTTCTTTTGTTCATTCTTTGTGCCATTTTGATTGGCCTTGCCAGAATGACGTAACTCGGGAATAGGCGTTCATAAGGAGTTCATTTAGCCCAGGCAGCCGCAGGGGAAGCCTTCATAGGAGCAATCAGGCAGGTAAGTATGTCTTATTGCAGAATGGACATTGAAATAAAACCTTGCCCGATTGCATATTTTGCATGAATAACTTTAGTTCCACTTTAACAAATTAGAACAAACAGATGTTATCTTTAAGGAATAAATAAACCCAATATACTGAAACAGACTGGCTATGCTTTACATCATACACCATACAATAATGTTCTCAAATTTGCTGGACATTCCAAAAATTTCCATCCATAGTAGGATATGGATTTCCAAGATGTCTGGAGGAAGCTAGACAAGAAGATGGGAATTAAATCTGTCCAAAGAAGCCATCAACAGTCGTAAGCAAACAGAAGTTGTAATTATTGTGCATTTGATCAAAAACTAACAAAACAAGTTGGTGTGACATGGCCTTTAACTGTTATTGACTGGTCCAAAACCGACACACTTTGAAAAACACAACCACCAATAAGGTTTTAAAAGGTTTATTTTAATTATAATTCTTGTATAACCAAGCAGTTCATTAAAGAGAATGCACAGAAAAGTCATTCCAGCACTTCAGAATGTTAGATAATGTCCTCATGTCCGATGCCCACCAAGTCAACAGGGGGCAGAGGCATCAGCTTCTAAAGTAACAGAAAAAAAAACTATTTACATTAATATGCTCGTGACACTAAGTGGGGTCTAGATGTCTTCTAGTTCTCTTCAGCTACGTGGAAATCTACAGTACACATAGGTAGTGAAAAGCATACATCATACTGAAATGAGAGACTGAGCCGAGATGGATTCTGGGGCATGCAAAAACATATGAAACATGGAGGAAAATTAAAAAACAAAGCAACAAAATACCAACAAATAAAATAAAAGTTATTAAAATGGATGAATGTGGTTTTTTGCACACAAGCAGTATATATATTCTTTGCCTCGAGTTAATAGATTTCTCCTGCTAAACAAAAGAAAAGCTTTGACACTTCTAGGGTCATTATAAAAAAAGGAAGGCTCCAGTCATTTCGCCTATTTCGCCTAAGAACCTACCACCTGCTGGCACTCAACTTTGCCATGCATCTACCATTCTTTTGAAGCCCTCATTAAAAGTACCCAGAGCTTTAAAATATGGAGGAGCATGTGACCTCCTCCCAGCATGGCAAAGCAGCTAACTCTTAGGTCAGGGGGCAAATTTGCCCTGTTTATGGGACATATATAGAGCGTTTGGACTGCTGCCTCCAATAAAGAAATGGGAAAATGGGACAGAGCAAAGGAGAGAATTAATAGGTGTGATTGAGAATTATTAGGTGTGATAACCGGTCACATGAATGACCCAAAAAAGTAGTGGTAATGCATTAGAAAGTCTACCAAAAAGTTCAATAAAAAAAAAAGATAGTATTGATAAAAAATTAGGAAGCATTTCAATTCAAAAACCAAAATGTAGACACATCAACACAACCAAGTGAGCAGAGCCCAACCCAAATATTAGGACCCCAGTATCAAATTCAGGTTAATTTGCGAGTTCTGCAAAGTCACTGACATTTTTTCTTTTAATTGTCACATCTTAGACATCAAATGTTCCAGTTATGCCAGCCTTATCTTATAGCTTATCAGGAGAAGCATGAGAACCAGATTCTACCTGCCTGCATAAACCTTTAACTACTTTTGGGATGCTATTAAAAAGGCACTTTGAGAATAGGGATCAAATTCTACAAAGACAAAAAACAGACAATGCACTTTGTTGTTTCAATTTAGGGAAAAAAAAAACACAAAAACTTAATACCAAAAAAGTTCAAATCACAGCTTTTTAAGTAGAAATATATTACAAAATGAGAGTAAAAGCAGGTTATAATGCAAAATAAAAGAAAATCTTTTTACAGCCTCATAATATTAAAAAAAATTAAAAAGCAGCGCCTAAGCAAAAAATGTCAGTTGGTGTATAAGCATCAATGCATAGCCTTTTGTTTTGTTTTTTTTTCAAAAATGTCTACATTATGACACTGAATATCAATTCCACTGTATAACGCTGAAGTACAGTGAACACTATTGGTTTGCAAGACTACAAACTTGTTACATGCTCCCCATCTCGGGAGGTTAGTGGTCAGAACCTATCAAGGGTAAAAAAAATCTCCATTCTTCAAATCTTTACCCACTGATTAAAAAAAGACTGAGATAGTGCTACACTGGGCTGTCATTTTTTTCCATGAAAAGTAAGCAAATTCTTAAAACCCACTCCTCGTTTAAAAGAATAAAAAAATTTGGAAACCACTCAGTCGCTGATCAGTTCCAGTCAAACCCCCGATTCTACAAATTAAATATTTCCAAAGAAAGATATTTGGCAATTTATTTTTTTTAGCCCACTTGGTGGTGCGTTAACTCATTTCATGTTGAAAGCCAGGAGCGGTCGTTCCTCCCGCTTTTGCCAAGGACTTTTTTTGTTCTCTCCTTGGTCATCAGAACCATCATCGTTGATGGAATATTGGTGTTCGGGACTGTTTAATGGCACAGGTGAGGAATCTTCAGTTCGTTTAATAGTTTCTTCCTGAAGGCTTGGTAACTGGCCACCGCTCCTCCTGGTTGGCGCCTCTGTAAAAACCCTGTCGTCCTCAGGGCTGCACACAGCTGTGCCACATTCGCTACCGCTTTGGTCCATGTCATCTAAATAAACCAGCTGAGTATAGGCTGAGCTGTCAGACACCTTCTGGTCTTTTTGCTGGTGCTCCTTTAGGGTTGGGTGTTGCTGCTGTAGAAAAGCAAACTTTTCTCCTCGTCCTTTTCTCCCAGATTTTGGTTCGTTCATGTCAACGCCAGAATCCAGACTGGCATCGTTGCTGCCATTTTTTCCTGCTCTTTGGAGATCAATGTATGAATGTCTTACATGGGCATTTGACCGACCATCTAGAGACACAAACCAGGCACGGGGATGGGGCATTGGTCGACCACCACCAAGCTCAAGAAGAGCTTTCTCCGTCAAAAGCTGAACTTCACCATTAAGCTGAGCAATAGCAGCGTCATTGAGGGAAGCAGGGATAGAAACCGATTCCGACATCACAGTGTTCTGCCCGCTCCACTCTACTCCTTCTCCATCTTGCAAATGTTGTTGAGATGCAGCTTGGGAACTCAGTTGTGAGGAGGTCTGGGGATGTTGGGTGTGAGATTTGGAAAGTTCTGCTTGGAGCCGCTCAAGCTCGTACTGTTGCTCAGCAGACACAATCAGCTGCTGGCTGACAAAAGGATGCTCTGCTTGAAGTTTCATGTAGTGAGCTGGGATGACCAAGGTAGGCAAGACATTTCGATAAACGCCATCATTGACCTGATCCACAGAATTAAAGCATATGAGCTGACCAGGGCGAGGAAAGGAGGTTGGCCTTTCAAGATGATCTACAGACCTTGACATCATACATTCATTAGGTCGTCGGTCCATGACCTGCTCGCTTTCAGGAGCGGAAGGCACGGGGTGACTTTGTTCCTGAAGGTTTAGCTTGCTTCCTGATGAAATGTTGGCTGTGGACAGCTGATCTTTATTTTCAAACAAAGGCTGGCAGATCACCGAGTTGTAGCTCCGACGATAGTCGTCTTTCATAGGAGAGATGTACCCGTCGGAGATTTCAGCTGACTTTCTGGATTTTAACAGGAATTGATCCAGAGATTTGTTGTACACCTGTCTCAAAGTCCCACTCGGAGTCAGGTTGTCGAAGGACATTCGGCTTTTCTCGTCCTGCTGAGAAAGCAGCTCTTCCCTGGAGCTAAAATCGCGTGAGGTATTATAGGAAGGCTTAAGCATCGGGGTATGTATATCGGCCTCGCCACTTGAGGACATCATCTCCATGTGTATAGGGCTAATTAAATTGATGTGGGACATGGAGGTGGCCTGGTCCTTCTTGGAGGAATCCAAAGCAGAGGACAGGTGAAGCTTCCGGTGATGCTGGCGAGGCTTTAAGCATTTTCTCCTACCAAAACAGAAAGGCAGAACAGATTAGAATACAAGAAAGGAACATAGTAAAATTAAAGCTAGGGGTTAAAACTAAACCCTTGGCAAACAGCTAAATACACAGATGAGCTTTCTCAGACCATGGCCGAGATTTTTTTTAAAGCTCTCCAAGATAGGAAAAGATAGATGGGTCTTCCCATGATAATCTCGATCTCCAGTCCTGGAAGAGATCCATTCCAGGTCTCCAGTCCTGGAAGAGATCCATTCCAGGTCTCCAGTTCTGGAAGAGATCCATTCTAGGTCTCCAGTCTTGCAAGAGATCCATTCTATGTTACCTGAATCACCCAGGTTTCCCCATGATAGTCTATCTTCTCCACTCTTGGAGAGCTTTATTAAAACAGACCCAGTGCATATGAACTAATCTCCCACCACAAAGAAAGCTGATAAAAAAAAAAATTTTGATTTTAGAAATTCCTTGCAACAAAAAAGGAGCTCCAATTAAGAATTGGGTTATTAAAGAAAACCTCTACTCATATACAGGCTTACTCCTAATTTACTGGAAATATAAAGAGAAACAAATCATACGGTTTCTGCCATTAGAGAAGATGGGAAGAGGAGTGTTTAAGCAAAAAAAGCTGACTGCATCTGCTTTAAGATCAGAGCTTCAAATCTTTATAGGATGAGGTTAAGTTTGGGGTGTTGTACATAGGAATGACCACCAGAGGGTGCCCATATTCAATGAAAAGTTTAGGCAGTTTTGTAACATTTTCTTCTATTATTTTAGCATTTTTTTACTGCTGCATCGGGGTTTGGAAATATGTCAACTTTAAATACAATCATGTTTGCAGTTTATATTACAGTAAGCAGTGGTGGTGTACTTTTTAGTCCTTGATCCTTGGGGAATATTTGTAGTTTGTATGAAACTCTAATTTAGCTAGTTTCACCTATTAGAGATAAAAGCTTTTAAAATGTGTCAGTGTTCGTTTTCTTTGACATTATGAAGTTTTATGTTTAGAACCATAATACCTTTCTTAAAGAACTTCCACCTACCCCTTTTGCTCAAAGTAAACATACTCTAGTCTGCTGAGTTCTCCATCCCTCATGATATTAAAAAAATATATATATATTTAGGTTTATACTCAAGTATGTGTAGTATATATTAATAAAAAAAAGGATGTGCACAGCAGCAGTATAGCCTTACCTGCAGTAATACAGCAACAGACAGAACAGGACCAAGAGGATGATCACAATCCCCCCTAATATGGCCAAAAGGAAGAGGGTATGGTAACTTGTAAAGTCATGGGTCACCACTGGATCTGAAAACCAAGAAAAAAAAAATGAGTATTACTGGACTTTCAGATATATTATCATTATATCACAAAATGAAGACTGTGATTTACCAGGAAACATGTCATCAGTATGGAGTAACAGAACGCAGTCATTTTATATTGTTTGCCATAAATGAGAATTCATGTAAAACCAACCTGCTTCCTAGAAGTCTGCTGAGTATGTATAGAATGGGAAGAAGCAGCAGCTGCTGAGTAACACTAGGATTTATGTAAGCACAAATTGTAGTTAAAGAAGGAACAGGAGAATTTTACTTTGCTTGAAAGTACAAAAGATTGCTGGCTGATTTTTGGCAAGTGGGCACCGAGAGTAGATATACTTATGTCAATCTCTGTCTAGCAGACTGGTAGGATTTGTATAACATGGCCTTTCCGAACCCTCTTAACACGGAGGAACCCTCAAAATCACTTTCAGGTCTTGGGGGAACCCCTGCTATAATTACTATATCCATAGCTCACAGTACATTAGTGTATTGGTTAGTATGAAGAATGCTTTTTACAACACTGGCCAGTGCAAAGAATGTCATCCTTATAGATAGCCATTGGTGTCACTGGGAAGCAAAAGCACTCACTGCTCAAGGAACCCCTGGAACTTCTGGAGAAACCATTGTCACAGAAAACCTTAGTTGAAAAACACTTGTATAGAATCACCCTAATGCTGAAGTTCCATCTGCCTATATTAGGCTCTGTACTAGATCTTTTCCAACGACTAACCACTGCACAATGCATGAACCAGCGCTGTACATACAGCTCTGTTCTGCTCTATGGAGAGGGGAGAACGGCGGAGTGTCACCCTGCTGCAATCTCTCCCCTTCACTTCCATTGTCCGTGGATCTGCCAGGATGGTCATTCGAGTGATGGATGACAGGCGCTGTACACACACGCCAAGCCCCGAGCCAATTAGCGGATGAGAACCATTGCACATGCGTACCCAGCCTTACTCCTGGTCCCTTTAAAACATGACATTGAAAACAAAACAATTCTGCTGCCATTGCATGCCCTATTTTAGACCTAGCAATGTCATCACTGTGGTTCTCTATGTAGGCTGCTTAGAGTTGGAAAGGGGTTGGGGAGGAAAGGGCTAGGTTGCAGCTGTATTGCTTTGTTATTATGGTCAACTAACAGATACCATACTGCAAGCCAGTGATCAAGATAAAGCATGCAAAATGAAATCCTTATTCGTTGTGCAAAGCTTTAAAACTTAATTATAGGCAAAAAATTAAATACATGAAAACAGACATCTGAAGGGACTGCATAGGGCAGTGTTCTCCCTAGCCCCTTTAAGCCAGGCGCACTACCCAGCACTTTTCAGTAACCACCAAAAAACAGGTTGGGTCACAATACAGGGGCTGCCACTCACCTATAATTTGTTCCCATCCAGATGAAAAAAATCTCTGGGTTGAACACTGCAAAGGGATTTGTTTTTATGTTCATCTGGTTCGTGTATACACAGCTCTGACACACATCACACTTGGCCAACAGGGAAGGGGACCTCAATTTTAATACTGCATTTACATTACAGGTAAAGTAAAAGGAGAAGCAGTAGAATGATAAGTTAATCATTCTGATCTCTCCTCCTATCTCCATGTTCTGTGTTTGCACAATAACACCAAAGCACAACTAGCTTCCCAGTTTATGGGCACAGTCTGTGCACAGAGATTGATCCTTTTTTTAAATGTGAATATTTATTTAATATACTAAAATAAATAAATAAATATACAAAAAAAGACAAAACCTATTATAATATACCTGGGTTTGACGGAGACATGGCGGCTACCCAATATCCCATCTGTGGGGCAATGTACGTCCAGGTCAGCTGGTTTCCCTCCTGCTTGATAATGCCAATGCTGCTTTTTATCCATGTTCCTGCAACAACAGAAAAAAAAGAAATTCATTATTAAAAAAAAGAAAGTGTATTGTATGTGACAGCCATGTGAAACATCATCACAATCTGAAAATATTCACATTTATCTATAATATTGTTGTACAATTTTACAGAGAGATAGAAGAGACTAACACTTTATATATATATCTTGACTTTCCCTGTAAATGCCAACACTGGCCCTGCCCCTTCCTCATCTACCCCTACCTACTGGTCCTGCCCTCTGCCTCTTCCCCTACTGCCCGTTCCTCCTGCCCTCCGCCCCTTCCCCCATTGCCTCTGTCCTCCCTACTGGCCCTAACTCCTGCCCACTGGTCCTGCCTTTTGCTGCTCTCTTTACTATCCCTACCCCCCCCCCCCCTCACTACCCCACTCCTACTTTACCTGTGCCTTCCCTTTAACCCTGCTCCCTGCTTCTCCCTACTTGCTCCCCGCTTCTCCCTCTGATGCCACAAAAAATAAGAAGAAAGGACTTGAATGAAAATGCTTCCAACTTTGGTTATTAATTTCTCCACAATGCCTATATTTTCATAGGTGATTAAGGGCTTGTTTTAAATACCTTGACAAACATAGTCTGGGCCCATGTTCACTTTAGGATTAATTCAGGACATGGAATTTTTGTACCTTTTGCTTTAAATTTTTCTTATGTAAGATTTAAATTATTTTTATATGCAAGGTCATCCATGCATTGTGCTTTGCAGTATGGCAGGCCATTCATCTGAATGAGATACTTACAGCACCACACAAAAAAAAAAATGTGCATGCACCATTATCTGGTTAATCAGTGAACCACACTGCAGGAAAGGTACATGTGGTAACTACACTTGCAGTGCAATGCACCTCAGGTCTGTAGACCGGGAACATTCTGGTGTTGATCATTTTTATGAGTTACACAAGTTATCATCCAGAGTTGCATATGTTGCGCTGCATCACACAGATGTAAACCATTTCCACCAATCTCATTTATCCCATATATGACAACCAACCTCACTTTCCAACACATCTCAAATGCCCGTTGCATATCACCACCCGAAGATTCCCGCAAAACATTTCCTATCCCTGCAGATCATGATCTAGCTTTTATATATTGTTTACCTGTGTCACAGCACCAATCTGCTGCATTCATTTGATGCAGGTAACGGTGATCACTGACCAAATGTTCATTGTATTGCTTAAACCTCAATTTCAAATCCATAACTGGCACAGAAAACTGCACCCTAACCCGATATGTAACCACTAGATGGTGCGGTTGTATAAAAAGCGGATACGGTATTACAGAAAACATTAATATTTAAAGTCATTTTTAGGCAAATTTTCAGCAAGTCATGGTCAGCTGTTGCAAAGAGACCATCCAACTTCATCACTGAGCATGAAAGGAGGTGAATGTATTCACCCCACACCCAGAATTAAAGAGTTATCATGGGGTAGGAATGGGTTCTTGCAGCATAAAGTGGAAGCAAATATCACAGAAATGTCATATGATGCTTTATGGGAGTTTTGATCAGTAATGAAAGGGGTGGGGGTCATGTTTGTACGTTTTAGACTTCTACACAAAACTGTACTGGTTGCCAGATATTATTAATAATAAACAGTATTTATATAGCCCCAACATATTACGCAGCAATGTACATTAAATAGGGGTTGCAAATAACTGATAAGGACACAGTGACACAGGAAGAGGAGAGGATCCTGCCCAGAAGAGCTTACAATCTTATCACCAATGTTACAAGTGCTAAATCTGATTAACACCGATGGAGGGTCTCACCATTGACTTTGGGGCAAATGTTTAATTTGCATCAAATAAGAACACTCAGTATGCTTTATATGACTGATTAGATCAGAGCCCCATAACCTCTATGCATTTACCAAAACTTTTGTATACAGCAGAGTGACCATCTCCTATCACAGATGGTGGGGTTGTCAGTGTCACATCTAACTGCAATGCAATACAATGGGCTAAAGCTACAGCAAAAGGGACACCAAATGTTCCACTTTCACAGAGGCTCCCCCTTCTACCATCCAATACTATAATACTACTATTTTCTAAATTGTTATTGTCAACAAATAACCCAGATATTCTTTTTCTGAAATTAAACTTACAAGAATAAACTATAAGTTACAATGAGCAAAACCACCTTTATGGCTACATATTTCCATGTATTGGTTGCATACGTGTTTCATAATAAATATACATCTATGTGTGTATGTATATTATATATATAATTATATAGTTCAACCCTGAATTTTTCATAAGCCAGTTGGGAACAAATTGTAGGTTGGTGGCAGTACCTGGATTGCGACCCAACTCTTCAGTAACCACCCAAAAACAGCTAATTGGATACACATACAAATACGTGTTTCCCCCAGCCTCTTTAAGCTGGGTGTACCACCCAGCACTTTTCAGTAACCACTCTGTTGTTGTTTTTGAATGGTTACGGAAGAGTTGAAAACAAGGGATGGCTATAATAGATGATGGCGTGCTCAGTGGTGTGTAAAAAAATCTACAATATTTTTTAAAAAGTTTCATAATTGCCGCAGGGAGGGGGACCTTTTATCCACCCAGTGTTGGACTTTGTGGAGACCCCATTACTATTTGGTTTAAGAAAAGACTGTAATACTTAGTTTCAAAATATTACAAATGTACAGGCTTATTTAGGAAAGACTGAAAAGTCTTAATGTAGTATTACATACTCTGAAGTAGGTAACCAAGAGTTGAGAGCGCAGCTTAGGTCCAACATTTGCGACTCTGAAAACAACCTGACTTTATGCTGATATCATGTGCCTTTTAAGTGTACATATCACAATAAACTAAAAAATGGAATTTTGATCACTGTATGTTGAGTAATTGAATAATGTACTGCAGTACATGCTTCCTAAAAACTATTTTTAATAAATGCTGCACCCAAATCTCTGGGAAATGGACAAAAATGGGGAATGGAGAATTGGGAACTATAAGGAAAGCGTAGTGGCTGAGAGTTCCTCATTAAAATATTTTGTAAAACACATTTTTTAAAAAGGCACAGAACATCATTGGGAGCCTTATCACTTATATTTTACTTAAAATTAGGCTATTTAGTCAGTGAAGGTTTCCAGCAGGGATGACGGCATTGTCATGGGACCAGCAGTTCAAACATTGCATGAATGGAAGCAGTCGTGGCATCTGTTTCTTCGCTGACTGAGTTGGAGTTGAAGCAATGAATAGGATTAGCATAAGGAGAAGATAGGCTCTGACAGCACACTGGGAATAGGGGCAAATATCATCAGTGAGGGCTGATGTGACAGCTTGAAAGCTACCATCCAATTATGTACAATGCAACATATGTCCCTTTTCAAGAGCGTTTTAATAAGAACTATCTAACAAGGACATTTTTCTGCAACACGAAATCAGTAAACAGAGCTGAAGATTATCTGTGAAGTTTTTCACTTGTAGAGAACCAATTTGGGATAGTCAGTAACAATATGGTTTGATTTAAAATCAAAGCACAACTATAGTAAATTTGGGTTTTATTGTAAGCTATATAGATTGCTACAATGTTTTCTATTTATTAGTTTAATTATTTTATTATACACACACACACTAATACACCAGGAGCTGTTTACTTTCAGACTATCTCTATATAAACCTTTGTACAAAGTCTTGAACAAGAAAGGAAAGTAAAGCTGAAAAGAAAAAGGTCATGTATACACCTGCCTCTGAAGTGCATGATCCCACACAACTCCCTGAAGTGGACACCTTGCCAGCCGCTCCAACACCAGTCTGCACATCTGACAGCTGGCGGCAGTGAATGGTACCGCTACTGCTAATTTCCGCCCCTATTCACTCCCTATAGGGCTGCTACCATGTAGCATATCCTGGGAGGCAGTGGTACCTGCTATGAGGAAGCATTAAAAACACTGTAACCTCACCTCACATGTGTGAATCTAGCCCAACATATAATTCATGAGCTACTGTAATTTGAAATTATCCTGGAGTAAAAAGTTCAATTTGCTTTCTGTAATTAAATTCAAAAATAATGTACCATTTTTTAAATCCAGTAACCCATTTCAACAAACTATCAGTCCTGTAGAGGTTGTTAAAGTTACTGCAACAAGAACTGTTGTACATAACAAAAATGTTCCTATATTATACTTAAACAACAGTTCTATAATTGGCAAACATAGAAAAGTTTTTATTTAGACTTTAGAGTTCTTGCTTTAGCTTTCTCCCTTTCACCCTGATCCTTTTTTTCCTCTGTTCTCCGTATGCCCTGGGAGATAGTTGGGTCACATTTTGCCAGCAATAATAAAAACCCAATTTGATCATCTGCTTATCACATGATAAACTGCAGACTGAATTTCCAGTTTCACTAATAACAAACAACATTCTTTTAATTTCATCATGGAGTTCTTTTATTTTGCAACAATGTACTACAAAACACTCCAACGAAGTCAGGCCAGGTGACAATGCGTTCACATGATAAATAATTCTTGCAAACTGCAGATGAGCGAGATACTGCTAGAATAACCCACAGGGATAGAAGATTCATTGTGAACACTAAAGGATTACTTTGCATTTATATCTGGAGGAAAGATGTCCTATATTCCTACAGTCAGGCTCCAAGCATGTGAGATATCAGGAGCACAGATCTTTGGTGTAAGCTATACAATTAGCTTTGCCATGGGCAGAATGTGGTAGGTAGAATGCCGAGCTATCTTCATCTAAAGTCTGCAGTTTTACATAACAAGTCAAAGTACACATTTTTATTTTTGTAAACAGTAGGGATCTCCATCAGGTTTTCTTCTACAGTCCTTGTCCAGGATATTTACTTTTACTTTATAGATGGGCGAGTCATTTTTCCAATAGGGATCCCAGAATAAAAAATGATGGGAAGGTCACAAACAGCAATGAAAACTTAGAAGTTCTGATCCACATATCCACTCTACCAATAAAATTAAAAATGTTTACAGCCAAGATGGCTTTAAAGGAAACTGGAGAGTGGCACAACTAGGAAATTGGCTTCATAACATTACAACACCCAGGATGGGGCAAAACTATTACCATCATTCCCAATCCTAAAATATGGATTTTATTATTCATAGGCTAATTGAATAAAAACAGAAGCAGAAGGGGAGCTGCTGTCATTGCCATCTAACCAAGTTTCACCTGTATCTTGGCACCAGGATCTGCGTACACAAAGAGATTCAGTGTGGAGACTTTTCTGTGTCTAGAAAATCAAGATGGCATCACCCAAATTGTCTGGAGCCAAAGGATTAATATCTATTCTTAACAGCTTAATTATTGGAAGTGTTAGTTGAATCTGGGTTAATGTCCATCACTTCTTTTTAGATTGAAGCATTACCAGAGCTAAAGAGATTCGTAAATGAATCCAATTAGGTTGGGAAATTAAACACTTTACTCCCTCAGGATTACTTTGGATTTGGCTAAAACTGCAAAACCTCTTCATATATCACAAGAAGCTGAGACGTCGGAAGTGCAAATGGCAAAGATGTGCAGTACACTATAGTAAGTGAATTTGGAAGGATACACACAAAGGGGTCGGAACAGGGAAAGTCAATTAGTTTGTATGGGCTACTGAAATGCCAAGTCAACAAAAAATGATGCTCGGTGGTGTTTGGTAAAGCCAAGTTACTTGTTGGCTTGATATCTTTATTATTATTATTATTATTAATAATAAACAGTATTTACATAGCACTATCATATTAAGCAGCCCTGTACATTAAATAGGGGTAGCAAACGACAAACAAATACAGACAGTGACAGAGGTGGAGGAGAGGTCCCTGCCCAGAAGAGCTTACAATCTAAGAAGTTCAACTCCCCTAGCTCCCCTATCAAAATCCCAGCCAATTTACTATGTTCCTGACCACTTAGATGTTTTTCTCCTGACTGTTATTGTAATTTGCAAATAAAAAACATAATAAAAAAAGTGAAGAGTGGGAATGGGACTACTGGAATGGCCACAAGAGGTTTGCAGATCTGTAAACTTAACCGCAAAGATTTTACCAACAAAATTCCTAAAAAAAAAATGAATTAAATTAATTAAAAATGAAAAAATTAATGAATTGCAGACATTTACCTACCTTTTTCCTCCTGCACACACATATTACTGTATATTTTGCTCCTTGCTCCCCTATGACCCCAGAGGCTGGCTGGCCAGTTTCTAAGGTCCTTCTCCTTGTTATTTGTTGGAGGGTTGTTCTTATTTCAACACTGAAATGGACTCTTGCAAATGAAAGTTACAATGAAGTTGTATACCCAAGCTTTGTGATTATGTTGCCCCCGAGAGGGTAGGTCTATGATAGCCTTCCAGAGGAAGTGAGTATATGAAGCTGGCCATCATTTAAACGAGACTAGGAGCACCATCTAATGGTTCACAAAAACTGCTGAGAGGGACAACTTTAGATCAAAAAAAGTATTGCAGCCATAGCATTTTTCATCAAATTTTGAAAACTGCAGACACAAAACCCAATCTGCTTACCAAGGCTCAAATGTGTGGTTCAAGTTTTCATTTTGGCATCCATCAGCTGGATGCATTGTTGGCATAACTTCTATAGTTGTTGGAATTTTTTTCCCTGAACGATCCTGGAACTTCGACAGGCCATAAAGAGTCTGACAATTATTATTACTAGCCTATTATTACTGCACTGCTTTCGAAGATCAAGGCTGTCTGTAAACTCCCTAGAGGGTGATAGTGTGTGCCTCGGGTGGATAGATGTGCTTGTCATAGGAGAAGGAGAATTTTAAACGTAAGGAAAAACTTTTGCTGAAATATCAGGATTTTTGTGGATATACAATTATTTTCCTAGACATATAATATAGATTGAAGATTATGGGGAGGGTTAGAACCCATTTTTGGTCTATTCTCATTGGGTCTGAAAATCCATCGTCCGTGGATCCGGCAGGTCGGTCGTCCGGACGATGGACGACACCGACTGTACACACGGAAGATTTTCGATAAAAATCTGCCGTGTGTACGTAGCTTTAGGTGAAATGGAAGCCAATGAAGAGAACTACAAAGAGATGCAGTGGAAGAGGAGCGGAAGGAAGGATGGATGAGTCTGGCTGCAGCATTCATGATAGATTGTAGAGGGGAGAGTCGGGTTAGTGGAATGCCAGAGAGGAGGAGGTTACAAATGTTTGCAATGGAATACTTCCTTTCTTACAAAACTAAGGGTAATGGAAAAGCTGCCAAATAGGGAATCTTCAACAATTAATTAAATAAACAAAATACATAATTGTATTGTAAACTGCACAGTAAACTCCTCATTATCCGGAACTCAATTAACCTTAACTCTCAAGTAACTGGCACATGACTAGGCCAAAAAAAAAAAATCAGAGTTTAAACTTGGCACACTAAGCTGGCAATAAGCAGACACTTTGCACATCCCACAATTGGGTATGAATCTTCTACTTCTGCTTTTATACTGCCCTGTACTTTTTGTGGGACATTCTGATTATACAGTACATGTATATAGGATTCCCTATCTCTATCAAACATTAAAAAGCTTTTTTCTTTAATGTATTTCCTGCAATTATTGCACGAAATTGTTACAGCTACTGAAATTAGAGTCTGGATAGAATACAGTGAATGACCACAAAGCACATCACAATAAAATGGGTCACTCTGCTGATAAGCAGCTTTCTGTCTTCTCTGCGGTCATAAAGCAAACATCTGGGAAATATTTATTTAACAAGTTAAGGGAAGCTGCATTGATCACAATGACATCGGAGTTGAGGCAGAATTCTCAGCAAGCCACATCATCTGTCCACTTGTCTATAAATACCAGCGATTCTTACAGTCCGTTCTAGGAACACAGCGTCAATTTGTTCCCAAAAACGTAAACCTATTATTTGGTGATTCACTGCGGGAAGTTCCTGCAGTACATCCAGCGGGCAGCTAACCTCTGCCTTTCCAAAGTAAATCTCTTCTCCACTCAACTGTATTTATTCTCAACACCTTTATAGTGTGAATAGATGAGCAAAGAGAAAGCTACAGCTCACTTCTTCAATCATACATGTGATTATGATTGAGAGTAAAAGGAAAGAATACAAAATTGTTACAACAGATAATCTGTGTTTGCATTCAGCATAATAAAATCATTTCTGATGTGCTTTTATTTATTGTAAAGATTTGTAGACCCCCCCCCCCCCCTCATCTACCACAAACTATTTTGTGTAGGTTTCTGCAGCATGAAGCCTTACGCTGGGGATAAATCATTAAATGTTCTCTCTTTAAAAGCAGGAAGCTCACATTTTGCGCAGCTGGTGGCTCTCAAATTGGAAGCCCAGGTTCCTACTGAAAATCAGGGTCAAACTGTAGTGTGCATCAATGACTAGGGGGTCATAGAAAAGATATAGAGTATAAGTGAAATAAAACTATGTGCATCTCTCCAATACAGGCACATTACTGCACATGGTATTGCTCTTAGATTGTAAGCTCTTCTGCTCAGCGTCCTTCCCCTCCTCCTGTATCATTTTTAGTATCCGTTTGCAATTTGTAATCCCTATTTTTGTACTAGGTTGGTGCTTTGTAAATACAATTTAAAATTATCCATAATGCAAGCACTACCAAAGATAGTATGCTCCTTTGTTCCTGTTTGAGTTAAAAGTGCATTTGCTGCACTGAAATCATATTTGTTAGAATTGCCCAGTTCTCCCCTAATGATGATAACACAGGGGGTGATGTACTGTATCCAGCAGTTCTAACTTTTCTTTCCTTCTGCTTTAAAAACAACAGGCTCGGACCAATGTAAACTTTGCTTTGTTTGGATTTAGCCATCTGCAGTATGTATGGATCTACAGCAGCCATTCTCAACCAGGGTTCCTCAAAAAGTTGCAAGGGGCTCCTAAAAACTTAGATGAATCCAATAATGCTTTTAGGTGTCAATAAAGATGTTAGTCCAACCACCACTAGAAGAAAGGCATTCTTACCACTGGCCACCAATCTAAGTTACCCTTTTCCCCATTGATCTCCAAAAACTTGGTTTTAGTAGGGGGATCCCCAAGACCTGAAAACTAATTCAAGGGCTCCCCAGGGGTCAAAAGGCTGGTTCACAGTCTATTGTAAAGAGCAGCATATCCTCTGCACAAGAATAATTACCAAATATGTGTCCAAGTGCTAAAGACAATCTGGTTTCTTCACTTTCTTTAGTGCACTATGGCAAGAGACATTATGAATTTAGCAGAAAAGTAACTAAGTATTGTTTTTGTTTAGGTTCCTATATAATCTGTATTCCCTACAAGGATTTTACAGGCTTTCATGGATGACAAAAAAAAGTTAAAAAATGTGTATTCAGTCAAAACCCCTTGGTAAATCGATGTTTTTAAACAAAGAAAGCCTGATCTAAAAGTTAAACAATTCCATCTCTGTGTAGCAATCCCCTTGTGATTCCTGCCTATAACATAGTCACTCTATTTTACTTATTTAACTATGAACAGCTCAATCGTGTGATCAGATGCAATATGTTCAATTTTGAAATCTTGTTAGGAAAGGAAAAAGGAATGCAACGCAGCTGCAGACCTACAACAAAGATTTTGTAGGGAGGTCGCAATATTTTTTTATCTCATTGTCAAATGGGAAAGAATCCCAAACACATGACATGTCACAGATTGTGTTTCTGCAAGAATATATCACTGGCTATACACAGAAGATTTAGATTCTACATCTGTTAACCTACAGACCTCAGACTTGCTTCCATCTACCCAAAAATTGTTGAGAAGTTTGTAAGAAACTTTTTGTCCTAGGGTGACAACCCTCCACAGATACAGTACAGTAAGTGAGCACTGTCACCTTAGGTAAAGAAAAGGGAAAAGGCCAGCACAAGGAATGAAACAATACAGCTACGACATCTAAGGACTTGTGAGCTGCAATATATTACATTGGATTTAGATTACCTTAAAAAAAAAAAAAATAGCATTGACTTGAGTTGTCCTTTAAAGCCTGTACTAAAAGGTACGAATAAACATTTTTATCCAGGGTACCCATTAAGAGATTTACTCTGCTTATACATTGTTCCCCTTGACGGGCCGCTGGTGCACTCCTCTCCCTTATGTTGTGGATGGGCCCTCGTTGTTGTTACTCACAATGCAGGGCTGCTCCTCCTGCATTAATTATGTCAGGCCTGCAAATGATCTGCAAAAGAGGCCTGGAGTACCTCTAACATGAAGAAGAAACCTGGAGGAAGGGATAAAGAAGGTAAAAGAGCCTTTTGGAAATGAGCATTTAATCTTTCCAATGCTTTGTGTGGCCTCCTCTACAAGAGTAGTTTTTTCATTTCTTTGGAGTTAGGCTTTAAAGGGTCCTTGCATCTAAATTAAAAAAAAAAAAGAAAAACTTCGTGCTGATCAACAAAAACATTTCCATGTTAAACACTCATCTATGGTCAGCAAAACACATTTCCCCATCTGATTAGTGAAAAAAACAGCCGCCTAATCTCCATTTCCTCCAAGACAGAGACACTTGTGAGGCTCCATAGCAGCCGGAGGTGGCTAGCATCCAAACCTGGTATTAGCCAAGGGTCACTTCAACAAAGAACAGAAACACTCTGGAAAACCTGGCCTCCTTTGCATATCTATTTCGGAACTGGGGAGTTTTTGTAAAGAAGCTGTCAGGGATACAAACTCTGAAGCTTCAGCAAAAGAAACACATCCCGAGGCGCCTTTTAGACCTACAATATGTAAAACATATTAAGGTGACTACAGCAGGGAGCTTTCCATATAACATAACGCCCAGTTCACAATAGGACGCCACTTGTGTAAGAAAGTTTATTAGGAGAATTCTTCATGTGGGCTACTGGGAGAAGTCCTTTGAAATCTTGATTTTTTATAGTCCTGAAGTTTAACACATTGCAGGGATTAAATATTTATTCTACCTGGCGGGCTCTGTGTATATTGTTTACGAAAATGAACAGGACTATGGTGCATCGATAGGCTTCAGTTCTTTCGATTAAAAAAAAAAAACAAATATTAAATGGCAAAATAAACCAGAAAACTAAAGTTCTCTTGCATCCTGTTGGGCAGTGCCAGGGGAGGTTGGAAAAAAAATGCCCAGGGCTGCATTTTCCTGGGCTCCCCAGATAAAGCAATGTGCTATCAATGGAAAAAGTCAGAGCCAGTAAGGCTAATAATGGCATCAGCATCTTTGCAGCCACAGAAGAAGCAAGGGTGACAACAATGAATGATAACACGGCAGAAAGGACAGTGTTGTCACCCTATTAAAGGAACGTATTTACAAGATGTTGGATAGGGAACTTTGGAAAAGGAAGAGAGCTCTGTCTTAATAGTATATATATCCTACATTATTTATGTGATATTTAGTAATATAAATGTTATATTATATCTATCTATCTATCTATCTAGCTATCTATTGCAAAGGGTAAAGACACCAAGCAGTATAAAAGCCTATGTAAATAGCCTTTGGGTTTGTATTGAAAGCATTGGTTTGTATCATGATAGCTGACCTCCTTCCAGCAGGATTTTCTATTCCTATAGATTTGAATGAAAAAAAACTTGTAAATGGTTAAACCCAATCACAAAGCCATTAGGAACCCTTGGCCATGAAAGGGTTGACTAAACGGGCAACTTAACATGGAAAAAAAAAAAAGAAAACACTTAAGAGCTGTGGACTATTTCCAGGAAGGATAGTCTTCAGTAAATAAAGAGCAGGTTTAACTGGAAAAAACGTTCTGCGTGTTGTAAGATCTAAAGAGCTAGAAAACAAAAGGAAATCTTTTATAAATACAACTGACCTAGCTCCATTACCAACCATCTCAAACCAGCTGAGAACAACAGGGACAGAGAAACATGCCTCCAGTAACTTGGAAAAATAGTCAGATCCCGATTATTCATCAACGACCACGTTCAATGATTAATCCCAACCATGGGGCACGTGAAAGTTTTATAACAAAGCTAGTATTGTACAGTTAGCCATGGTACAAAAAATTGCAATGTTTACATTCCATGTTAAATGGGTAAAAGCAGACCAAACCATTCGCCTATCTCTTGGAACTCTAAAAGTAAAATATATATTGAACAAGGGAAATTTTGCAAGCATCATGATCATTCATGTAAATTAAAAGTATTACCTTTGGAAATTAATTACATTACTGTGCAGCAGTGCATGGACTCCTATAACCTTTAACACCTTCCATTCCTTTTAGATGCTTACAATTGCTAACCACCTACTTCTTCGCCTTCTCATGTAGACACATGGTTTCCACTGTAAGAGAAGGGTGCTGGAAAATCCAGCCTAGCACCTATTGTTCTTTCCTTGTTAGGTGTCACATCTAATTGACCAGCCCACTGGCAGAATTCAGAGATAAGTGGAACTAGCTGTAGTGCAGTGCAAGCACATTTGGCCCATATTGTGTCCTTTACCTTACTTCTTTACACAGTTTATAATCACATATCAACCTGACAGCTTTTAGAATGTTCTGTGTTACATTTAGGGTTTAGTTAAAAGACATTATTCAAAGTCTGTTCATAACCATCTCAGGCTACACTACCTTACTGCCTCCCTGTACTGCCAGAGCCCTCGCTGATACAGCAAGGCCTAAATGTATAGGAAAAGCATGTAAGGTCCCTTATTACAACACCGGATATAAATCACTTTATTCAGAAGAAAAAATAAATTCCTTGTAGTAATCAGGCATCCACATGGGCTTTGGGAGCTGCACTGAGAAATGACAGCTGTGATCCGATTAGCAGCCATTTGCACCCCATGCTATACCCGGCATGCATTCAGTTTACAGCACGTTCTTACCATGATTTGGGTCAAATCGCCAGGCAGGCACGTGCGCATTGTGCTTCAGGGTACTGTCAGCAGGCAGGGGCACAGTCACATAGATCGGGCCTTGTACCAGCACGTCTGTCTTATTGCTGCTGAGTAAATGGATGCTGATGGCTGTGACTGGAATGAGATCAAACTTGCTGCTGTTCCCTGCAAGACAAACAGATCAAGAATTACAAAGATACTAGAACAATCCTGCAGCACATGACATTAGGTCAGGTATTTCAAATTTTTATTTTTTGGGCAGCATGTGGCACCTTAATTTTTGTACTGAACATTTTTTGAACTGAAAAAAAGGGAGAAAGCAAAGTTATTTGCCTAGTATTACCTATTGTCTTTCAGCAGCTGATCTTTCCCTATTACTGACTTACTATGCCATGTTCTGCACTGTGTGTAGGCCATCTTGGTAGAGGCAGGGCTTTTCTTTCTCATGTCAGTGCTTCCAGCAAGGGGAACAGTGAGCAGCACAGCAGTCTTATAAACCAGGGCTCAGCAAACTTTTTTGGCTATTAGGCCATTTTAGGAGGTCAAGAGGGCACACTAGGCCGGACTCTGCCTCTCGCTGATGGCTCGGCCCCCCACCAGGAACGCCCCTAAATGGAAATCCCTTTCCTCCGTAAGGCATACCGAGGAGAAGGAATAGCCCTGAAGGGAAATCCTTCTGCTCTGGAACGCATACGGAGGGGAGTGAACGCTCTAGGAGGCTCAAGAGCCGCATGCGGCTCCAGAACTGTGGGCTGGCGACCCCTGCCGGCCGGGATTAGGCTGATCGACCAGGGAGGCGTTAGGCTGGAACAGACTACTGGCTAGGCCATATCTGGCCTAAAGGCCAGAGTTTGCTGACCCCTGTTATAGTCGCTCTCGCGATTAAAAGTTAGAGGCTGCAGCAACCTAAATATTGCACTGCAGATAGACAGCTAGAAGGTAGTAGGCACAGGTGTACCCAGGCACACTGACAAAGAAAGAAGTATACTGCTTTTTTTCCCAGGATACTGTATAAGCATAGTTAATGTTAATTTACAGAACACATTAGGTAAAGAAAAGTGAGAGTCTTGGCACACATGTAGCACGTTAACACAAACCAAATATGACAACAGACTTCCAGATCTTGCCAAATCCCATTCAGCAGCAGAATTGGGAGTGCCAACTCAGTTCTTTCAACTACCAAACATACCCTTGTTATTATGACTCTATCTTACACATACACTGGCAGCTAAGTACAACTTGCTGCAGGCTAAGTAACAATTTCCACATTTTAGACTTTCCTCTTGAAATTGCTAACATAGAAAAATACCACAGTTCTTAATGTCTGGATTAAAAGACTTCAAACTTGGAAATTAGTTTAACTCTGGCTGTTTACAGAGTTGCTGCTGCCCAAGGCTAGAGACACTTACAAGGAGTTCCTTTCCTTTTACAATGCTGTCAATGCTGCCCTGTACAGACTGGAGAAACAATTAGATGCATTTAAGGATAAGTAGACTTTAATGACAATATAACACATAATTTTTGGCTCTTTCCCGACTGATTGCTCCGTGTTTCTGTCAAACTGGGCTGTGTTGCCAGAATAACCAGCACTTCGTTACACATGATACACATGTTGTGTGTGTATCTCCTCCTCCTTATGCTGGCTAATGTGGCTACTCACTTTTTTTTTGGCCAAAGAAGTGATGGGCCTCATAGCAACTACATAGACTGATTGCAATTCTAATTATGGAGCACACTAGGAATTAAAGCTTCCTGGGTGCTCTGGACACTGTGCATCATCCAGATTAACTGTAATATCCAGAAAAACACATGCCTGCATTGTTTGATAGTTACCATGGCAGAACTGGCAGATGGGGTATTAGGACTGGCAGCTTAGCTGTCATTCAGTATTTGAGATCACCATCATATTTTGGATGATATCTGGACAGCATATGTAGCAGAAACAGATGCAACAGATTAGCTTTGGACACTGAAGTGGAAATGTTTGCCCAATGAACCATCATTGTGAATGTAAAAATAACATTATCCATTGCACAGACAAGCTATACTCAGTTTTACATAATGAAGATCACCTTGAAAAAAAGAGTGCTCAGCCTACCTGAGGAGTTCCCATCGGATCCCTGTAAGTACGGGAAACTGTCCACCTCTGACAATGTGGTGGCTGCTGTCAGGAACGCAGCAAGGTCTTTATAGGTGGCATTGCCAGGCAGGTCCAAAGCACGTCTTGCAAAGTGAACCTGAGGCTGCAGACGTGACCCTGTAAAATAAAACCACAATAACCGTGTGAGCAGGGAAAAACAATTTTTACAAGTAGTTTAAAAAAGACTTCTATTACAATTTCTTTATGAACTGTTTTAGGAATTACTCATAAAACGATCCTGTAAGGTGCTTGAAAAAACTGAAAAGACAGTTCCTTTAATTCGGAAAGATGTTACTTTTGCCTCTCCATCTCTGCTACCAGCACTCCATTCCAAAGCTGAAGCCTTTGCAAGGCCCTTAAACAACTCCTGGGAGTCTCAGACGCCTTTGTTCCCCCTGTATACTGTGGTCTCACCCTCCAATATCTCTGATAGTGCCGAGTCCTGCTGTGATCCAATAGTTAGATGATGGAATTAAAGCACAAGGAGGTAGTCAGAAGAACCCAAAACTCCTACAATTGACTCATCGTTGCAGCTTTTGCATACTCTGCAGCATTTGATACTTCTACGAGTGTCAGGCACCTTTGCTACTTGCTGTGGCACGGACATCAGACATTTATGATACTGCGGAGACCTGTAGTGTTATAAGGGCTGAAGCATGAAACCACAGTACAAGGTGGACACAGACCCAAGCGTCTGCTATCATTGCTTTATTTCTGAGCTGCAGCCTCTGCCATACTTTATTGCCTTTCATATTTTTTGAAGTGTGGAATGCTACATACCCTATGTATACTATGGAACCATCCCCAGATACCTAATGCTACTGCCGAGTACTGTAGTAATGTCCTGTAGTAATGAAAGGGCCAGATAAGAGAACCACAGTGCAGGGAGCAAAACACAGGGATCACTCCCAGAAGTGCTGAAAAATGAAGGAGGGAAGGAAGAAGGCTGCGGGAGAAGGGGGTATAAAGGGTCTTTTTTGGCAACAACTGGCCTTTCACATTTACTTAAGGAATACCTAATTTACTAAAGGCTACAAAGGTAGCCACAGAGTCTGTGTTGCGTGGCCTTTGGGCTTAAGTCAATGAACTTTTACTGACCATATTATTAATAACGTGTATTGATATGTTGCCAGCATACTACACTTTACAAAGTCCATAGTTGCATCACATCAGTTTATTCTAACCAGCAATTGATCTGCTTACAAAGTTTTTTGCATTCCTATAGACTTGCATGGGGATTCACAGCAGAAGTTTTGAAGCAAACAAAAAGCCTATCGCTAAAAAGACCCTTTAGTTGAAATTACTAACAAAAGGAAAGTGGGAAAAAGTTGAAACCTATGAAGTTAAATGATGCTGGACACCAGAATGAGGATCATTTTGGAATACCTTGAACATAAATGCCAGCCATGTGATGTTGATTCGCAGGGTCTCCATCAAGCTCCATAAGCATATAAATTTCATACAGACTTGGCAAAACCAAAGCAATATTCAGTCTAAGAAAAAGAGTGCTGACCTATAAACAGCACAGGCTTTTCTTCCAAGCGTGGTGAATTGAAGAACTAAAGGGACCATGTAAATACCACACACTGGCTCACATGTAAAAAATTAGTTATATTTGTGTGGAGGGAGGAAAAAACCACAAACCACTTATTTATGGCTGCAAACCAACAGCTAAGTCGACTGAAAAAAAAAAAAAGGAAAAAATAATAAATGCTCTCATAGACGTCAAAGAAACATGTCCCTAACATATGAGTGTGGAGGGGCGTTGTAGAATGCTTTTAGTCTGCCACATTGACCAAAATACACCATAAAGAGGAAAACGTTCTTTCCCCAGAAAGTGTAGGAAAACCTCAAAGATATTTAGTGATGTCTTTTACAGGAAGCACTGGCTGTGTTAAACTCTTAGCAAAATAAAAACACAATAATATATATATTTTTTTTTCAATGAGACAGTGTCTGAAAGAAAACTACTTCTGCAGATCTCTTACCTTAGCTAACCCACAGTGCTCTAGAAACCCTTTGTCTTATATTAAAGCTAAATACTCCAAATGAATACATGCATATAATTTTTTTTAAGTTTGTCTAGAGTTTTACTTTGGAAAAAAAAATGCTGGTTTCTCCAGCAATGCCCAGGTAAACATAATGTCATTCTTTGGCCAGATCCCAGAATATGATTAGTAGTCTAAATATCAAAACAAGATGATCCTGTCTTGTTCTGCAGATCTCCAGATTTGGGATACTCATGGGATCATGATGAAGTCATCCTTTGCTCTATGGAACTGTGAGAAAATTAAGTATATATATATATATATATATATATATATATATATATATATAGGCAAACTGTGACTGTAGTGCAGAAGCAGACCTTGCCTGCAGGAGAGAAAATGTCAGATTATCAGTCAGTCTGACTGTGTGCTGTCTGGCATGGCTATGGAACAGGACTTTAAAGGAATAAACTATGTAAAACTCTCTATTCCAATATAAAAAGTATTTAGAAAAAAACTAATTTTTATATTTATTAACAATTATATATAAAATATTAAATAAGGCTACAAACACGTCAGATGATTCTCGTACGAAAATCCCCTCAGGGCTAGTATCATACAAGATTCTGAGTGTGTACAGTGCTCACAGAGGTCGTTCATGGATCTGTCCTGGCGGATCCAAGAACTACGAATGATTGTGATGGCGCTCTGTCGTTCTCCCCCTCCATATAGCAGAATGGAGCTGTATATACAGCACTCGTTCATGCATCGTTCAGTCTTTTGTCATTGGAAAGAATCGTGAAAGATCCTTTCCAACTACATAAATCAAACGTGTTTACATAGCCCAAGTCTCAATTATTGTTGGACTGGATAGGCAGTATTGCAAATACTTTGGCAGGTAAAAAAAAAAAAAAAAAACTGTATATATTCAGCTTTTAATGCTTTGGAGCAAATAAGATTTAGAATCCCAGAACAAAAAGTTATTCTTATCCAGTCAATCCCTAGATCAACTTTTTTTTTTTTTTAGCAACCAGAAATGTTTGCATGCAAAGGGTGAATTCTACAAGGGAGTTGGAGCTGAAAGGTAAGCAGATCCCCTGAAAACATTTAAATTAGAACTTAAATGTTAGAATTCATCTCCTCATTTTCTTTAACATCAGTGCCTGACCATACAAATGTTTATTGGATAAATGGGAACAAAAATCAACAGACATCACAAAATCACATTAGAAAGCTTTCCTGGAAGACTGAATTGTAATAGTCACAAAAGGGGAAAGCCCTACATTAATGCCAATGCTTTGGCAATAGAAAGTCCAAAAAGCTCATATCGGTGTTATTGTAAATTGTCCGCACTGAAAATGCATGCAAAGCTTGGTGTACTATCCCAGCATAGCCAACAGCTAGAAATTAATATTCTTCTGTGTACATGCAATATTTTAATTTTAGTTCTGGTTTATAGAGAGGCTGCTTAGCTTTATACAACTATTAGTAAATTAAGCAGGTCAGCATTTACAGCTCTTTGCAAAAATTAAACATTGCATATCAAGTTGCCCAAAGGTTTACGAGGAGTTCCCAGCTCCAGCCATGTTCCTTTATTTTGCTTAACTGCGCTACAAAAAAAGCAGCTGACATCAGAATGGTGGCTGTGGACATTGCCTTTAGATTTCATTCAGGAGGTTTAAAGTATCTGGGACACAGCATGGTCTGGAAAACACATCAGCGTTAAGTAGCAGACAGGTTTCCCAGAGTCCCCTCAGTCTTCCCCTCCTTAATAAACTTGCTTTAGTGTTTCAGGAAGACTGAATGCCTTATTGCACTTTTTTTCCCCAAAAAACTTTTACGGTACAACCTGGCCCCTTCCTTTTATTAGTAAATGTTGGCTTTAAAAAAATTAAATAGTAAAAAACATGACACTGGGCACCATTTACACGGTGTATTCTACATGTGGCTTTCATTACCGTGCAGCTATAAAACACATGAAATTGCCCTCTAGGTCAAACAGTTAAAAACTCCCCAGGAAATTGTCCCATACACTGATTGGTTGGGATCTGTTTGTGTCAAGGATGGGAACACAAACTTACATTTAAAAAGACTGGCTCTTTGAAGATTAAGTATTTCCAGTTTGAATATTAGTTGACAATTATTTATATTAGGAATTATTCCAAGGAGTTCCATATGGAAAGATTTTACCTTTTGTATATTTTCAGCGACGGTAACACAAATAATAATCCTATATTGCTATTTTTATGCTCATTTTTCTAGTTGATAGAATTTCCCATTTGTTATCTCTGCATAAAAAAAACAATGCTGAGCTGGTATTTGAATTAGTATCCGGGTTTTCCATCGTTTGTGGTCTTCAAACTACATGTCTATAAAGCTCCTCTGACTCTTGACCTCTCTGGGCCATTTTAGCCACTTTTTAATTGCAAAAACAATGTATGTCGCCCGAAAAAGAATGCAATGGGACAAGGCAAAGGAATGTGGAAAGTAGAGATATACAACGCGCTTCTCCTTTAAAAAGCAGCTGCAGAAATGACAAATGGAACAAAGGGTGGTAACGTGTCACCTCAGATTCCCTATTTAAACTTTGTCATTCTTTAAACATCCTTCACCTCTGGTAGCCCATAGACCAATATGGAGAATCTTCAACATGGAAACAGAGGGCAGATCAACCCCTGGGACCGGGAAGGGTAGAACGGAGTTCTTTGCTTTTTAACAGGCCACTCCTGTAAAGTTCATATGAATGCAGCAACCAAATTTCCCATACAAAGGTGTGGGGCTTAGTGGTAACCAGCGGCATGGCTTGATTTACCATGGAGCTTCCATCCAAATAACACATATGTTGCACAAGTCCATTTGCTTTTCAGTATTTTTGTTACTAGGACAGTGGAAAATTCTGGGTAGTGAAGAGCAGATTTTTATTTTTGAACTGACCTCAAAATAACTTGTTCTGGGAACGGATTCCAGATGTACGTCAGCCAAAAGGCTTACAGACAGCTAAGCAAAATTTCTGAGAGTCTTAATAAATTGACATATGGTGAGTCTATCACTACAAATGGGCTACTTCAGGCATTTTGCTCTTCTCACACAATTGGAAAATTGGGTGAGCAACGTATTTTAAAGGTAAACAGGAACGATTTAGATTAATTATTATAAGCAGATGCTTTATATCACTTTTTGCGCACAAATTTAGAAAACTGTATCTGTATATAATTCTTCAAAATAATAAATATAAAAACTTTATTTGCAAAAACTCTTGGCACACATTCTGCTTTAATTTTTTTGTTTACTCAATTCCTCAGCTACAGTATTCTTAGATCTTACATGCTTAGATCGGGTGTCTCCGGTGAAATATGCTATTAGTGTTATGGCACAACATTTGTGCACTTCCAACCTTGTGGCCATAAACTTGGTGAAGATCTATTTTCTGTTCCAGGATGATAATGTCCCTGAGCACCAAGCCAGTTCCATGAAAACATGGTTTGATGAGTTTGGTGTGGGGAAACTCAAACGTTTTGCAGTTTTGACCCCATCGCTACTGAAAGCATTTAAATTAGAACACATATTGCAACCTGGGTCTTTTCATCCAACATCATTGCCTGACCTTACAAATGTTTTTTGGTTGTATGGGAACAAAAATAAAATTCATATTCAAAATCACATGTAAAGCTTTACTGGAAGACTGAACTAAAAGTCACAAAAGGGGACAGGCCCATATTAATGCCAATGCTTTGTCCAAACAGCTCATATTGGTGCGATTGTGAATTATCTGCACTAAAAATGCATGCAAAGCTCAGTGTACAATCCCAGCATAGCTAACTGATGGAAATGAATGCTTTTCTGTCCTCATGCAATTATTTTAGTTCGGCTTTAAAAGAGAGGCTGCTTAGTTATTTACAATGATAAGTAATAGTCATGAAAAGTCTGAGACCTTATCAGTGATCACAGGGGATTTTATAGACAGAGAACAGAACAGGTAACTTTGGCAGCAACTCCTAATAGAACCAGACTGTTTTATTAAGCTCAATTCCTAATCTGGACTCACACAGCCCTTAAGTTACGTACACACGTCAAATTTTTTCTCGACCCACAATGGTCTTCGGCCAGATATCGGGGGAGAATCTGGCGTGTGTACAGCCCACGTCGTTCATCATCCGTGGATCCATCCTGGAGGATCCACGAACGATGAAGGACAAGCGATCCTATTGCAAGGGAAAGTGGAGAGCGCGCAGCAGGGTGCCGCTCCGCCGCTCCCCCCCCCTCCATAGAGCAGAACGGTGCTGTATGTACAGCACTCGTTCATGCATTGTGCGGTTCTTTCGTTGGAAAGGATCGTGAAAGATCCTTTCCACCAACAAGAATTGCACGTGTGTACGCGGCTTTAGTTTCCAACGTAGCTGCTATCTATAGGTAGCGGAAAGGTATCATTTTTAAAAAGTAAAACTTCAATACAGATCTGATTTTGGTCACTACAGATTCCATTCACAGCAAATATTTTCTTACCTTGATATCCTGAGATTATCTGTACAACATCATCATACACCATTAATGTGGCCGAGCGCTCAGGCAGCAATTCAAGGCTTATACTTGAAAACACTGTAAGAAGAAAAAAACATTTGTTTAGTTGTGGTAAAGAGATGAGTTGTTGGAACTTTCATGAGTTTTTGTTTTAGTTAAGAGAGCGGAAACCCATTATGATTGCAGACGTGAAAACTAGAATGCCGATATCTCACCAATAATTTTTGAGACATAGATGGAACAGTCATGTGGTTAGGCATGTAGTATTTACCAAAAAAAAAAGTTCAATATAAGTTCTTTTTGGCCTGACCCTTAAAATACTACCTCACTAACCTGTGCACATTGTCTTGCCCTATGTTGCTATTCATTTTAACCCCAATGTATGTCCAATGTATGCCATTAAGACAGACCTTAAATCAAAAACTAAAGTCACCAGGAGGAAGAACTAATTGACAAAAGAGGCATGCAATGTCCTGGTGGCTTTTTGTTTTAGCTCTGGTGTAGCGTTCAGCTCTGCAGACAGAAGCCAGAGGTGAACATAGTGTCCTCCTCTGATGTGGCAATGACAGGCCATGGACCCATCATCACTAGGGGTGGCTGCATACAGGTAAGTCTATGCCATAATGCTACGCATACTTGCCAATTAGGGCTAAATATCACCACCCATCAACAAGTTTAGCTCCTCTTCAATGGCATTAAGGCAATAGTGACACTATCAAAAGGCTTCAAATTACTAAAGGAAAAAAAATTAGATAAACCCAAATCTGGTCTATCCAAAACAGGGACCTCAGCGTTAACAATACTGGATATTATGTAACTCAAAAAGTGTCAAAAATTCGCATTTTATGAACAACCACTACATTACAGTTACTGGTAAACAATCACATGAAATTCAGGTACACAGACAAACAAGTCACACGAGTTTGCATTATTATATAGTTTTGAATTAGTAGTAGAGGTCCAACGCATTTAGCAATACTTGCTTTTTCAGGGGACGTAGGAGGACAAATTCCTTGTAACTAGCAATGGATGGATGGTCAGTTTACACACCTTATCTAGACAATCATAAGGAAAAGACAACTTTTTGGTGCTGTACTGCACCACAATTTAAATGAAACAATTCAGATGCAGCTGAACTGCAGACTTTCAGCTTTAATTCAATTAATTGAGCAAAAAATGTGAGGAACTAAAGCACTTCATTTCAGGGGCTCAAAAGTAGTTGGACAAATTAAAAAAGCTGAAAATAAAATGTTAATTTCTAATACTTGGTTGAAAACCCTTTGCTGGTAATGACAGCCTGTAGTCTTGAACTCATGGACATCACCAGATGCTGGGTTTCGTCCTTTTTAATGCTCTGCCAGGCCTTTACTGCAGCGGCTTTCAGTTGGTGTTTGTTTGTGGGCCTTTCTGTCTGAAGTTTAGTCTTCAACAAGTGAAATGCATGCTCAATTGGGTTCAGATCAGGTGAATGACTTGGCTATTCAAGAATATTCCACTTCTTTGCTTTAATAAACTCCTGGGTTGCTTTGGCTGTATGTTTTGGGTCATTGTCCATCTGTATTATGAAACGCCTCCCAATCAATGTGACTGCATTTAGCTGGATTTGAGCAGACAGTATGTCTCTGAACACCTCAGAATTCATTCGGCTGCTTCTGTCCTGTGTCACATCATGGATAAACACTAGTGTCCCAGTGCCATGGCAGCCATGCACGCCCAAGCCATCACACTGCCTCCGCCATGTTTTACAGATGATGTGCTATGCTTTGGATCATGAGCTGTTCCACGCCTTCTCCATACTTTTTTCTTACCATCATTCTGGTAATAGTTGATCTTGGTTTCATCTGTCTAAAGAATGTTTTTCCAGAACTGTGCTGGCTTTTTTAGATGTTTTTATAGCAAAGTACAATCTAGCCTTTCTATTATTGAGGCTTATGAGTGGCTTGCACCTTGCAGTGCACCCTCTGTATTTACTTTCATGCAGTCTTCTCTTTATAGTAGACTTGGATATCGATACGCCTACGTCCCGGAGAGTGCTGTTCACTTGGCTTGTTTCACCTGCATGGAGAGCTCCTTTGGCCACATGTTGTCTGTTTACAGCAAAATCTTCCACATACAAGCTTATCTGCTGAAGTGATAATAACATAACAAAGGAATTGCCCAGACCAGCCCATGAAATAGCCTTTGAGTCAATTGTCCAATTACTTTTTAGTCCCTGACATGAAGTGATTGTGTAAAAAATTAGAAAAAAAGATGTGTCTGTCCAAATATTTATAGACCCAACTGTATGGATGTCTCCTAATTGAGGTTGGTTATTCATACAACTCACATGAGGTGATCATCCTTTTTTTCCTTTCTCAAACTTTAAATTACTAGGTTTAAGAATAGATGAGCCAAGATGAGCCTTTTTATTACAACTTTTGGAAGATTTCCCCTCAAAACAAACAAAACTTTTTGGCTGGGGTTACACTAGACAAGGGCTGAGATTGATTTAAAATAAATAAATCTGAACTCCAGGACAAGCAAAAACTGTTTACTCTTACTTAAGTCTTAGTGTACTTTGTGTATTTCTTCCAGATCTGTGCAGTTATCCAGTAATAAGCTTTGCCTCTGTGTTGCAGCTTCCTGTAATAAAGACCAGGATATGCTGCTCTATCTGCCCGTGCTGGTACCTGGTCTTATATCCAGGGTTCTCCCCAGGCACTTTTAGCTGGGCGCACCACCTGGCTGTTTTTGGGTGGTTACCAAAGAGTTTGTTCACAATACACGAGCTGCCACCCACCTAAAATTTCTTCCCACCCGGCTTGAAAAAATTTCTGGGTTGAGCACTGCTTATATCCATCCCTCTAGTTTTCCATGGGCAGTCGGTAATGGCTGAGCATGCTGCGTGCCCCTCGAGTCTTCATCTGTTCCCTTTACAGATTATGTGCAGCAGTGATAAAGTCACTTATACTCCAAGGTATTATCTAGGTTTGCAAAGGAATTTGGTGCACCAAAGTTAAATTAAATCCCTTGTGGCCACTGAGGAATATATCTAAATCATTTTTGCACCACTTCAGCCTTAAGATTCCGAATCTTACTGTAACATATTTATATATTCCAGTTTCTTTTATAAACTCGTGGCTATGGCACGTCTTATGTTTTTGTTGGCACTCCATGTGAACTACAGGGGATATTATAATATAAGATTACAACCTTCAAAGCTCTAGATTCTATTGTCTTCTCTGTATGATTGCTATAAGGAGTTTTTATAAGATCATGGAGAGGAAGTGACTGAGGAATATAGATAGCAAGCTACATACACAGCAGTGTACATCCTGACCTTTTTTTTGCAGAGCAAACCACAAAGTACAGGGGAAAAATAACTTTAATTAAAGCACAGAAAGTGAAAAGTTTGCTATGGCTTCCTGCAACAGTGCTTCTTTCAAGGCAATACAGAAAAAGCTTTAAAAAGTGGGGAATGATATAAAAAATAACAATATATAGGTGCTTTATAATAAATTAATGGTGTTTGTGCTGCTTTGGTGACTCCATGTTACCGCTAGGTACAGGTAAACACATTTTAATACTTATTTCTAGCAGAAGCAGGAAAAAAATTAAAAAAAAAAATTTATACGATGAAGAATAACAAACAGATGTATTTAAATTGTGCAACCAATCAGCCATTTACTTTAGTGACCGAGAACATGATAAAATGGCTGGACTGTTAAGGGGTTTCTAAACCTAAAATATTGGTCTCTCTAGAAATGTATACAGATATATTTTCTGTATGAGCTGAAAAAGTTCTTGGCCTAAAAAAAAAAGAAAAAAAAAACATCTACAAACTGATCCACTGAAATATATTACATTGCTGTTTTTAGGTTCACATATGCTGAAATTGAGATAAATGTAAATCCTCCAGAAAAAACCTTAACTTTCGATGGGGCTACCCCTGCAAGGGTAATATGCTTGTTTAGGTATAGAAGGTGCAATTAAAAACAATAGTCCCCTTTTTTCCTTACTCCTGCAGGCTCCACCCCTGAGGGTCCATTTACAAGCCAGAAGTCGGATGGAGGAGCTGTGCCAGCCCCTGGAGAAGCAATGGATAAAAGTAGATGAAGTTGCACTTTACCTCGCCTCTAGACCTCAATAAACCATTAATCCTTCAGTATGGGGGTTGCTCCATTTACACCCCCCCTATACAGAACTGAACATTCAGCCCTTGCAGTATAGGAGTTGTTTTATTTACATCCCACTGGACCAAAAACAGCATTTTATTGATTGCAGAACAGGTCAACTGCAAGGGTAGCTTTTACACACTACACACAATACTCCTGTAGGAAGGAAATACAGGTATTTAAACTATTCACTAATCACTATTTATTAGACTGATTAAAGATTAGCTCCAGGCCAGTCCTTTCAATCAAGAAGGCTGTGAGCATAACGTATCCTGTCCAGGGGGTGCTAATATCTTCAGGAGAACATCTACCCATAATCCCTACTGAATGCATTGCTTGCATCAGAGGAGAGGACTGAAACTATTTATTTTAGAGACAAACCTATCAGATATTGATTACTGGTCTCTCTTACCAGCAATGATCTGCCTGCATTGCATACAGATGAACAGGAAAATAGTGACAATGCTACTAAGTTTAAAATAAGGTATATAATGAAAATGGAAGGATTTCAAAACAATGGTATATCGACGGCAACTTAAAGTTGCAACTTCAAACATTATGCCCGTGCACGGTTATGCCATACAGCCGACAAGACGACTGTAAGATGTTTCAGACATTTCCTTTGTTACAAACAGGTAAAATACCGGTTCCTAGATCCACAGAAAAATAGAACAGAGCAAAATGGTGCACTACATTAATACCTAGATGGGAATCCATAAGCAGGTAGGCTTTTGCTGCCTGTATGTATCTTAAATCAGAATTTTCAAATAGTATCCAAAGTAAACCTTAAATTAACTCCAATTCCAGCTTTCATTGCTTCGGTTGTTATAAAACCAGCCCTTTAGGTCTTCATTATCAGCAGCAGAACAATCAGTAATTGTTGGGAGTCTTGCACTACATAACCCCCGAACATGACATTTCCACCACACAAACACTGAGCTGAGAAAATTAGCATCGTTAACAATGTAAGTGACCTTTCTCAGTTACACAGCATGCAGTCAATACACTGTATAAAACTACTGGAAATCTCTATAATCTTAAAGGCCTGCCTGCAACACAACCACACACACTGACTGTAAAGACCGGGAAAGAAAAGTAATTTTTAATTATTAAAAGTGCAATTCCAGGCAGCAAGTAATAGTCTGGGAGCTGCATATCCAGGAAATGTTACAATCGAGTCAGGAAGTTAATTTGCTTTGAATTAAATCTTTGCATACTCTAATAAACACTATGACAAGGTCTGGCTAGAGATGGCTCCTAAAGAAACAAAGTAACTGCGATGATTTCTTTTAATACCCCTCTTTTAGGCTGGGTCTACACGAACATTTTTAAAAACTCATGTAAACGTTCCTATTGCGTTTATACGCGTTTTTAAGCACTTTTATTAGGGTTTTAAAGCTTGCCTATGTCAAGTTTTTACTGCGTTTTCCCGCGTTTACGTTTTAAGTGCCTAAAAACGCAGGAAAAAATTGAAGTCAATTGAAGAGTTTACCCACGTTTTCCAGTTTTAGCCCAGCGTTTTAATTTTTTAACATTGCAAGCAACTTTTGAGATAGTGCTCATAAACGTGCCTCGAGGAAACGTCCTGGTGTAGATTAGCCTATTGGTATGCATTGGAATTTCAAACATGAGCTTAAAAAGCCTCATATGTTAAACGCTGGGGTAAGCCTTAGGCTACATACACACATCAGACGATTGTCGTCCGATAATTGCCTCAGGGCTGATATCGGGCGAGAATCTGGCGTGTGTACAGCACTCGTCGTTCATGAATCCTTAATGGCGGATCCACAAACGATCGTAATGAAAGTGAAGGGGAGAGCACAGCGGGGTGCCGCTCTGTCATTCTACGCCCTTCTTCTCCATAGAGCGGAATGGTGCTGTATGTACAGCGCTCGTTGACGCATGGTGCAGTCTTCCAATGACAATTATTGTATATGTGTACGCAGCCTTACTGATAGCAAGGTGTACTCACCCAGCCACAGTTGTACCATATTTTAGTAATAGGAGTGTGCAGAGATGGCACCATTGCCTCCCCCATATGATAGTATTTTAGCCTGGGGAGTATTTTCTCATGCCCGAGCTCTGTCCCACTGATGGGGTCACATTTATACCGGCAAGAGCAACAGAAGGGAGCATAGATCAATAAGTATACTTTTACTAGGGGTCGGCTATCCAAAGGCACTGTGATTTTGCCCTAAATGACCAGGTAAAGGTGTCTCTTGAAAGTGTGGGATAGCTTGATGTAATCAATTATGAAAACCAAAAACTAAACTTTGAACTAAATTATAATGCAACTTTTAGAACTGTATCTACTTTACACATATACTGTGTTTTGTTTTGCTACTGCCACCATCATAATTTACTAATATTAACTTGTATTTATATAGCGCTGACATATTACGCATTGTATTACAAAGTCCATAGTCTTGTCACTAGCTTTCCCTCAAAGGGGCTCACAATCTAATGTCCTACCATAGTCATATGACATTAACACAGTCTAAGGGCAATTTTGAGGAGAAGCCCAACTGGATGTTTTTGGAATGTAGGATGAAAGCAGGAGTGCCCAGAGGAAAACCACACAAACACAGGGAGAACAAACTCCATGCAGATAGTGTCCTGGTTGAGATTTGAACCTGGGAACTCAGTGCTGCAAAGGCAAGAGTGCTAGCCACCAAGCCAACCATTCTGACCCAATTATTTTCCTTAGTGAAAAGTTTTATTGTTGAAAGAAAGCTAACAAAAGCATTGCTCCTTCCTTTTTTTCCATAATTTTGGCCACCGTGTATGACCCAGATAGTGACAAAAAACCTAATATTTTTACAGCTGTCCTTAGAATAGGATGTAAGAGTTTTCTCCTATGCTGGAGTTACTTCCTTCCATTTTCTTTTAAGCCCCCAAAACAGGAAAAGAAGTTAGGAGAAATCTCTGTAATGTGAAAAAATAAAGTATTAATGACAATATTTCTTTAAGCAAACTATAATAAAAAGGTTTGGATTTAGATATACTTCATTCATAAATGTGAGAGAGAGAGCGCG
>NC_092862.1:134582159-134615492 GCF_032062135.1 Pyxicephalus adspersus
TGCTAAAAACCATACAAGACTGTGAAAATGTGAGAACGCAGCCTATCCGATTAGCACTCAATAACAGATGATACATCAGCAGCACTCAAATAATTTACCAGAATAAAGATGCCACCTTACCTGGAAATCGAAGAAGCCTCCAGGGTGCAGAGTTTGGCACGTAGGCATGTTTGGTGGCGGTTACAATCAGCTGACCTCCCAGCTTGTACTGAAGTTTGATGAGTGCAGTCCCATCAGGTCCAGTAGTCCCCGACGCAAGAGAAGCTTGATTGAAAAAGATCTCTATGAAGGCATTCCCGAGGGGCTGGTGGGTGCTCACATCGCTGACCTGGACTTTCAATGTCACCTCTGTGGAGACAAAGACAAAAAGGCATCAGTGTTAAAGACTCAGAATAATACTACATTATGGAGATATCACATTAATGCAAACATTAAGAAATCTGAGCTAACTATGAAGATTTAAGAAAACAGTGAGCTACCAGCTGTTGCAGAAGACCCAGCATACACGGCTAACCCTACCATTGGTCCCAACACACCCTCTTTACAATTCCTCACATCCCACGTCACCCGTTCCATAAGCCAATACTTTAGGTTTATCTTTAGCACATTTAGGATTGCTCTGTAGGGTGGTGCAAAGATCAATGATAATTAGCAAAGTTCATATCATGGATTCCAATTTTAATTTATTACACTCACATTAGTGAAGGATTGTCATTGCAAAAAACCATAACCACCCCTCTCTCAACCTAGGAACCCCTTGTACAAGCTTCTGTTCACAAAGATTTTATTGCCACACATAGTTTTGCATTCAGAATATTAGAGTTTCACAAGAAGGTGTAAGCAAGGAGAATATCAGGTTAGATGAACCATTGGAAGGGAATGGTTAAAAGGGTGCAGGGTAAACCAGAGCGTGTTCTATAGTAGTATGAGTGCTAAACAAAATACTAACAGAAGGAAAACAAAAGCCAATAGACGTAGCTGAATATGTTCTCACTTTCAAAATAGGAATATTGTAACTGGTAGAACATTGAATCTGTACCATCCAATGAAAAATGTTATAAGCCATTGAAATGCATGCTGCAAAGTCTAAATCAACAAGTAACAATATCATACACCATATTCTCCATTTGTAGAGGGTATTAGTTAAAAGATTAGATGAAACTGTGACTAATTCAACCCCTATTATACTATTAATCCACAACTTGGCTACTGAGCCAACCATGCTTAATACAGGTCAATTTTGGGCTATGGCAAGAGTGGCGCGTCACACACAAATACCCAACATTCACTTAGAAATCCTTTATGGCCAACGGAAAACTCAGGAAGAGAGTTAAACCAAGCAGGACAGCAATAATCAGAGGTGGAGATGCTTGCATTAGTTTCAGACCTGTGTAGAATCCACATGGTTGACCAAACCTTGGAACATAGTCACTCTTTTGGTAGATTATCCAGAACAATGCTCTTTTTTCCCCGAGAATTAAGGCCAGCATGAATGACGTTTGGTTTGTACTTGGCTATGTATGCTCAGCTGAAATGATTGTTCGTATTTATGAAAAGATCTTTCAACTTTTTTTTAATCACGTCCAAGGCTTTTCCAATAGGCAGGGAGATGCTAGTTATATTTTAAGGCTGGACCTTGCTATTGTTTCTGGCGTCACTCAAATCAATGAAATTACAGCGGGTCAGATGAAGATAAAGGTGGAAAAATCACTGATCTGATAATGGCTGCTTCAAAGCACGCTAGGTTATCCCTACAAACCAACGCATTCCCAGGCATCATTCTTGGTAGTCCTAAAAACTCTCCGAGGTTTGCACCAAGAGCTGGGATTTATCAGCTGAAGATAAAACACTTCACACGAAAGCTTCTCCCAAAACAAAGATGAAAGAAGAAAACAGCACTTGCAGCCCGCAGCTGTTTGACACTTCACCAGGAAGAGACTTTTCACCCACAACAATATTTCGGCTTTTACAGCATTTGCTGACAAACCCTTTAACGACTAATTACAACTAATTAAATGCTTCCTGTAAACATTACAGGTCAATGTAAGTGACAGCATTACTAGGGCACAGCTAGGGGTCTGTAGGACAATGGCAGTGAAGAAAGATGATGGTAATTCAAAGGCTAAAACCTGGAAGCTGCTCTAACTCCTCCTTAATTTCATATTACTTTACCAGTCTTAGGTTTCTGCTTTTTGGTTATATACAGTGGTTGCCCTTTTCTACTATTATTGTTAATATTAATAAACAGTATTTATATAGCGCCAACATATTACGCAGTGCTGTACAATGAATAGGAGATGTAAAGGACAGACAGACAGACACAGGAGCAGGAGAGGACCCTGCCCTGAAGAGCTTACTTTTAAAATCCGACTCATTAATAAACATTGATTTTACCTAGTGCATTTTTATTTCAACAGTGATTTAAGTAGAGAGGCAACGATTGTATCAACGTCACTTCTGTGAAAATTGAGAACCCCAAATCCAACGAGAAAATGTGAACAGTGCTGGGACAAGGTATATATAAATATATATATATATATATTATATAAACTCTGCATATATGTGAATCCTGTATTTGATATAGGGTTACTTTTTATGATTAAAGCAAAATAATGCACCAGGAAACCCATAAACAATATTGCAGTGGGCCCCCATTGCCTTATCAGCCACCAATGCACCATAGTTTTTATCTAACAGCAAGACCTTCAAGAACCCTGCACTCCACAAACATTGGAAACATTGGAAAACTTGACAGTTAATATTATGACACAGTATTTATATAGCGCCGACATATTATGCAGCACTGTACAAAGTCCATAGTCATGTCACTAGCTGTCCCTCAATGGAGCTCACAATATAATATCCCTACCATAGTCATATGTCATTACCACAGTCTAGGGTCAATTTTAGGGGAAGCCAATTATCCTAACTGCATGTTTTTGGGATGTGGGAGGAAACCCACACAAACACAGCGAGAACCTACAAACTCCATGCAGATAGCATCCTGGCTGAGATTTGAACCTGGGACCTAACACTGCAAAGGCCAGAGTGCTAACCACTGAGCCACCGTGCTGCCCCCACAAGTGAAGATTGAAACCTACACAATCTATATGGTAACATATGCCAATTAGGAATGTAGTAATCAATTTAACAACAAAGGAAAACACACCAGTTATTCTGACTCCTGGAAGTGACTGCAGGATTGTTAAAAGGAGAACACTAAAAACATTAAAAGAACATTTGAGCACTGACCAAATTAATTCTGCACTCACCAGATAGCAGACAGCAGCAGGGTCCTTTCCTGTAAAAGTCCCACCAAGCTATGTAGGGAAGGCATAGGAATGCGACCGGGGTACGACCATAATGCATGGCTCTCAGCAACTGCTGGAGGAGGGGACCACAGATGGTGCTGTGAATTTGCATGGATGTTGAGTGATGCACAGCAGAGATAGGAAGCCTGGGTAAAACATTGGCGCTGTTTTATCTGAACAAAGATAAACTGTTCTAAACTGTGAGTGCCACTTCCAGCAATTATTACATGTAATGGCTTAATAAAAGAAAAATCCTGAGAAGCATTTTTAGACCCAGAGCTAATGTTATCCAGGCAATTCTGCTATAGTGCTAAGATAGTACAGCCAATTCTCAGCCCTAATCTGATGGTTGGCACAATATTCTGTTGAAGACTGGGTCATTCTGGGCTCCCAAAAGGAAAAAAAAACACAAATGCTTTCACTGTATATCTAGCTTTGTGCCCATGTCAATTCTACCAACTAAAAGAAGGAAAGGTGGAAGGTGGTGCCGTGGGGTAAGTAGCACAGGAGCCCTCATAGTGGGTCCCGGTGATATGATCTTACGAGACAGAGACAAAGATGTGTTTCCTTCCATCATATGTCAGTACAGGACAGGCTACACAGCCTTATCACACAGTACAGCCAGGTGGTTGACCCTTTATTTTCTGCCATAGGTAAGGAATACATTGGTGTCCCCTCTCCACCACTGACTGGACAACTAAGGAGCAGCATTAGGCAGATGAAGTCATCTTTTTGCTAATTTTCTCACATTAGCAAATTTTACATGCAGAACACGATTGGATCCTTCCACTTTCTTTGCAAGTGTGAACGTCAATGCGTAGGTGATTGCAAGAACTAATTGAGTATAAAACATAATTTTGCAGATACATGATATATAGGTTCAGTCAACAAAATAGCCACCAATACCACAAAAAGGTGGCACGTACACTTTCAATTAAACAGAAGAAGCGAATAATTATGTTTCAACTGGGATGGAATCACCCCACACAAGACATAGAAGTTTCTGTACAGACCATATCATAATAAACTACACATGTGCAGTAATTATCGTTGGAAACGAACGACTATTGGCGCTCGTCTGATAATCGTTAACAAAAAAAGTGTACATTGATACATCGCTGGAAATGAAAGACCATCCCAGTGGATCTGATTGGGCAACGATTGTTTGCAATCGCAATCACTTCCTGCATCGTTCAAACGATTGTATCTAGCAAGTGTACATTATTGGTGAATTATATTTGAACAATCGTCTCATTACAGCATGTACAGAATTGTGCACAATACCATCGTTCAAAATATTCGTGCATAATCGTTTGTTTTCTAATGTCAATTATTGCTAGTGTGTACCTAGCTTTAGATTGTAAGGTCTTTTGGGCAGGGTCCTCTCCTCCTCCTGTGTCACTGTTTGTATCTGTCATTTGCAACCCCTATTTAATGTACAGCACTGCGTAATATGTTGGTGCCATATAAATACGATTTAATAATATTAATAATGTCTCTTACGTTGGTGGCCATTGGGAAGAATGTAACCCCTAGGCTATGTACACACATTAGATTTTTGTCATTGGAAAGGATCTTTTATGGTTGTTTCCAACTCCAAAAAAAGATGAATGAATAAGTGCCGTACATACAGCACCAATATTCTTTATGGAGAAGGGAGGGGGAAGAACGAGCGAGCGGCACCCCACTGCATTCTTCTCTCTTCACTTCCATCGCTCGTAAATCCACCACAACGGATCCATGAACGACGTTGGATGGTCGCTGTACACACCAATGTCAGATTCTCGTCCAAGATTATCCTTGAAGCGAGAATCATCTGATGTGCGTACATAGCCTTACAGATAACCAAAAAGATCATTAGTGTCAGTGGCAATTGACCTGGGAGGTCCAAATTGGTCATTGCTCAAGGAACCCCTAGCAACCTCTGGGGGAATCCCTGTGTTCCACGGAACCTTGGCGGAGAAAAGCAGTTTCAGAGCAAAGTTGGTAATAAGCCACAAATAAGACTGTAAGCTTTTATAGTTTTGAAAAGTAATAGCAGGCGAGGAGGAATCCTACAATGGCAACATGCTTTCTGCTGACAGTTGTCTAATAGGCGATTTCCCTTTGCTTTGGGGGACTCTCCTGATGAGACAAAAACCAAAAAAATGAAATCCAAACAATTAACTGCTCTATCCGAAACTAGAAAAAAAGGTTTGGCTTTACAATGAAAACGCTTCACTTTTCAACAATTATAAACCAAAAAAGAAATGATAAACACCCAGCAATTAGAACACAAGGGAAGGAGGGCAGCGAGGGACAGAGACCACGCCAAACACACAGCAAACAGATGTCTTCAATTTAAATGCAGATGTGCCGGAAGAGCAGATTTTTGCCCGATAATTGGCCGATGCCGATTATAAAAATCTGCCGTGTGTACGTAGCTTAAGACTTACAGCTTGCTGGAAGGGTACATAATGAACATCTTCAAGTGGAACTTAAGCCCACTTTAAAAATTTGGGATCAGACAAGGCTTTATTGCAGAAAAGGACAGGCAATATCCCTTCCGCAATAAGTATTGCTACCTGCTTGACCACTCTCCCAGCTGTTAAAATTCACTGTGCTGCATATTTGTTGGGGATACCTGGCAATCCCGGCTTTTTCGGCAGGTGCCGGAACTAAATGAACCCCTGCACACTTGCACAGGTGTTATGTTCCCCTGGCCCAGCCAATCAAGGTGGCCAAAAATCTGAATGGGGAGGAAAAGAATACAGAAGATGGCAGCGCTTGAGACGAAATGGGGACAGGTGAGTGTCCCTTGGGTTCAGTTGTACTTTCAAGGATTTTTTTCTTACAAGAGGGAAACCAAACAGAGTGATAGCAGAAAAAAAGGCCTTAATAGTTATGTAAATCTCAATAACCAACAATAAAATCTCTCTCAATTGGTCCTCCTTGAATTGTTAACACAGTAGTAAGCCTTCTGTGATATCTGAATGCTATTGGTCACATTGTTCTAAGTTACTACTGAGTAATACCAAAAAAAAGCGGTATTATTCTTTTCCTATTGTCCTACTACTACTCAGGTGAATGAATGTTAGTCTTAGTGATAGAATACCAAGGTGTAAAAGGAAAAAAAAACCTGGAAATAATAAATAACGTAGCTTCAAAATGTAAGGAGTGGTCAGCTGCAGTTCAACACTTTTATGTTAAGCTAGGTAAACACCTGCAATAATTATTGTTAGAAAACGAACCACTAACGATTATGCATAATTATTTTGAACAATCGTATTGTGCACAATTCTGTACATGTTGTAACCAATACAATCATTCAAATATAATCCACCAATAGTGTACACACGCTAGATACGATCGTTTGAACGATGCAGGAAGTGACATGTAGGAGAAAGCGTACTGCAGAAACATCCACGATCACTGAATGACGGTACACACAATAGATCGTGAACGATCGTCGCTCAATCAGATCCACTGGGATGGTCCTTCGTTTCCAGCGACAATCCTTGCTCGTCGGAGTGATTGGTCAGTCGTTGTGCACTTCTTTTATTAACGATTATCAGACGATTGGTCGTTAGTCTCCAACAATAATTATTGCAAGTGTGTATGCAGCTTTACAGTACATTTAGATACATTTTAATCTGATCTCTTTTATGTATATGTTTCACCAAAAAATAAGACTAGTATTTCTTTAGGTAGCAAGGGGAACTCTATACAAAATGCTTGGATGCTAGGTGCAGGAATCAGATTGTTTTCACAACAGTATTACCTATTAATATCTCTGGAAAGTTTGCTGTATTCCGAGTTCTCCTAATAGTGAAAAAGCAATGCATTCAATGGAGGAAGTTTAAACACTTTGAAACATTTGACTTGTGTATACTTTTAAAGCAAGTGGCTTATTGTTAGGTTAAGAAAATAATCTCTTCTGATGAATGCTGCCGTCACATCCTGTTTGTATGTAGCTCCCGGACATCAAACTCCAATCTTCCCACACCCTATGCATGCTTCTATTTCAGTCTTTGGGTCATGACCTCTCTAATAAAAGCACACATGATTGGGCTGAGAATTGGAGTGTTCCCATGATGCAAAAGGGATACTCCGGTTTTCCTTACATTGCCATACCCCAAGATGGAAATATTAAAGATGGAGAGATGCAATTTTTGAGGGTTTGAAGTTCTGTAATGTTAGAAGGCCTTCCATGAAAGGGAAAAGAAGTACGTGTATCATTGGGTTTTTGTTTATTTCAGAATGGCTCATTTTATTTTACATGTCAATGGGGAAGCATGGGCAGTTTGAAATTGAAAGGTTGATTCATCGTAAAAAGAAGTCAACTTAAGTTCAGGAGGTAGTCATCTGAAGATCAAATGCACTGGTCAGTGAACTGTGAATGATCCCAGTCTTAAATATCAAATTCAAGCCAATCTTCAAATATAAAATGAGTTACAGGATTATCGAGGGAATAATACAAACCATAAAATATACACATGCTACTAAAGTGTAAAAACTAAGTCAACGGACTACAAAAAAAAGATTAATATACTGTACAGATTTCCAGGGGACGTCTGGTGACAAAAACTGGCAAATGACTAGCAAAATACTATTGGCAATACAACGCTGAACAACACATGCGCTGCAGCAGCCGGGAATTACGTCATCCTGGCCTGGCTAATCAAAATGGAAACAAGGAATCAAAAAAGGAAGAAGGGGAGCAGCTATGTAGTATTGTATGTACTTGTGACCTGGAGTATCCCCAATGCCCTGCGGTGGACCAGGTATTTAAAATGGAAGGATTCCAGCATTACCTATAGCCCTTCAAGAAAGCAAAACCAAGATTTACAGCTTGCTAAAAAGGTAGATAATGAACATCAAGTGGAACTAAAGCCTACTTTAAAATTTTGGGATTGGGCAAGGCTTTATTGCACAAAGGTACAGGCAAAATCCCTTCCACAAAAAGTATTGCTACCTGCTTGACCACTCTCCCAGCTGTTAAAATTCACTGTGCTGCATATTTGCTGGGGATACCTGGCAATCCCGGCTTTTTCGGCAGGTGCCAGAACTAAATGAACCCCTGCCCTTGCACAGGTGTTATGTTCCCCTGGCCCAGCCAATCAAGGTGGCCAAAAATCTGAACGGGGAAGAAAAGAATAAAGAAGGTGGAAGCGCTTGAGACGAAATGGGGACAGGTGAGTGTCCCCTGGGTTCAGTTGTACTTTCAAGGATATTTTTCTTACAATAGGGAAACCAAACAGTGATACCAGAAAAAAAGGCCTTAATAGTTATGTAAATCCCAACAATACCATCTCTCTCAATTGGTCCCTCTTGAATTGTTAACACAGTAGTAAAGCCTTCTGTGATATCGGTTAATGAAATTAAGAAATACCAGTTGATGAAGTCAGAAATCTTGTGAGCTGCTCTCTGGTTGTTCTGAATGCTATTGGTTACATTGTTCTAAGTTACTACTGAACAATACCAAACAATAGCGGTATTATTCTTTTCCTATTGTCTCACTACAGACGGGTGAATGAATGTTGTCTTAGTGATAGAATAACAAGGTGTAAAAGGAAAAAATAAATTCCTGGAAAAAATAAATAACGTAGCTTCAAAATGTAAGGAGTGGTCAGCTGCAGTTCAACACTTTTATGTTAAGCTAGGTAAACACCTGCAATATTATTGTTAGAAAACGAACCACTAACGATTATGCATAATTATTTTGAACGATCGTATTGTGCACAGTTCTGTACATGTTGTAACCAATACAATCATTCAAATATAATCCACCAATAGTGCACACACGCTAGATACGATCGTTTGAACGATGCAGGAAGTGACATGTAAAGGAGAAAGCGTACTGCAGAAACATCCACGATCACTGAACGACCATACACACAATAGATCGTGAACGATCGTCGCTCAATCAGATCCGCTGGGATGGTCGTTGGTTTCCAGCGACAATCCTTGTTCGTCAGAGTGATTGATCAGTCGTCGTGCACTTCTTTTGTTAACGATTATCGGACGATTGGTCGTTAGTCTCCAACAATAATTATTGCGAAGGTGCACAGGAGCAGCAGACCGCAGCAGAGGCAACACATTTGGACGCATTGCCCTTGTGTTTGAAGTGAGGGTGCAGTTCTTGGAAAACCAACTGCATGGACAAAAGCAACATATTGCTTTTTGGAAAAAAACGTGTGCACGAAACTGTCTCCAACTGCTACCATTCAGTTTATTAGGAGTGGTTGGGAGCGGTCAACCGAAAGTCTGACATGGCCCTCATAGTGTGCATTCTTTCAGGGTCTGCACAAAAATGTGAAGGATCTGTCCAGCAAAAGTGACTTGCAATCTAGAACAGTACTGGGAGTGCTAGAGAACATTTATAACACTATATTCTCCAAAGACATTTTTTTCAGTTGGGTGGAGAGAAGATGTAACTAAGTGGTCAAAAAGTGGACAGAAGGACAATTGGTGCCCCCAGTTGTTTGTGCCATAGGTATCCAGTAACACCTAAAATCGTGCCAGCTTTCTACTTCACCTCTTATACTTTATTCCAATATTCTAATGTCCACCCTTTTACTATGTCCAATTTTTCCATCATCTTTGTATTTTCCCCCCAACTGTCCAGTGTCAGTGTATTGTGACAATTTCAGCAACCACACAAAAACAGTTTGCGGACAAATGCCAGGTGGTGCACCCGGCTAACAAGTCCTGGGGAGAACACTGCAAAAACGTTTATTTATTTTTTAAACTGACCCTGTGATATGAGCAACATAACTAATGCAGCTTCTCTTTCTTTAATTAGGTGGATTTGCCTAGCCTGAGATAATGCCATGATTCTATTGCAGACAGAATCCACTGACCTGCTCCTCTGCTGATCAGACTTCAACATTGTAACTAGTATATCACAAGGTTAAAGGGCTGACCTGTATCATGTAAATGAACATTTCCTGTGTGATCTCCAATACAGCATCTCCTTCTTGGAAGTTAATGTTGATCTTGGATTATGCCTGGTGGTGCCAGAAAGAAGAGAAGATATGAGCATTGCCGGGGGAAGTAGCACCTATCCCATATATATATATATATATATATATATATATATATATACACACACACACACACATACTATATTCACTTTAAGCATACAGTAAATTAGCCAGTGTAATTATCACTAGCAGCGCCACCAATCATAGCACAGCTACCAATCATCGTTTGGTGCAAGGGTTAAAAAGATCTGCATATAAGCTCTCTTGCATATAATCATTTATGCAAATGTCATCATTTTCCATACTCCTGCTGCTGAAGCTCGCTCCTCCCTATCAGACTGCGATCAAGCAATGGAAGGGGGATATATAAGCAGTATTTGACCCATCAGTCTATAACTGCAATAGGGACTCCAGGAATTTCCTGACCTACAAATTACAATGCACAGCGGATGAGGAATCCATGTACTGAGCACAGATGTTTGCTTTCACATCTTTACTTTCACCATAGCAGAACTTCAATACATTCTAAATTCTTTGCAAGAAAACAATTTATTTTTTTTTCCGGTTAGGATGACGATATATTTTTATTGGTATCTGGGTTTAGTCCTAAGGCACACTGTCACCTATGATCCAAATGCACAAGTGCATGTTGGTGTATTAATTATGGTGAATGTGCTCCTGCTTATAGATTACACACTGCTTTAACCGATTCTCATATCTTTATTTCTAGATTAAAGGTTTACACAGGACGCCTTCCTACATCTTCAAGTCTGAATAAATCGGTGGAGGAGCAAAAATAGGAGCTGCTGGGAAAGGGTTCATTAGAACTTACCGAACTCAACCTAAAATCTAAAAACATTCACCCAATAACTTATCACGTAACATGTAAACCTCCAAACTTAACCCATAAAGTGAGTTTTTACCTCCTAAACCCTATATATACCCATCACCTGAAATCCAATCTGTAATCCTCAGAATCCCGTCAGACATCATTAGGTTAAGAGAGCTCAAAAATTTGTAATGGGCTACCAAGGCACAGCAACTGACCACCTGACCTGCGGCATGTCCCTAATGTAGTGAACTGCACATGGAAGGTTCATTGGGCTTTAATCTGAATCCTAACACTAAGTTAATGCCGAAATTAACCTTAATTATACTTACCTTTCCCCTTTCTGACATTGGCGCCGCCATCTTATTCCTTTTCTTGATTTGGCTATATTGATTGGCCAGGCCGACATTCGCACGCTTGTTCACTCAAGTCCCAGAAGCCTCAGGAGAAGCTGGCATGTGTCAGGTATAAATATTATTAAGAGGCGGCACTCTGGCATGTAAGAATGCCTATTGTAGAACAGACACTGTCCCTTTCTGCAATAAAGCCCTGCCTGGTCCCAAAATGTTAATGGTGCAACATTAGTTATCCTTTAACCTCTACACCAGTGTTTCCCCAGTTTGGGTTCCTGCAGAAGTTGCTAGGGGTTCCTTGAGCAATTTGTGGTTCTTAGGTCAGTTTAACTAAAACAAATGATCTTTTTGTCTTCCTCCAAGATTGGCATTGGTCCCACTGACCACCACACTAATGTACTGAGTTGTGGATAAAGTAACAAGTGATATTTCACAAATATTCTCTGGTGGTGAATCAATAACTGACATCTAAAACACATGCACATTGATGATCCACCTGCAGAGAATGTTTACCGATTGCTTAATTCTCTGCTTTATTAAAAAAAAAAACCAAACAAATAAAAAAAAACCACAGACCTAATTAATGTCGTCAGCAAAAATTTGCATTTCTCATTCAAATAAAACAGTGGCAGGATTCTGGCACCATAAGTTACTTTGCACGAAGAAGGGACATGTGGCTGTACGCTACTTCAGGGTCACAAATGATGGGGACAATCTATACACTCCAGTAAAGTCATTTTACAAAAAATCACGTGCACCACAAAGAAAGGAAGGGCAAGAAACTCATCACTGTATGATTAGCGGGAAAGCCAAGTACAGAAGAGGCAATTCATTACCAGTGAATGGAACACATTCCTCAGCACTCAACCCTGCCAGACAGCCGAGGGGACCTAATTATGGACCAGGCAAGGAGAAAGCTTTTCATCCTGCAGCCCTGTCAAAACCAGAGCATGGCCTCCTCCAAAAATACTGCAAGTGTGAAATGAAGACAGTATTTCCCATAAGGAGATAATACTGAGATTATCAAGTCCTTGAGAAGCAGCAACTGTCAAAAGGAAAAAATGTGCACACAGTAGACAAGTTTAAAATTGAATTTCAACTGCTGAGTTTAGGATAAAATAGAAAGAGCAATTCAAGTTTATATTGTGATTTTTGGAGAGATTTTCACTCACTTCCTGTTTTGAGCAGAATACCCAGAGTTCTACCCAGAATTTTTATAAGCCAGTGGGAAGAAGCTGTAGGCGGGTGGCAGCCCCTGTATTGTGACCCATTTCTTCAGTAACCAGTCAAAAACAGTCGGGTGGTTACCGAAAAGTGCTGGGTGGTGCGCCCTGATAATAAAGGCCGAGGAGAACACTGATAACCATCATCCAGGAACTGAGAAATTTCCCAAGGTCCATTTCAATAACATGCAGACCTTTAGCTATGTACACACGTCCAATGGTTCTCGCCCGATAATCGGCTCAGGAGTGTGTACAGCGCCCGTCATCCATTGTCCGAACGACCGTCCTGGCGGTTCCACGGACGATGGACGACAAACGATCCTAATGCAAAAGAAGGGGGAAGAGCGAAGCGGGGTGCCGCACAGTCGTTCTCCCCCTCCCCTCTCCATTGAGCAGAACGGTTCTGTATGTACAGCACATGTTCATGCATCGTGCAGTGCTTAGTTGTTGGAAAGGATCGTGAAAGATCATCACGTGAAAGATTTAGAAAGATCATACTTGAACATGTGTATGCAGCTTTAGATTGTAATAATCACGTATGACAACGGTAGGGACATTAGATTGTGAGCCCCTTTGAGGGACAGCTAGTGACATGACTATGGACTTTGTAAAGCCCTGTGTAATATGTTGGCGCTATATAAATACTGTGTAATAATAATAATAATATTATTAGAAAGGTAAAAAAACAGGGCAATTGTCCCAAACCCTTCTCTCCCTATCCAAATTTTGAACTTATGCCTGAAGTTCCCTTTAAAGTAGATCTCAGAGCACAGATATTTTTTAATAAATGGGCCAACAAAACCATCTTTTGTTCTAATGCTATTTTATTATTTATATGTACAAATAAAGTTTTTTTTTTAAATACCACTTTACCGTCTTTAAAACTTTTCATTACGGATTGTTTTTGCCAATAATATATAGTTGCTTGAGAAAGTGGAAAATTCTTTCTTTGTCTTTGCCCCGATCGGTTGCAATGTTTTAAAAAAAACAAGTTTATTAGTATGGATTGTTATTCCATTCAAGTGAAATATGATTGATAATTTGTAATAAATGACTTTCAGAGTTTAATGCTGACAAGCATCTGCAGATCTCATACCTAGAATGGGCTACCGATGCAAGATATATGTGCCTGGAGTTCCACTTTACCTTTAGTGTAACAATGCTATATTGTATCACAATGATTTCATTGTAGGGTTTGTATTGTTGGCTGTGACTACACAGATGAATATTCATTTCTTTTTTATTGCTGTAACATCAGGATAACAATAATAAGAGTTACCAGGACAATAAGGAACATATACAGCAATAAAAATTCATTCTAATTGCTTGTGTGTGGGAAACCATTCAACATCCTTTCATGTCCTTCTGTCACTTAGTATGATAAATGCATTGTAACCAAGTTAAAGCGGCATATTTATGAATAAGCAAGAGCAACTTTCACTAATCACTGCCTATTATGCACCTGGAACATTACCCTGAATTAAATATCAAACTCACTGCTTAATAAATGTGCCGCAAAATGCTTAAAAATGTGTTTGTTGCAATGATCTGCTACATAGATTCCCCTTCACTTTCTGTCCCATTTCCTTAACATAAAATGAGACAATTTCATTTTAGAGAGTTGTTAGATAACCATTGTCCACATTGGAGGTTTTTCAAGGTTTTTCATGTTGTATTTCTAATTACTTTCTGCTAAGAACAGTCATCAGGACAAACAATACAGAGGGTGAATCTACTCACTGGGGACACGGAAGACGGAAATGTAAAGAGGACCTGAACTCATCCATGTTTTTATAATTAAATGTCCCTATGTATTCAATAGTTTCCTATGTGCTCCCATTCTGCACATAACACAACTTCGAAAGAGGTGACATTCCGCATTCATCCCACCATCAATAAACCCCTTTCCAAAGCCTTTCATTTATAAAAGCTTTGATAATGGAGATGCTGATGGGATCATTGCATATGTGCAGGAATATGGGCACACATTGTGCCATGAGTAACACCTGATAGGTGCAAGAGAACAGATATGGCACCCATTGTTGATTTAAGGGGTGGTCCCTGAATAATTCAGTCGACGCTCCGGTAAGGTAAGGCTAGTTTCGGTGAGCATAGGGAACATTAAAGGGGTGGGAATATTATCATAGTTTAGGCTTTCATAAAGCAAAGATGCACTGGAAGTGAACAAAATGGCAATCATAAAAATGATACATTTTCAATAAGGTTACGGTGTACACAAAAAAGGTACCTAGAGCTGCCTTTGATGCTTCTATGTGGCATAACAGGGCAATTAGATTAAAACCTAATTGGCTGCACTGGAAAATAAATTTAAAATGTCTTACAAAAACATTGATCCTAAGACCTGCAATGCATCCTGCATTGTTCAAAGGCTTGCAGAACAAACCTTTTTTATTGAAGGTAATACCCCCTTCTATTGTGTGAGAGAGGGCAAGTCACAGCTGTTTATACGGGATCTCAGGGGAAAGGAAAGAGCACTTTCTCACATGGAGGACCCGCCAGAGCTTTCTCTATGACAGGAAACCATCGCCTACTCTGGTCCATTGTTCCAGGATAATAACACTTCAGACACCTGCTCCTCCCGAGTGCAGTCACTCCATTTGTGAGCCCAGTGACATCTCATTACCAATGAATGCACTCAAACCTCCAGCTCTGCAGGCTTAAAGGTCAGTTCCAGCCATATAGCTAAAAAAAAACCACCAAAAATACCACTGAAACACACACAAGACAGATTTTACCTGTGCAGCCCTTGTAACGTAATGTACGTCAGTCACCCTTACCGAGATGCAAAGCTGGATAGGCAATAAGACAGCCGTGCCTGGGATTAGAACAAGGTCCATTTCCATAGCTGGACAGGAATTGGATAAGAAACTGAAATTCTACAAATTCTGTGCCACTGGAACTTCCAGTCATTGTTTCTGTAATACCACCCCTCCTTATTTCACATGATGCACTTCTTCTTAGCCATAAAGATGCAACACTGGTTTGGTACAAGGATATGGTGAAATACCAATTTAAAACATATTGAACCTTGTTTTGGTTTAACGTACATTGCCACAAATGCTTACATTTGACCAGCCTTGGCAAAAGCCTCAACAGGACCGATAGCATCTAAAGAATCTTAACACGAGGCAACTTAGGTCAAATGCAAGACCTGGTCTTCCACGTCGGACAAAGTAAATAGGAATATGCTAACCTGCATTTGACAAATGCATTAAATGCATGAAAACAATGGCCATCCAAAGAAAACCCTCATCTGCTGCCAACTTTATCTCTTGACATTCTATTATGATGCCAAGGTGAGAAGGGCAGGGTCTATTTTTGTCTATTTCCTTTTTCCATTGTAGACATCCACCATTGTTGATCAGGAGCAGGTAGGAAAGCAATAACTACAGTGTACAGAATGGGGAGGAGGCATCCCCATCAACAACTAGATCTAACTCTAAAATAAAATCCAAGAGCTCCAATGCCACCAGAAGAAGCCACCACCTATATGGATGACGAGAAGAGATGACCAGTAGCTACAGATTGATTATTTTAGGATGTATTCATTAGGACATTTTGAGTGTACCTAATAAATGCCATCCTTGTTCCCTTTATACTTTTTTATACCCTCTTAAAACTTAGGGGAAGGATCTGGAGTGGACAATATTGTCAATTACCATCTTCACCTCTGTGTGTGCTTGCCTGGATCGCCATTTTGTTCTGTACCCAATCCTCATACTTGACACGGCACATCTGCCTGGCTATAAAAAAATAACTCAGCTTGGAGCTAAATTTTTAAAAACTTTAGCTTTAAGCAAAGCAAAATTACTGCAATACAAATGCTGAAGGTACACAGTAAGCCAAGAGAAACTTAGCATCAACATGGAGGCCGGCCAAGTTTTTACCAGGCCAATTCCACTGGGATGGCAAAACCAACATAATGCACAAAATGTGGTTATCGATATCCGATCACACTTCCTCCAAGTGGCTGGCGTTATTTTTCGGATACGCAGTGTGGTATAACATTCTTCAGCAATGTCTGGACTGCATCATAGTAGTGTTAGGCGATTCCAGAGATTTAGCTGCCTAGTCATAGTTAATAGGAACCAGCAATGCGGGGTTACTGACAAAAATTGATGTGCGTCATACACGTAGGCCAAATACTATATTATTTATAGCAAAATGAATCACAATGTTAGGTAATCATAGAGGCGGAAGCATCATCATTTAAAAAAAAAATCACATTCTTTTACTTCCTTGAGTTACAAGATCAGCTTAAAATGTATCTAAATCCTAAAATATATATATATATATATATATATAAGCAATATATAGCAATGATCAGAATGGCAACCGAGAGTTTTACTCAATATAAAATCATCTACCCATAACAGCTTCCTAATTTATATATATATCCTCATATTATAAAAACTATCCTTTTAAACCATCATTTGCATTAAAAAAAAAAGTTCTCGTTGAAATAAAGCTCAAAGATTTGAATAGAGGTAATAGCAAGGAGAAGTGCTTTAGGGAAGCCAACATAAACTCTCACAAAAGAGCTATTGTATTCTTTAACACATTATACAAAGCAGACGCTTTCCTTCTCCCATAATTTGCTTAAACAAAAGATGAAGGCAGCCTTTGGAAATATAATATTACCTTCCATGCCTTTTTTTCTAAAAGGTTACTGCCATAGTTTTAGATCTGCCTAGGAAAAATAATAGGAGATTACTATTAATGTCAACATATACAGAAGTTATACAGAGTTATTAGAAAAACGTATATGGTAAAGCGGCTGTAAGGAAATTTTTGTCAATGAGAAACCCATGAAATACCTTAACAAGGAACTGTTGCCTTTAATAATTACTCTACCTACAATCTCATAGTACATTGGTGGGATCAGCACATTGGGATAAAAGAATAAGGAAGGTGGTGTAGTTGGCATATTTAACACCATGGGTAATATTAAACAATCAAATTATTTTAAAAAGGGCCCTAGAAGCGAAACAGAGGCAATACAAATTGTAGTGTTTCTGCACAAAGAGTCAACGGAGAAGGACTCTCTTACACTGATAGACACCAGCGCTCCTGGCTGCCCCGCACCGGTGGCCACTGGGAAGGAGGGGCTCCCCCGACCAGTGACCAATGGGAAGAAGGGGCTGCCCCAACAAGTGACCAATGGGAAGGAGGGGCTGCCCCAACCAGGGACCAATGGGAAGGAGGGGCTGCCCCGACCAGGGACCAATGGGAAGGAGGGGCTGCCCCGCACCGGTGGACACTGGGAAGGAGGAGCTGCCCTGCACAAAAGGTAATGGGAAGAAAGGCCCTTTACATTTGCCAATAAAAAGGAAGCACTTGACCTTGGTGCTGAGGGAGAACATTGCTTCTTACAGATATTCACAGAACCCTGGTAGATAGACCTGCATAATATTAACAGTAAAGCACAACCATTATGTAGCACTTAATTAGAAAATATATGAAAATATATCTGCCCATATATACCCATGCAATTACAAACTGTGCATAGAAGCAAGGTTTATTAAACACTACCATTCTTTTTTATGAATAAGTACAAAAAGCAGATAATTTTTTTCCAATTTTACAAATAATAATCTAATTCCAATCAAACAACACCTGTCACATTAAGTAGCCTAATTCAACAAGAGGCCCCGTACACTAACAACCTGGTCATTAAACTGGAAGACTTCATTGTTGTCAGTAGGGAGGTTGAAGTCAAAATCCATTTCCATGATTCCTACAAAGGAAAGAGCCGAAAGGCACGCTGTAATGGGCTGACTTCATTTCCCGACTAGGAGGATTCAGATCGAGCGTGGTGACTGAATTATGTCACTGGGGATTTATCAGCGCCTGCTCACTCATTCCCCGGAGCTGCGGAATCCTAAGAGTTACCTACACATCAATGAGCAGGTCAATAGGCTCCTACCCCTCAAATAGACAAGCATCACATGCAACCGCTCCATTTCTGCAGAATACATTTCTCTATATGAATGTATCACACCTCCCAACTATGTCAGAGGGTGCGACAACTATACACTCCAAAAATTGCAAAAGAAATATATTCCTCCGCCCTGGCCATTCTGCAGCCACTTTATATAAACAAATTATTATGATGTGTGCATTTGCAAAAAACTACAATTGTCAAAAACAGCAATGCAGAACCCAAAAAAGACCATGTTATGCAGTGCAAATATCATGCATGAAGTTTGTGTGTAGCCAAAACCTTATTTAGGTAGGGAAAGTTTAAAAAACCTGCCAACTTTTTGTTCCCATAGGGTAGATTAATTTTGTTTGATGACCACCGTCACCAAAGCAAAAAGTGATGGAAAATCCAAATACGTGAGAGGAAAACTTCCAATGGGGACACCTGTCCTGGTGACAGAAAAGGAACTGGCAGGAAATATTGCTCACTTTGGCAAGAATCTCTTTCACAGTAGTATCTAAGTAGTAAAAAAAAAATCACATGGGGGCATACACAAAAAAAATTCTGGGAGTTAAAAGGGTTATTTTATCCAAAACACTTTAAATGTATTTTTAAAGAACGTTATTTTTGTATTTGCCTCCTGTACCTCCATGCACAACAAGACACAATCACGCTCTGCAGTCACTGCACATTGCTTCCAATCAAATATAAAGCTCTCTCATTGCAAAAGACAGCACAGAGATGTCCTCAGCAAATGTTTTGCTGTTACTTCATATTATATCACCATCTACGGCAGGAGCAACAACAAGCGGTGTTCCATTGAATGGGCTATATGCTGGCTGGAAAAAGTGGAGGGACCTCAAGAGATTTAGTGGAACCTAATTCAAAATTTGAGGACTAGTTTACTACTAGTGTCCCTACAGCCTCATAACTACAGTGTAAGATCTGCTAGTCTCAGTAGATTTGGAGAGGGATTTGGTGTCATTCAATGTTTTCTTTGCTGGAGAATCTGACATAAGGAAGCAAATCCCTGCCTCCACCAAGATGGGTGTCTCTATACAGAGTAAGGGAAGGTTAGGATCTGAGGAGTTCCCTGCTCAGTCACTTGCAACAATGGTTCCTAAAGAACCAGCACCTTAATATATGATAGCTTGCAGCAGTGAGTACCCCAGTACTCCCCTATTTACTCTTTTATGGAGTTGCCATTGGGGGAAGCTCCATGTAGCATCTCCTGAGAAGCAGCGGTTCCCTGGCATGAAGATGCCGAAAACACACCATAACCTCACCGCCTGTGTGAACGAAGCCTCACCGTGCAGAACAAGACATGATAAGCCAGTTACAATAAAAAGTTCAGTGGGAGACCACAGGCAAATCACGACGACTTGTTTTTTGTCCTTTACCTGGATTTTGTTTGGTCACAGCTTCCAAAATTCAGTTCCTCCTTAAAAAAATAAAAATCTATTCCAAAGGTATAAGAAATCTATTGATCAGCAACTTTAGTTGCATGCCTAAAACAAAAAGGTAGCACAGTTAAAGCTTCAATAAGTTAGGATTATGTATGATAAGCGAAGCACAGTAAATAATATTAGTAAATATTGAAAACTTTAAAAAGTTTTAAACTTGTCACTATCTAATTATCTCACTCATAAAATTGGAGTTGTCCTTTAATATGGTGGCCTGCATGGACATAAACTACTGCTCCGGGCGTAGCAGAGCAGAATGAAGTGGGGCAGAGAAGCACACGACAAGAGAAGTAGTTCTGTGCAGCGTCCATACATACAGAATAAGAACAGATACCGAGAATTACACCCAGAGTACTAAACAAGAGAAGTGGTCCTGTGATGAGTCCATACATACAGAATAAAAACAGATAATGAAAATTACACCCTGGGTACGGGACAAGAGAACTGGCAAGCGTCACCCAGGACAAACAGTCAGCCTTATTCTCAGGTAAAAATCTGATGTGTACAGTGGTCCCCCCAATATCATCCATTTATCTGTCCTTGCTAATCAATGAACAACTGATCAGGAATGGCCACTGTGCATTTTAATGGGAGAGAAAACAGCAGGGTGCCAATTGCTTGTCCTCCTTTCTTCATTGAACAGAACTATGGCCCTCCTTTATTATCTGCCAATGAAAAAAAGAAAATATCATTTCTGGAAACAGAAATTCAGAAAATGTGTCCATAGCCTAAGGATCTAAATGACTTTGACAAGGGCCAAATTGTGAACAGCTAAGTCAGGTCATTTCCATATCGACAAGTCTTGTATGGTGCTTCAGATAGTGGTGAGAAAAAAAAATGTATCCGTAAAGCTGCAATGTTTTATCACATAAATAATCTATTTTTTAGGTTGTTAAAAACCTATTCAAAGGTATTGCACAAACACACAAAATGTTATTGTATGGCGGTAACAAATATGTTGGGTTCTCCCACTACAATTTGCAGGTAATTCTTTGCCGGAACAATGAGACCAAAGATATATACATATACATATATATCATGTGCATTGGGCTGCATTTAGAAAATTGCCCAACATGAGAATGTACAAAACTAAATTATTTTCGCAAATAAATAAAATACAGCAAAAATGTAAATCGGCGCACATTAAACACAGCACACTTACCCTGCACCCAACCCAAATCTGGGAGTCTCTTCTTATCAAAACAGCCCAGGGTAACCCTTTCACGAACTGACCCTTCAACCACCAAACAAGCAATTTGCTGGTGACATTGATAAATAGCTTTAATATAATTATATTTAATCTGACATAAATGGCTTTTGGGCCACATGAGGATTGTCCAGACAGATTCATTAAACAGATGGGCTCAGGGTCTCCTATTCAGAATCAATAAAATCCAAGGCAGGTGAATCTGTAGGCATGTTTACTATGCAGTGCCAATAATTAACAAACAATGCAATGTTCTTGTTCATTAACATAATTGCTTTTATCCCTGTGTCACCTAATGCCATTATACAGCAGACATTGCTAAACTCCCATATGGACAGTATAAACCTAATAATCAAATCTTATATACTAAACAGCTGCAATGCCAAAACAAAAGATATTCCCGTAAATGAATCAAATACAAAGCGTTTTTTTTATATATTGAAATCAAGTTACAGTTGATTCGATAAGTCACATTTTTTGTCTTGGTACATGATGCACTAAAAATATCATAAAATATTAATATTAAACCGGCATTAATTATTAAAGTCTGACTCAAGGATTAAAAAAAATTGAATTGCAAGTAGAGGATGCCAAGAGCTTTCTATAGCCAGAAGTCACATGGGAAAGAAGTGGTCCCAGATTTTTAGGGATCAAGGGGCATGAACAGTACAACCACACAGACTTCTATCGGGGTCGTATTCCAGCCCCAGAGATGTCCATGGGGTTCCAATGCCCATGCACTGCCTATGAAGTGGGGACCAAAATGGCTCAACTGTCCAGAAGCAACATGGATGAGCAGATCTGGTGAAAATAAGGTGATCACTGATGCACCCTAAGAAGAACTTATCAATTCAACCAGAATAGGCAAGGTGGTCTTTAATTTCTAGAAAATTGTCTGTAGATATTTCTCCATTACACCTATAAAGGCTTGTTGGACATCCTATTCCCAAATCATGTCATTGAGTTGGCCCACTTTGCAACTACAACAGCCACTTTTCTTCTGCGAAAGCTTTCTGAACGATTCTAAATTGCCAGAGGGAATTTTTGCCCAACCACCCAAAGAGCATTTGTGACACCAGGTCCCAAAATATCACAAGGGTGTTCGGTAGGGTTTAGGTCCGGACTTTGTGCAGGCCACTACACCTCCTCCATACCAGACTTGACCAACCAAGTCTTTACGGAGATGAGTTTGAACAGTAATGTTGCAACAGAAAAAGGCCTTCACCAAACAGTTGTCAGAAGGTTGGTTTACCAGTGGTGGCTATTATGAGCATTGCTTCCAGTTTTCTTTGGAAAACAAAACACTTCTTGCTGTTGCTGAAATGAAAAAAGGTGATGGTGTTCTGTAGTTTTACCCAAGGGTGACTATGTTACCCTTCTAGAAACTGTAGAGTGAACTATTTGCGTAGCCACCACATCTGAGGACTGGCAGGGTGCAATATATAACATTTTGGTTCCCGTTTAATAACCATGTTGGGCACATGCAAGGCACAGCAATGGGTTTTGTTTAAGTGCTGCTGTGGGTGGCGGGGATTACATTCACCATTGCATTACACAGCAATTACCCAATACTTGCAGGTTTGGAGGAGCACATCAGTCACCTCCTTCCTCTTAGTTTGGAGTAGAACGAAGAGAACCATATAGGTGATAAATATTGCAGCAGCCGAAATTTTTTTTTTTAAATTTGGAAAAAGTGCTGGATTGGTAATTGGAAATAACAACATTGGAATTGGCCCTGTAAGAAACCACCGCTAAGTCTGCTACATACAATGACCAAAGCTGCTTCAAAATTCTACAGGCTCAAGAAATCTTCTGCACTGCCTAGCTGCATTAGAGAAAAAGGTTACAGGTGTAACAGCTGAACTATCATACAGACAAAAGCGTGAGGCGGGCTGTGCATTGCAGAATATCTTCACTGATAAGAATTCCCTGCGTGCTACAGAGATCATTTATCACCGTCTCAGGAATCCTGCAGACAACACAATGCAGCAAACAGATTTACGCTCTATATTCAGGCATATTTGAGGTCCAGCACTTGTATTAAAAGATTAATAAAGTGGAAGCTGAATTACCAGTGGGATTTCCAAAATCCACAGCACTAACTCCATGAATGATGGGACAAATCCAGGACTCTGGGACAAGTGATGCACAAAAATACAGAAAAACAATTGTCTATGTTGCCCTTAGCAGCCAGAAGATGAGGATATAGATAAATATTGCACTGCCTTCTATAGGATAGGAAACTTTGTTTTTAGAACACAATAAGGACACAACCATTATTCATTAAAAAAGGAATTAACACATACTAAAATGTTGTAGGAAACATCCTGCTAATTGGAGGCACCTGCAAAACAGGAATAGCAAGAAAATAGAATGGACTATGTAAGTCCACAAAATGTTATATATGGCCAAATATTTGTAGATACCTGTCCATCACACCTATATAAGCTTGTTGAATATCCCATCCCAAAATCATATCTTAAAATGGAACTAAAGTCCCACTTTGAACTTTAGCCATTCAGGAAGGTGGTTGTTGTAGAAAGGGACAGGTGATGTCCCTTCTGCAATACCTGCCTGATCTACTCCCAGCTGTCAAATTTTGTATGCACAGCTCGGCTTTAGAAAAGAAACCTGGCAATACTGGCTTCCCTTGTACATGCCAAGAATGAACTCCCTCGCACATCATCCTAACCTGGCCAATCAAAATTGCTGATCATCATCTCCATGATGAAAAGAAGAGTGCCTAAGAGAATTTGTGCCCAATTGCTCAAAAGAGCACCTGTTACATATGGTGCTGATTTTGGACCTGCATTTTATTTGGTGTCCCAACTCATCCCAAGGGTGCTCAATAGGGTTTAGGTCCATACCATACTTGGCCAACTGTTATGCTGCAACAGAAAAATGCCTTCACCAAACTGACGTCAGTAAATCCTTCATTTTCAGCCAGCCAAAAAACCCGCACAGAGAAAACAAAATGCTGACTTCGTTTTGGAAATGTTAGTTATCTGGATGTTAAGCTAATACCTCACTATCTTGGGTTTCAACAATTTATGACTCTGACCCAGAACAAGCATACAGAAAATGAACAGAGAAGTACTGATCTGCACATTTGTTCCAGGTCTACAAGTTAGAAGCCAACTAAGCATCTACATCCAGATGACTTCCACTTTTAGAAGAGTTTCACAATGCCATTCAATCCGTTTTCTTTACCACTGCCCATAGACAGACCGGGAACCACCCCATTAGTTAGTAAATATTCCAGCTCATCCTTGGCATTTCTGCCAAATTATTTCAGGATTCAAGCCATTTTTGCAAATACAAACTATCAGATTCGCCCTGGGATTAGGCCAGCACGTGCCAGCTAAAACAACTGATTTCTACAAACACTTTCACTACCAAGAACTAGTATTATCTGAATTCATGGGGCATATTGGTATTGCCCCAAGGGGGTTTCATTCTAAATGCTCATATTTCAAATCTCACACCTTGGTAATGCCTTGTATGTAACTTTGCCAAAAAACTTCTATTCCCTTGGTCTGTAAATATACTACTGATTTGTTTTTGCTATATCCATTCCAAGGCCAGAAAAGAGCGAAGTCCACCAACAGCAACCTCACCAAGCCTTGCTTTCGTTTTCCAACCAAGCTAAAACCAGACAGACAATCTGCTTTATGTCCAGATCATAATTATATTTGCAATAAAAAGGTCACAGCATAAATGAGAGTTAACCGGCTAATTTTTGAGAACAATGCAGCCAAAGCTGACACTTTGTTGTGCAATTTGACTGCTGAAAAAGCTGCTTTGTCCAACAGATTTTACTGTTCAGAATGAATTTTTTGTATAGTAACTACAACCCACACCAGAGCTATGTGGCTCTATATTCCCCTTACTATTGTCACCTACAATAACCAGGAACTAAAAAGAACTATTGGGGTCTAAGGGGGCTGGTGTCGCTTAAATGCTGAAAATGCAGCCATACACCCAACCAATGCACAAACATATAGAAGTCACTTTCTAGAGACAATGAAGAAGAAGAACCTGGTTCCATTGAATTTACTCTTCCACAGCAGCATATAGTTACCATTCTTTAGCTCTCCCACCAACGTTCAGCTGCTGGAAGTAAAGGAAAGTATTGTATAGACAAAGCTCAGGTTGCCTTAAAGTGAAACCTGTCCATGCCTTACACTGGAGCTCAATGGGAAACATAAGCAGGGGGCATCCACCATGAGCAATACATCCAAAGACTCATACTAACAGGTGAATAACTTAACTTTTCCTCTAAAAGTTGTGGGTGAGCCAGTACCAAGCCTCCCAATTAGAAAAAATAAATTAGAAAACCAATGAAGAGCCTCAAGTGGGGGCTCAAAGTAGAATTATGGGGTTTATGTCATCCCGGCCTGGCCAATCAAAAGCTGAAGATCCAATACTCTATTTTATTAGGAGGTTTAGGTAAGTGCGGGAGCAAATCTAAAGGTAAATCTGTACGGTCTATATGTGTTATGTTAATGCATATATATATATATAGTTTTTTTAGCGATTAAAATAAAGTTCAATATATATTGTACAGGTCCTAGATTATGCATGGGTATTATATTTATAGTAATAGTCCCGACACCAGCCAAACAGCTGAGCTCATGTCTAGTCTGCATCCACCTGTTCTTACTAAGTTTTCACCTTCTTCTCATTACAAAGAACAATAGCATGGCTGAATGCAGCCTGGGGATAGAAACTCTCACCTGTTCTACAAAGCTTTGTCTCTTCTGGAGAAAGTCTATCCTCCTGCACTTTCCTTTTTAGTAGCTCTTTGGAAATCATTGACAGGTGTTTAATGAATGAATTAAAGGAAACCTATCAGTACCAAGAGACGGGAAGATGAATGAACATACATATTAACATCAGCACCCCAACATCTCAAAAATCCCTAAGTGCAAATGTCAACACTTGCTGGTCTTGTTTAATGACGCCAGTGGAAAACTTTATGGTTAGCAACTTCCAGACATATAGCAAACTTCTGCTAGGTGCAATAGACCGTATGGCAGTTTAACACTTTTGCATGCATTGTGCAGGCCCTTGTGTTTGCAGTGGAGGTGCCATTCATTCTCTAGAGGAAGAAAACCATCTGCATGGCCAGAAGCAACATGTCACATCCAGGAACACAATATAGGTTCCCAAATGTTCCCATACAGTTTAATGAAACTCTGAGGCTTTATATAAGGGGCCTTAGCTTTCCATAGGTTCCTTCTGGTCCATATGGCTCAGTCTGCTGCAGGCAGGGAGAAGAATTTTCATTAGTCTCCTCTTCACCAAACTGCAGAACTATAATTTTGTAGCAAGACACAAGGTAAAAATATGCAGCAGAGGCTGATCTGTTTCGGACATTTGTGATCATAGCACCAGAATATACATGAGTATCATCTAATCGCAGGTAGTAGATGTGGACCATGGAGGATGCCTAAACAAAGATGGAGCATGTGCATGGCGAAATGAGCAAATTAAAGCACTGGAGCGTACTTTGATCTCTGTAAGAGTTAAAACATACCCATGGATGTAGATGGTATATATTTAATTCCTTATTTATCTAAATAAATTGTTACGTTCAGAAATTAAACATTTCAATTAATCTGGAAAGCTGAATCAAAGAAAAGACACAAGCACGAGGCAGCAGCAATAACAAATGGTTCTGCCACCAAATGCATTTCACATCTGCACCGCACAGACAAATGCACCGTACATTACCTCCAGAGGCTGGCAGACATAATGGGGTTAACGTCTCATAAACACAGAAGAATTTCCTGACTTCTAGCAAGCTCAATGAGGCCTGTCACAGAATACAATAAGCCACAATACCCCGTACAATGCAACCCCCCTATATCACAGCCACAGGGGTTAATACTGTATGAAAATAGTCTAATGGAACAGTAAAGGTTCCAGAACATTCTATACGGTGAGGTCATAAACACATGAGAGAATGGGATGTATGCCAGACACGCAGCTCCGGTAGATGGGCTTCGATTGCTGCATTCAACTCGCATTTGACGCATGCTTTTATCACACGTCTGGGCATTTAACCTATGGGTGGTAAACGGGCATGTCTTCCTAGCACTTTGTAATATGCATTGTCTGGTATGAATGCACATTTTGTTTTCCATGTGTCTTTCTAGTATAAGCTTAAACAAATACAAATTAACCCTGTAAGGAATAAATCATTTTAACAAACCCAATATGCTGCAATCAAATGCAATACACGTAGGCTGTATTGTATTAATATTATATTATCTCCTAGATTGTAAGCTTTTCGGGGCAGGGTCCCCTCCTCCTCCCCTCACTGTCTGTCATTTGCAACCCCTATTTAATGTGCAGCGCTGAGTAATAATGTTGGCGCTATATAAATCCTGTTTATTAATAATAATAATTATTCATTTCTCAGGGCACATTGATGGGTGATCACCTATTTGATAAAAGGTGCTTCTTAGGGTGCTCCCCCCCGACACACACATATATATATATATATATATATAAACTGTCATATGCTGCAGGTATACTGGAAAACATGGTCAAAGACTGAAGATATGATATAGGTGATGGTCAGAGAATACATAATCTGTTTGGCAGCTGGTTAGACTGCACGTATGTTACAGCAAAGACAAAAACATGCAAAAGGAAAGATTTTTTTCATTTCAAGTCAGAATTTTATATAAAAAGGCCAAATAACAGAATACAGCGTGCAAAGGATAAATAAACATACAATGTAGAGTTTACAGAACACTAAAAATAAGAATGTAAATGCAAAAGAAATGCACAAATCAAAAAGAAGTCTATTGGGATTCCCTTTAATGACTTTCAGTAAGTACCTATGCACAGAAATCAATAATGGGGCATAGAAGGACACACAGAATGTACCCCTAGGGTGCAGATTGGGGATCAGGGTCCTAGTCAAGGCTATGTACATACACTAGATGATTGTAACACAATACAAATAATATTGAAAACCAGAGCAGTGTTTCTTGACTTTTTTAACATGGGAGAATCCTTGAAATAACTTTCAGGTCTAAGGGAAGCCTCGTTTATCATTACTATATCCACAGCTCACAATACATTAGTGTGGTCAGTGGGAAGAATTCCTCTTACATTGCTGGTCAGTGAGAAGAATGTCACCCTTACAGATAGCCAAAAAGATCATTGGTGTCACCTAAACTGACCTGAGAGCTACCAACTGCTCATTGCTCAAGGAACCCCTGGTAACCTCTGGAGGAACCTTTGAGTTGAGAAAGTCTGGTCTATGCGGAGTACATCAAAAAACAGTGGCAGATCAATGAATGACAGAGGTGGGACGAGTGCTAAACTTACCTATGGAGGAGGATGCAGCAGAGTGCCATTGGCTCATCCCCCTCCATAGAATAGAACAGTGTTGTGTGTACAGCGCTCATTCATTCTACATTTATCAGTAAAGATTATTTCCAGAAACATTATTGCAATGTGTGTACATATGAAGCAGCACTGTGCTTTATTTTAGGAGGAAGCCGAGGTGCCAGGGGTACAATTTTCAGGGTATAACTAGAACATTTCAAGAGCCATTTTGACTCTTTAAATTCAGCTCAATAATCTTCATAAAAAGCAAGAAAACACTAACATTGCTAAATCTGAGCAATTCTAATGTAATCAAATCATTAAAATGACAACAAGCGGTCACTGTAATACAAAAATATGGCACAAACACTCAAACAACCAATGAGAACAGCACAAGCCGGGTTAGACTTTTTAAGCCCTGCAGCATTTAAAATCCAATGTCAAATGATCTGCCCGAGTGAACGTCATACAATTCTGACCTCTCAGCGGAGAATTGGACATTCCATTAATGAGATGTATAATTACAGGCTAATGCTCCAGGATAGGGATTCTTATTTTCCAAAAGCTAGCGCTTATCTTTAGCTGAATCCACAGTCACATGACTACAAATAAGGCTGCGTACACAGGTGCACTAACTGTCGTTGAAAACGAACGACCCACGACAGACGGTTCGATAATTGTTAGCAAAAAAAGTGCACAAGGGCTGGTCAACGATGCCGACGAACGAGGAATCTCGCTGTACACGAACAACCGTCTCGGCGGATCTGATTGGGCAACGATCGTTCGTGATCTATTGTATGTACGGTCGTTCAGTGATCGTGGATTGTTCTCCTTTCTCCTGTACACTCCACTTCCTGCATCGTTTGAACAATCGTATCTAGCATGTGTACATTGGTGGACTATATTTGAACAATCGTATCATTACAGCATGTAAAGTATAGTGCACAATACGATCGTTCACAATAATCGGGATAAATCGTTGGTCGTTCGTTTTCAAATGATAATTATTGTATGCGTGTACCTAGCCCTAAGATCCTGACCCTCAGATAAAGCTTTGTACACCTTAAGGTGCGTACACACTTCCAATTTTTATCGTTCCAATCGAACGGCGAACGATCGATTGGGCAAAAAATCGTTCGTAAAAGAGTAACCAACGACACCGACGAACGAGGAAACTCGTTGGAAACGAACGACCGGATCGGCGGATCGGATTGGACGACGATCGTTGAACATCGTTCGTGTGTACGGTCGTTCGTTGATCGTCCATGGGCTGAGCATGCGTAATTAGCTTTAGTGAATGCATTGATATCTTTTCAAGATCTCACAACAGATAATCCACAACCTAAAAACAAACATAAAAGTAAATAAATAAAAAGTTTTCTGCTGCATGCAATCCATCACCGCGTACCTGAGCCGGGCCTGCAAACTTGCAGATTCAAAAAGCGGGGTCATTTCCTTTGACCCCCCGCAGTGAAATCCTGTTAGGGTCCCCCTCCTGCTCTTTGTTGATGGGGAATAGAAGGGAGGGATCAGGAGAATTTTGAAAAACTGTTTTCATTTTAATGACTGGGAAGGAGGGAGGGGGTCTAGCAGGTTCTCATGTTTCCATGAGCAGAGCGCACACAGGGAATGGAAAGCGCCAAAGTTTCCTGAGCAAATGACACCAGGACAATAGAAGGAAACGGAGCCTATGAGTGCGCTGCCTTTCCTCCCAAAATAACAGGAATGTTTAAACGCATCAGCTGGATGCAGAACAATCGCAACGTTGGCCCGCTGTCATACAGCCATGATGAATCGCTGCTACAAATACAGCGCCGACCACACCGATTTGTAGCGAGCCATGTGATCACCGGAGGTGGCTGCAAGTTGTTACTTTGTATCAGTTTGTTGTTACATTGTTTCCATTCCTTGATAGCAATGGCTTCCCATCTGTGAATCCTAGCTGACCCATGGAGGAGGTGAATAAAGGGCGATGGTCTATGGAGAGCTTGGCACCGCCACAAAGTCGCCAACATGATATGACCCTGAAATTGGCCCTTAGAATTTTGCACAATTGGATAAAGGAACAATATCTTCCTGATATCAATCACGTATCTATCTTGATGAAAGCCGACCGCCCGCAGCCCCTCTTATACTCTCGTCTTATACCAACCCAACCATATTTCAATCTAATATTGATGCAGCGTGCCCTCATTAAAAAAAAAAATATGTTTCATCTTTTTGTTCAATCCAATCCATTAAAAAACATCCAATGACTTACGGCCAGCATTACCCCGACTGGGGTGTTTATAAGACGCTGCCCGCTCTGCTAGCAATAGCACCACCGTTTCAAACCATGAACAATTTTGATCTTAGAAACCTCATATATGAGAGATCTGTGCCAAGCAACTGGTGAATGAAATGTTTTAAATAGTGCTAGGCAGAAAATTCTCACACGGTCACATGACTCATCATCTAATGGGCAGCACGGTGGCTCAGTGGTTAACACTCTGACCTTTGCAGCACCAGGTCCCAGGTTCAAATCTCGGCCAGGGCAATATCTGAATGGAGTTTGCAGGTTCTCCCTGCGTTAGCGTGGGTTTCCTCTGGGTACTCCAGTTTCCTCCCACATTACAAAAATATGCAGTTAGGTTAATTGGCTTCTCCCTAAAATTGACCCTAGACTGTATAGGAGACATATGACTATGGTAGGGACATTAGATTATGAGACCTTTAAGGGACAGCTAGTGACAGTACTATGGACATTGTACAGCGCTGCGTAACATGATGGCGCTATATAAATACTGTGTACTAATAATAACTTGGGTGGCCACACCATGCACCATGCCATTGAAGGGTCATAGGAACCAAAGGTGGGTGTAGCCAACAGTGGGTCCCTGTGCAGATGGGGAGCCCCCCAGTGCAAAACTGACTTGGGAGCCCCCACACAACTTATTTCGAGCACCTATGGAGTTCTCTATTGGGGACCCTTCTGAAGCGGCCCACTTTGTACCACCAAACAATCTACAGCAAACACAACCAATGACTTTATGAACAACATCTACCGCAGAGATCATCCAAAAATATTCCACCCAATCCTATTCTTTGTGCAAAAGCAATTTGAACACAAACACATGAGCGCTCAGATCAAAGCTGGGCTTGCCAATTGGTCAAGACAAAAAGCACCCACCATCACCCAATCAGGCGGAACCATTTCATCACCAACCAAGTCACATGACATAAATACTGTATAGATAGGCATGCAGAGTGGTAGTAAAAAAAAATATAAGCATGCGGGGTGGCACAGATAAGCATGCGGGGTGGCACAGATAAGCATGCAGGGTGGTATAGATAAGCATGCGGGGTGGTATAGATAAGCATGCGGGGTGGCATAGATAAGCATGCGGGGTGGCATAGATAAGCATGCACGCAGTGATTTTTTACAATAATAAAAATAAACAGCTGGGTGGCGATTTTCAACCCAATGACAAATGCTTCCAGCCCCCCTTTTCCTAAAGGGGTAAACATGAAGTGACAGGGGGTAAGGGCAACATGCGCATGTGTCGCATCATGTGTTAGGAAGAAAGCAGCCCCCCCTAGTGGCCACATGCAGGGGGTGTGTGTGTGTGGCCCCAGCCATTGTGTATGTAATGTAAGGGGGGTCCCCGAGCACCCACCGACCTTGATTGGCTGCATTGTGCTCCGGCAGGCTTTTGCTGAGCGATCTCCGCACATCCCAGGCCAGCAGACACAGGAGAAGCGCCGCCGCGCAGCTGGTCATGTCCTTTCCTCTGCGCCGTGCGGTGTCCCAGGGAGGAAGAGCATGCGAGGCCGGCCTGCACCCGGGAGGGGTGGTGTGTACGATGCGGCATCAGGGCCAGGCACAAGCCTCCATGCTGGCTGCGGTGCAGCGGATGATTCCTCCTCCTCCTCCTCGGGGTGTATTGTGTTACTCTGCCCGCATCCCTCTCCTCCCTCAACAATTACCAGGCCGAGAGGTGTACTGGCGACCCCTGCTGGCCGAGCTGCTAACTGCAGCCTTGTCTGTGCCTATTGTGTCCGCACAAAGAGAACCTGTCTCCTGACCCAACCTTTACAGTGCACCTATCATGGCATGTTTAACCCCCCTAGCGGTCAGATTCTGTCCAAATTTCCGTGCAACAAGCGTTATTTTTTGGAAATTTACATTGTAGGCTATAATTCTTAGACAACTCACCAAAATATATCCAATAGGTAATAAATCTAATATTAAACTTAAAAAAAAACAAAAAAAAATGTAGTAATACAGCAGCATTCTATTTAATCCAGTCATTAATTGAGCAGAGCTCAGATGTAATCCCAGAAACGCGAAAAGGACAAGCGCGAAAAATGTTAGGATTCTGGCATATATTATGTAGATTGAAATTTTCAATATTTATTGGCTCTTTACATGATTATGAAATGAGGTTTAACATAATAAAACTAATGAGAATTTTTTTATTAATTTGTCTGTTTATTAAAAAGCGCCTGAAAAATCCCAAATTGGATAAAATTGGACTTGCATAGATAAATAAAAGTGACGTGGTGCTAAAAAAAATCTCCCATTCAATTTTCTGGACAAGCTACAAATCTTTTTTTCTTTACTCTTTTTAGGGAGATGCCTTCCCCTTCTTCCCTTTCTGTATTTACTGCACTGAAGGGAAAACCCGCAGTCTCCTGGGAGGTCACATATA
>NC_092862.1:134616067-134617657 GCF_032062135.1 Pyxicephalus adspersus
TGGGGACTACCCGTAATGTAAAAAAAAGTGTCGATCTCATACATGCGCAGTATGAGATCGGGTGACTTGAGCAGAACCCAAAAGAAGATGGCTGCACCCACTGTTCCCCTCCACACCTGTTGTTCCATCCACACCAGAAAGAAAAAAAATCTGGGACCGACTGGACTTGATGGAGGGATTAAGTTGGGCTTTTCACCAGTAAAAATAAAGACATGGGCACTTTTTAGACACAGCAGGTGACAGAGCACGGCTATGCATTGTACTGTGCTGCAAAACTTTTGCATACCCGGGGTACCTTTCAAAAGTGAATGGAATGCAAAATGCAAACCTGTGCAATGTGCATGCACCTCAGGGAAAGGATCTGTTTGGTTCCCAATTGTTTCACTAGTTTAGAGAGGGGTAATGGTGTCCTGCAGGGAAATATTTACTGCTTTATGAATAGATTCCCATGAAGTAGACCTGTCTGTAACTTTACTGCACGGATACATTCTTGACATTTCACAATATACAACAATTTAAATTAAAAAAAAATGTCCAGTCCAGTGACTTTGCTTAGCCTAAGATGATATCATCAACCTGCTGCAGGCAGGAGAAAGCATTTCCTTAGTCTCCTTTGTAGCAAGGGTCAGAATGCCGCTTAGTTAAACTGGCCATGCATGCAGTCCATTTATTTCTACAAACCAATCATAAACCAATTCTAAGTATTTCGATTCGGTTGGACAAAACCTTTATTACCCAGGCTGCAAAATTTCAATTAAAAGGGAAATTATCCAATGGGATTTTAAAAAAATGACTTCTGTCAATAAATTTCTGTATGATCGAATTTTGAAACATGTTCACGTATGCATATCACTGCACTTTTCTCCTCTTGGATCATTCATTGATTGCAATGTGTAACATTTATTTTGAACAATTCACTTGCATAGAAAACCCCAGCAAGTCACATAGGGAAAACCTCTGGCCTCATATAATTGTATGGTCATTGAGCTCTTTGGTAAATCCTAATATCCTTATAGCCTACAGCAATGGTCATGTGATAACAATCAATATCATCAATACTTCCACAGAAGATTAATATAAAGCAACAACTGTGCATTAAAACAAAATAAATAAATAGACAACTGCAAAGCTAAATACTTTGTATTTGATAACTATGGTTCAACATGAAGGATCTTGTATGAAAGAATGTTCATACGTAAAGAATGGCATATCAGCCCATGATGCCAGGGATGGACATAGGGAGGTACAAAGTGTGCCACGGCATAAGGGCCCAGGACCCTCCTCAACCAACAAGGGCTGGAATTTAGTTTGGGAAGGGCCCCAAGTCAGTTCTGCACAAAGGGCCACTGTTGGCTACATCCACCACTGCATGATGCTATACATATGGAAAGGATGTAAGCTCAGCAGACTGCTGTACAAGTACAATCATTAATGATCTCACACATACTGGGCATGCGTGTGTGCTTTCATGCATTTATAGTCTAACAATATCTGTACATAGGGTATGGCAGATAGATGTCGGGATAGCACTTACTGTGCTCAAGAATAATCATGGATCATCACCATTTGATGTCTGGGTCCTTTTATTAA
>NC_092862.1:134618543-134619097 GCF_032062135.1 Pyxicephalus adspersus
TGTCTGCCCTAAATCCGGATAAAAGTCTGTGGTGCTGGGCCCAGCACTCTATTTAATCCAGTCATTAATTGGGCAGAGCTCAGATGTAATCCCAGGAAATCAAACAGCATTCTTAAGGGGAACGGAACACATTGTCCATAATAAAAAATGTATTTTTGCAACCTAAATTTTGGATTTATTAGCTATTCTATGCTAATTATTATATTGCATATATATTTGATTTGTTAATTGTCTATTTAATTGTCTATAAGCAGGTGAAGTTAACATCCTTAAAGTATATTCCCAATATAGGTTTGCAGTGCCGTGTATGTTGGGTTGGCCCATTCTTTTGAATAGGTTCAGCCCATCACACACAAATGTAGTACAAGTTGCATTTTTAAAGGATCCACTGCAAGGCTGTGCATTTCCATACATTGATAAGGTATATTTAAGATGCTATAAATAATAAATGTGCATCCAGTGCACCAACACATGTGCTTTGCATTGCATTCAAGCATGTGTTTCTACATGGAAAAGCATGCGTCAGTGCAACACATTTGTGGGAATGAGCCCCT
>NC_092862.1:134621114-134624543 GCF_032062135.1 Pyxicephalus adspersus
GCTGGGTAATGGGATGGTAGCTATGGCTATACCAAACGTCACTGTACTTTCCATATGGGAAGAAGAAATGAAGCAGTTGCACTTTTTATACATGGGCACAAATAGGCTGGCATGTGTGCAGGGAACCAAATTGTGACATTACTTCTAGGTGGTGCCATCGATAACTCACCATGCTTATGCATCGATAAAGTCACGGATCCTCCTATGGTGAATTTGAAATGATGACAATCATTTTTATTGGTCAATAGAAAATTCTTTGTCCATCCCAGTGGTTAGGACTCTTCCCTTAGCAGTGCTAAGTCCCAGGTTTGAATCTCGGCCAGGGCACTATCTGCATGGAGTTTGCAGGTTCTCCCCGTGTTTGTGTGGGTTGCTCCGGGTACTCTGGTTTCCTCCCAGATTCCAAAAACATGCAGTCAGATTATTTGTCTTCCTCCCAGATTGACTTTAGACTGTATTAATGACATATTACTATAGTAGGGACATTAGATTTTGAGCCCCAATAAGCAACAGTTTGTGATATGACTATGGACTTTGTAGGTGCTGCGTAATATGTCAGTACTTAAATACAAGTGAAAAATAAAATCCATCTATCTATCTACCTATCAAGACCTGTTAGTATTAAAATATGAGTGGTAGCACCAAGAACGATCCTTGGTGCTACCCACTGCAAACGCATGAATCACCCTTCAGTGTCAGTGAGTTTGGTATCCAGTAGGTTAATGTAGATTATTTAACATTCATACATAAAGTTTCCTGCTGTGCATTAACCCCACAGGGAGTACGAGGAGAGGTCATAGAAGTTGTTCCATGCATCCTACACACACAAGGAAGACAAAACAATACATAATTAGGAAACATCTGTACAGGGAAAGGGGTAGATGACACTGGTCACCCATTAGCCAGAAAATGAGGCAGCTCTATCTGACTTGCTGCAGCTTCTGGTGCACAAGTGAAGTTGATTGTCTGCAGTGAAATCAGAATTTTTTTTTCAGTCAAGGAAAAGAGTCAGTTCAACTGTGCAAAACTGTGCAAAGGAGGCCTGGAGATTAGGTTGAAGTCTCCCCCACAGCATCCTATAATTTTTTTCCTTTACTGCCCTTCTGTTCCGTTTATTATCAATAGAGGCGAGAGGAGAGAAGAAGAGCGGAGGAGTGTCTACCCATCACCATGTGCCATGTGCCAACTGCCAAAAACCAGAGCTGAAACTTGGGGGTCACACACCTTCTATACCTGAAGGTATTCTGGATTTGTGAACTAAAGAAAATAGGGTGAGTAAAGTTTATGGTATAGTTTACTTAATTAAAGTTATTAATAAAGTTAACTTAACTAAAAGTTTTTTTTACATACCAATGCTGTTATGTTGCGGTACAAGTCTGTAGTTACCTGCAAGTGATGCTCAGGAAAGTTATTTATTGAAACATTTCTTTACCTTTCCAGTAAATATGAAGATGTAAATGAAAAAGAACAAACAACATGCAAAAACTTAGCAAAACAGCATGGTGGCTCAGGGGTTAGCACTCCGGGCTTTGCGGTGCGAGGTCCTAGGTTTGAATCCCAGCCAGGACACTATCTGCGTAGAGTTTGCAGGTTCTCCCAGTGTCTGGGTGGGTTTCCTCCCACATCCCAAAAATGTGCAGTTAAGTTAATTGTCTTCCCCCTAAATTAACCTTAGACTACCTTATTGACATATGACTATAGTAGGGACATTAGATTGTGAGCTCCTTTGAGCGACAGTTATTGCAGCGACTATGGACTTTGTACAGCGCTGTGTAATATGATGGTGCTTTATAAATACTGTCTAATAATAACATTAAAAAAGTTGTATGGTGTAAGTGTAAATCAATAAGGTATTTGTATTTTGAGCTCTCTCTAATGCTACCTTAAGGAAATGCAGGATTTTTTTTACTTGTTAAAAATGCAACATTGTATGTATAGATCAGTGATTCCAACCATGGAACCCAAGGATTCTCCCAACGCTTGTTAGGGATTCATTGAGCAATTAGCAATTTGTTATAATTTATTAGCTACCAATGATCTTTTTGGCTAACTGTAAGGGTGACATTCTTCCCACTGACCAACACACACATTTACTGTGGGCTATAGATATAGCAATAATAGAGGGGGTTCTCTAAGACGTAAAAGTTACTTTATTTTTCCAGCTTCCTATATAAAGTTAGGTCTATGCCCCCAGGAGTCTGCTTCACCAATTGCATTCAAGGCAGATTTTCTACTTACTCAAATAAATGCCCACCAAGTCACAGAAGCCTGCAAATGTAAATGGGCCCATTTGAACATCTCCAAATTGTTTTTATACAGCAATTAAATTTTAGAGATCATTTGTAAATTAACTTTTTTCTAAGCAAACATTAAAAGATCCTCTTCTGCAAAACTGTTTAGTAGTGAACATTTTGCTGTATTTTTCTATTGAAGATGAGAAATTATACAAAAGAAATAATAATGCGCAAGAAATTTTGCTCCAAAACCACTAGAATTTAACTTTATTCATTCAAACTTATATAAACACTGCCATCTAGTGGTCAAGAATGAGTACTGGAGTACTGGCTGCTAATATATACTATATACCGGTATATAATTAATAATATTATAAACAGGATTTATATAGCGCCAACATATTACGCAGCCCTGTACATTAAATAGGGGTTGCAAATCACAGACAGATACAGACAGTGACACAGGAGGAGGAGAGGACCCTGCCTCAAAGAGCTTACAATCTAGGAGGGGGGAAGTATCACACAATAGAAGGGGGGTGTGGAATGGTGGGAAGTAGGGAGGGTTTAAGAGACAGAAAAAGATGGGTAGGTAAGTTTGAAAAGATGGGTTTGATTGCTCTTTTAAATGAGCAGAAAGTAGAAGCAAGTCAAATAGGAAGATGAAGACCATTCCAGAGAGTCGGGGCAGCTCTAGAAAAGTCTTGGAGCCATGGATGTGATGAGGTTATGAGTGAGGAAGTCATTAGTAGGTCATTTGAGGATTGAAGAGAGCGGCTTGGGGAGCAGAAAGGTAAGTGGGGCTAGAACTGTGGAGGGATTTGAAGGTAAAGCACAGGAGCTTGAATTTGATTCTAAGGTGAAAAGGAAGCCAATGAAGAGAACTACAAAAAGATGCAGCAGTAGAGGAGCGGTGGGAAGGATGAATGAGTCTGGCTGCAGCATTCATAATAGATTGTAGAGGAGGGAGTCGGGTTAGTGGAATATCAGAGAGGAGGAGATGATAAGAGAATGTACAAGGAATTAGGTGGTCTCTGGGGACATGTCAATATACATCAACAGCAGTGGCTTATCTACAGACCTATAGACCCCAATGCAGAATTTTGACTGTCCCCTTCTCTGCTGCAACTCTGCACCCCATATACTCCCAGCACAGCTCATACCCCTCCACAGCTCATACCCCTTAGTGACCCCCCCC
>NC_092862.1:134624807-134626653 GCF_032062135.1 Pyxicephalus adspersus
CCATTACTTCATCCCATGCCAGGCTTAGTCACACTCGATACTTTATACTGTGGTTTTACACCCTTGGCATGTACTTTTGGATTATATATTGTATTGCTTGTAAATGTGAAAATTGGGATTATAGGAGTAATAATTATTCTACTTGTTTATATTATAGTGCATTCTATCTATTGAGGTCTTGTATAATCCCTGATGGAGCGGATTCATTCTGCGAAACGTGTTTGATTATCAGAATCTATTACAACATCTTATTGATATACACAATTGTTTGGTGCTATGTACTGAGCATTTTTATGGCATTTCCATCCATTGTTTATATGGCTTGTGTTTAATATATATTTTTTTATAGTTTTTTTTTATATTTGAGCCCATTTTGTGACATGTACTGAACTGCCTTTAAAGTCCCACAAATATACCTACTTTTCTATGTGCTCAAGAATTTAGGGATGTTGGCAGTATATAACTATTGGTTTGAGTTCAGATAACCCATTACCTATACTCTTATTACCAAGTCTGTTTCCCAGCGCATTCCCTTGTGCTGTTCCAGTGTTCCTCTCTGTCTGTGGATATTCCTGTGTCACTTGTGCCTCCTTTTGCTTCCAGTGTCCCCTGTGTTCCCGGTGGATCCCTGGTTTTTGACCCACCCCTGGCTTGCAAACTGACCTCTCCTTCTTGCTGCATGCATTGACCCCGGCCTTCCTTGACAATTCTTCAATACTCCAAGATACTTTACACCGTGTATCCTCCTGCCCACCCTGGTGTGCCCATGGACCGCAACCTGGCAGTAACCAGCAGTGCAACATCCTCACCACTAGAGGCTCTAGAGAAGACATGGTTACTGCTTAGACTCAGCGCCTTTGACCTTCCCAGGGCTCACACACCACCTCCCTGCAAGCCATAGCGCCCCCTTGTGGCTTTGTCTCCCCAAGCGTGACAGACCACTTTATTGACTCATGATGTATTTGATTTTAATTATGATTGGTGCTTTAAATTATATTTACCCATGCAATATGTATGATGTAAAAACTTTTTTAAAGAGTTTATTATAATAAAATGAGTGTTAAATTACTGTTTCTGTGCTCTTGTACCCTAAAAATTCCCCCAAACAACAAAAAAATCTCTGGTTTTAGGATATAGATGATCATGCCATGCCTATAGAGGAAGAACATACCAATTATGGCTGAAGCCTAAACAAAAATGGTCCAATCCGTCTGAAGATAAAAACAAGGCATTGGCATGGGAAGTACTGTGACCGCCGTAAAAGGTAAAAAAAAATACCTAAATAAAAGTGTTACTTTAGTTATACTTTAAATCTTTTAACAAATCACAAAATCATTTTTAACTTGCTGCTTCATTTTATACGTCTTAAAGTCTTGGGAATCTAAAAAACGTCATCATTACACATCTATAATTATCAGTATAATGATCATTCACTTTATCGCCATTGTTTTGCATTGGCCGTACTTCCAGTCTGTAAACATCTGGAATTGCATATAATCAAAGCCAATGTAAAAAGGGCACAAAGATGGAGGCACAGGCGTCAGGCCATTGTGGAGATCCAGTTTTCCAGCAATTAAAACACACAGACTTCACAGTTTGTAAACTTTATAAACACTTTAATTATTTCCACTTTACCCCTTCATTTGATGAGATTCATGAGACTTGGGTCACAGCAGACAGTTGGGAAAGTGATGAAATTTCATGCCAAATGGGAACAATGCCATAACAATATATTTTACTAAGCCACAGTCAGCTGGATACAAAAATAAACATAAGCAGAATGTTTGCATTTGTATGTATGTATCATTGGGGGTAGGGGAAGAAGGATACCCATGATGGGATATTT
>NC_092862.1:134628459-134692868 GCF_032062135.1 Pyxicephalus adspersus
TGAGACCTGGAAATTCCCAAACTTTTTAAAAATCATTCTTTTTGCACATTTCTTTCTAAAAAGAACAATAAGCATTTACTCCTCTCCAGATTACTTTCTTTATGTTCTGTTTTTCTAAAGCTCTGCAGTCAATTTATCCAGAAGAGCATACAAAAAGTTTTAATTGGCTGTTTAGCTTTGAATGTGTGCAATTGAATTCACATGGGACATCATTATTTGGGAGAGTTGCTTTACCAAAACTAATGTTTGACTTACAATAGCACATGACCCGTGATTGTTAACAGGTGGTATAAGACGCCCAACCTGTAAAACGCTTGATTTCACGTTAATGCTTTTATCAAGTGAAGGGTTAAAGGTCGTCACGCAACATTTGTAAATCAGATTTAAAATTAGCACCTCATTAGTCGCTGTTTAGACTGAATGAGCCTGGAAAAACTTACAGAGATGTGTTATTACCGAGGATAGGTTATCCAGTTTTGGAGACAGCCATCCAATGTAACTGTGGCCAGTAAGAAGTGCCAAAATGGCACCACATGGCATGGGCAAAGTGAGTGACCACAGACACTGGTTGCTATTTATTTGATATTACTAATGATCCAGATGTCCTGGAGTCCACTTTTTGATATATAGGTCTTCTTGGTCTTTTTTGGCACGGGTTTGCCCACCTAAAACTCAGTTAAACCTGCTGAAAGCGGTAACCCCGAGCCACACTCGGGGTAGTTAAAAAAGTAAAAAACAAACACTTACCTGGTCCCATTGGCATCCTACAGTGTGCTGCCATCCTCAGCCGCATCCTCTTCCTCGATCTGTCCCCCGGTGAGTGCGCTGATGTTCCCTGGAAGTTCCCGGTGATGTCGGCGCAACCAGCCGCTGCTAGGGGTGCTGTGGTAATTTAATAAAACTTTGTATTACATTCAATACAAAATAACTCTATAAAATGCAATACCTTGGATTTATATGTCTAAAAGCAGTACATTGGCTTTCATAAAAAAATAATTTTATAGTATAACTGTATAGGTATAATAAAGTTAGAAACACAAAATTGTGTTTAAAACTTTTACATACTCATACTAATACATTACAGTTGACATTCAATAATCTGGCCTTCAATCCTGATCCTTCAGTTTTTCAATTGTAGCTGTTCCTGTTGCTGACGATGCTGTTACTGTCAGTCATGAAGATGATCATCCTGACAGCCCATCTGCTATTTAGCTTTATTTGGAGGGTACAGTAATGATTAAAATTCATAGGCAATATTTTGTTTAGTTTAACTATAATTTTGTAAAACTGTTTTATTTAGTTGGTGAACATTAAAATTTGCTTTTCCTTTAGTGTAATTTCATTTAGTGTTATTTCATTTTAATATATACAGCATCAGGTCTGCAGGTTGCCGGATTTTTGAACTTGTACAGTATACTGTAAAAACAATTTTCATGAAAAACAATGTACTGCTTTTAGACATATAAATCCAGACTGAAATGAACCACCCAGGAGGCTAAACCAGGTGTGGACGAAGTGATCTCTCAGCAGATTTTCAACAGGACTCCTGCTTAATCAGAGCTAAAGATGAAAGCACAGGCTTTGCTAATTGCAGGGCTATCTAGCTAGGTGCGACCCATTAGGGCCATGTGGGTCCACTGCAGAGGCCTCAACGCTTTCACACAGAAAGCGAAAGATTTCTGTACAAAGCGCAGCAGGGTTTAATAGGGTTTCTCATTCAGGCTATGGCACTTTTCTAAAAAAAAATAAAATAACGGATTTTGCACTATTTTTATGCACTTGAAAAGTGAAATGTACTGAGCTATTAGGTGTTAAGTGCTCATTCACGCTATAATTTGGAACGGTCAATTGTGCAGTTTAATAACACACACACACATTGCCCTTTGCTAAGCAAAACGCTGTGGTCACCAGCCCATTTGATTCAATAGGCTGGCAAATGCAACACCTGGCACACAATTGTAGTGCTTGTTGTACTATTAAAGACTGGCATTGCATGTCAAAGATGCATTATATTAACAATGGGCAGCCCAGTGCATGAGCACATGTGCTGTGTGTTGGCTCATTTATTAACACACACACATTGCTGTTTGCATTACAATGCACTGCATTCACCAACCAATGTATTTGAATGGGCTGCCAAAGGCAGCACCTAGTTCACAAATGTAGTGCATGTTCTATTTTGAAGGTGCATTTGAAGTATCATGACCAACAAATGGCAACGCAGCACACCAACGCATGTCCGTGCAATAAATTAATGCAAAATGCTGCTGCAACTGCTCCATAAGAAAGTTCGTATTCAAGATACCTATAATATAGGTGCTGCAGTATAACAATGGACAGCTTCAGAAATAAAGAGCATATGAGCTCTTTAGGAATGCATAATGCACTGATAATGGGGGCACTCTGCATTAGGTGTTTCTCTCCATGACAAATATTCGAAATATAAATAAAAATAAATATAATACATTTACAAAACCTGCAAAGTATTAAAAAAACTGACCCTGCATCAAATATAGTTTTCATTAAAAAAAAATGATGGGTTTGCAACACAATCTGGAACATTTGGAAAAACAAGAATGTTATTAGGATTCTTTGGAAGTGAACTGGGTGGGGACATCTTGAACTATTTAACATGGTGCCACCACCAAAACCTTCAGATCACAATGTGTAATTCCCAAGAAGGCATCATTAACACTCCATTACAATGTAAACAACAGAAGTCTTGTCAAACACAAACTATATTAAAAAGCTCTTTTCCCTATATACAAGAACATAATAAAGTGTGACCTTATCTTAAGTTCAACATAACTAAGCCAAGTTTGCTGATACAACACATTTACAGGCATAACTGATTTTAGTATATAAGTGCCAAATTCATGGAACCATCTGTGTCGTCCTAAAGTGTTCAATGATATTTAGGTATCGTTAAGATAAAGCAAACACGTTAATATAAAATGTTCATGTTGACCTGTATATTTTATCTATTTTGATATATTTGTCCAATGTTGGCTGTTACCACTTTAGAAAATTCTATGTTTTGGCCACAATGCTACTTAAGCTTTACAAAATGTTAAAGAAAAGGATTTGCTATGATAAAGAGCTTTAAAGTATATGCTATGGCAAATAGAATTTTTATAATTTTTTTTTAATATTACTCTGTATTATATGAAATAAGTTACTTATTTCCAGAAACATGTATATGTTTTTAATTCTTTTCAATTATTTGTACCTACTGATCATGCCATGTGTTATGTCCAGGGGTGGCAATGCTGCTTCAATAATGTCTTCTTTAAAGCAGACCTATCACCAAACTTTTAACATTATATTAAAGGATGGCTAACCATTTTATATAAAAAAAGAAATGCTAAAAGTCATGTGTGAGATCAGCACCTTTTTTTTTACATTTCAGGAAGGTGTGTGACCTGATCTCGCACCTGCACATTGCATCACCAGAAGGAAGAAGATGGCACCGCCCGGTATTCAGTCCGTGGCAAGAAGAAGACAAGACGACATGGGATCGATTGCACCAGGATTGCCGAGGGATCAACGGCTTTCCACCTATAAAGGTAAGTGTAATTTTTTTGCTCTTTTTTCTGCCCCTAAGATACATAAATCAAAGGTCCACAATGATGAAAATTAACCTGAAAAAGGCCTTAAATTGCAAAGATCAACATTTTTTAATTTAAATGTAGAAAACTCAACAAAACAAGTTTTTGCCTTCCAAAGAAATTATTAAATGTTAAAATGAAAAATGTCTTTATTGTTTTCAGAAGAGGACAAAACCCACGGGTGCACAGCAGAGACAATGCACCTTCCTTGGTTATGCTAACTATATGTTCTTTACATGTGCCTCCTTATAATCCCCAATAGGAGTAAAATATTAACTAGTCCTCATTTTTCATCCATTCAGTCCTAAAAAAACTTAAGCACACACCCAGAAGGAACCAATCTGAATCACTTAACTTCCTGTCTTAAGAGCGAACCCTATTACAAAGTATCACATTGGTACCAATAAAATTTCTCCTAAATGTTTCTTTCCATTGTTACTGAATAGGGAATTACGTAATGAAGACAAATTAGTTGTACTTTCATTAGTTTTATTTGCAATATCATTTAGTCATTCTAAAATGAAGTCCAAACCTGAAGGGACTCTCTGCAGACAGATGTCTCCCTAATACAAATTTAGCTTTTGATCTGGTGAGAGTTCTGTAATCAGTCAGCCAGAGTTGTGATTAATTCCTGCTTTCCACAGATTGAGTCTTTCTGGAAATTGATTTCTTGATTTCTCTTGCTAGGAAAATTCTCAGTAAGTGAAGAAAACCAATCCCAATTGAAAGGTGATTGTTGGCTATAGCCGCTCATTAAGGAGCTGGCTCAGTCAGGTGGAACCTTGGGTTCCATCTGGAGGTCATCTGTAAGACCTATTAAGACTCTGCTCCTGGATTTTGTCTGCCCAAGATTAAAGCGTACCTCAACTCACAATTTTCACTTTACATAAAAGGGTAGAGAGCTCTTTTATGTTAAGTTAAAGTTCTGTTCGATTGTTTTTTTTAAGTGCAACACCCTTTTTTTTTTAAAGCACCACCCCCTAATTCCTGATCCAGACGCGAGTTTGGGTGATGTAGAAAGAAGAACCAGGAAGAAGAGGGGAAGATGATGGCGCCTGGAGATGTCGGGATGACGCGGGACCTGATGACCTGATGGAAGAAACCTCCGGACCGACGGACGGCCCTGTGGGATTAAAGGTAAGTGTTTTTTTTTTGTTTTGGGGGGTTTTGGGGTTTAGTTCCTCTTTAAGGCCAGACTGAAGAAATGTGGTAAATAAACAGTCAAATTTGGGGCATTGAGAGCCAGATCTTCCCCAACATAAGGTTGAAATACTAGACTTGGAGTGTCGGAGCTACGTCACCCCGAGAGACAGCCTAGGTAGCTGAAAAAAGGCTTTGGAGAGAAAAGTCTGGGTGGCTGAATTACTCCCACAGGGGACCCACAGAGATAGAGAAGAGAGGAATTAACTTGTTCAAACTTGACATTTTCCAGTACCTGGACATCCCGATCCCTTCTCTTCCTTACACATATCATTTATAAACCAGACTAAACCTCAAGAAGACACTGAGCCTGATTTGTCTTTTTCACCACCGTGTGGAACCCTCACCAGCTGCTCCTACAGGGGCTTCGGAGTGCTACCTCACTGTACAGGTATGTGTTTCTTTATATCTGCCTAGAGTCAGGCATTAAATATTAGGTGCTACTCATTTTCTCACATTACCAGTTTGTAGCTCAATGATACACAACAAAGAAAGATAGCTTGCATATGTAAAAGATTGTTCAGTATCGAAGACTCCAGGTGTTCCATGGATGTTGCCAAGAAATATCAAATAGATAAGACCTCCGAGGTATGAGATGAAGAGGCCCAGCTGGATGGGAATTGCTGCAGGAAGCAAAGCTGACTAATAAGGACACCGTATTTCATCTGCAGCTAATTTATAGATCAGGTGTTAAGTACTGTATATTTATACCAAGAGGCACATAGTCCCCATCTCTGTATTTTAAAGCAAACCTTCAGACAAATATTCAAGTCCACCATTTAACCATGCAATAGTAAAAAAAATCACTAACTGAATTTTAAAAATAATTCCAGTACAAGGCCTTAAATATGTATTTATTTGGTATTCACAGGAATCTATTGCTACATACAGATCCTAGATTTTTGTTCCCCCCATGTTCATGATCCTCTTAAAATCTACCATTTGTGCAAAACTGACTACTGTTGTAGAGCAGCCATTGTTCATTCCATTGTTTCTGAAAACTATCACCAATTATCATATTCAGTGACAATTGACAGACCTGGAAGAAGCACAGTTACTTACGTTCTACAGTATTTCATTGTGATGTCAACCTCCCACAAGGAACTTGCCGATAGAAGAGCTGAATAATGGTGGTGAATAATTCTGCCATTTAAAAAAAAAAATAATGTCACGTTTTCCCATCTTTATGCTTTGTTACATTGGTGTTGCTGATATTGTGCAGACTCTTTGCAACCGCTCTCTGTCTACATGCACTCCAGAAATGTCTACATCGCATTTCTCAAAAGTAAACTTTTCACTTGTAGTTTCCAATGGAAGCCCATGTGGCTGGGTGACAACACAAGTGTACAACTGGGAGCCGAGACCTTTTTTATCATTTAATAACAGAATTATAATGAAAGGATCGCCAGGTATTATTTTAGGAAGAGTTGCAAGTTTTAAAAGTTTATAAACATGATGAAGCTTATTCTGTATGAGTTATTATGATAGTTGTTAGTGATTAGTTAGTAATCGAACATAGATTTACTTTAAAAAGGTCCTGCTAACAAAAGCTGCCCAACGTCACACAGACAATGGACACTGTATTATTTCTGCCTTGCCATCAAACTACAAGGTACAATTGAAGTGCAAAGCTCTCGGACTGGCTGCTTACAAACAGCTAAACCGATAATACGGTGAAATTTTTATGGATTAACAGCGCTTACGAAGACGTAAGGAGACCTTGTGACCCTTTTGTTTTTCTCGGTTCCCATTTTTGTTCCCGTGCCCCCCATCATGCACTTGGCATTAGTCATGTCTTCAAGCAGGAAATTGGAAAGTGGAAAATAAAATCTTAGCTTATGAATATAGATCCTCTGTAAACAACATAACTGATATTATCTCCATTTAATCCCATTATGAGCGAATGAAAAAAATACCAAAAGCTTTGTGGTCCTATGACACGCTTCTCCTCCTAGATTTGGTATATGTGTTTATCTAGAAAAAATATTGCATTTATTGGGTCTACAAAAAAAAACACAACAGTGTTCAATCTTTGTGGCACCACCAATGACGTGTGATGAGGATAAATACAGATTACAGTTTAAATGGTATTAGATTTTTTTTTCCTGTTGACACAAAAAATAAAGATTTAGCTCACAGAAATATTAACCAAAGTTATGATTATCCAGATGACCTCAGGTGGTGCAATATTGTATAATCTACAGCAGTGTTGGACAACGTTGAAGGTGGAGGGGGGCCCTCAAATGCAGCTTTAGGCTTCAGCAAAATGTCATAAATAATGTTTAGGTGACACAATGCTAGAAAAAGCTGTCAGACACTGCACAAATGAAATAGGAGATGGTCAAAGACTGCAGACATGCAACAAGAGATTGTCATGGGCTGCATACATGCAATAGGAGATGCCCAGAGACTGTGACAGGCAGTCGTCCGCAAGAACATTTTCGTGGTCAGCCCCACCAGGGGCAGAGAAGGTGGTTGTCAGAAGAAGGAACCCGCTGGGGGGTGCACCGGCCAGAGCAGCGGATCACGTCTCCTGTACAAATTGTTAGGCTCAGGGTGGTGGGCAGTTTGTCTCTGGACACAACCCGTCCACTCTCCAATCGCAGACTCAGACCTGCGATGGGAGAGTGGGCGGGTTCTGGCATCATGGCGTCACTCTGGGGCAAGTTTCTTCCCCTTTGAGTGACACACGGCTCCCTGCGAATAAGTGGTCCGGAGTCCGTGCATTTAGTGGTCCTTAAGTTCGAAAAGGTTGACGACCATTGCAATAGGAATTGGTCAAAGACTGCAGACATGCAACAAGACGTGGTCATGGACTGCATACATGCATTAGGAGAGGGCCAGAAACTGTTGACATGCAATAGGGATAATCAGAAACTGCAGACATGCTACAAATGATAGAGAGAGACTGTGAACTTTACATAGAAGTTCATAGAGACGGGGCATATTACACACTTTGAATTCCACATATCTGTTGGTTGCACTTTGTACTTTTTACAACCACGTTTTACAAGTCAAGTTCAAAAGTCAGTGCTTGTACAGGTGACAATACCCTAATATATTACCATGTAATACCCATAGTGGTTTATAGTTGGGCACCCTGGGAGATCTTCATTGTAGAATCAAGAGGACTATACATAAGATGAAGGTGCAACATAACCTCTCATATCATTGGGAACTTTCAGGACATCACATTTCAGGATACCCAACAATGTCCAACCTAATTCCTCCGCAGACACAATTCCATTTCATGCCCTGCATCACAGCTCAGTCTAGGATACTTTACTTCCTCTCCTTAGGAAATCACATCCTCTCTGTCCCCTTCCTAAGGTCTAGAACCAGGGATACCACTTTTCTTTCCCAGATTACATTCTTTAAAGATCAGTCAATGGGAACCATTCAAAGCCTCAGGAAACAATATGGCAGTCTACTACGAGCTTTGCACACTGCAGAAAGAATACCTATTCTATAGGGTGACCATGTATTCATTTATGATTTTTTTTTATAAAGGTAACCCGGTAAATATTTAGAAATGGGTTGGGGTAATGTGTAGTTTAGGGTAAGTCCAGTAGCAAACTGGTAGTGGAGCTGCTTTGAGATGTTTTTGTAGCTCAATCAGAATGCAATTATTTTTTCTGAAGGATGACAGACTGTGAAAAGTGAAGTATAAGGTTGATGTGGTCAAGTTTCCAAGAGAAAAGAAGTATAGATGTGTGTGCTGTGCCTACAGGTCATTGTGGTCTACAGACTCATGTCAATGTAGATGGATAGAAGCTAAAGGCAGCCCATGCACAGCTGTTTCTTTTCTAACCGTAGCTTTGGATCAGATTCAAGGCAATATGGTTTTGGTCATTAAACCTTCATATTTAGAATAAATGAGTGCATTAGTTTGTATGGAGGCAAAGTTATGCAGAATTTCTCTGCTATTCGAAGAATCAGTTCTAGTTTTAAAAGTTACATATGCTAAAATCAAGAAAACTGACAGCTGGAATGCAATTGGTTGATGCTGGCAACATTTTTGCATATATGTGTGTATATATATATATATATATATATATGTCCAAAATGTTACATACAAACCATGCATTTAGCACGGTTCTGTGTAATATTTACGGTAATGTATAATAAAAGTCGCATTACATGCTTGTGACAAAGCAAAGACCCTGGTCTCTTTCATTGTAATCTATAGAATCTTAAAACAACTTCCTGAAAGTGTTGCAAGTACAAGAATGTTTGGGGAGTTATTGTGTCCAATCTCAAGTCATCCTGATTAATGTACAGATGACAGTGATAATACTTCACAGTAAAGCAAACCAGGAGGGTCATTGCACTCTATTACTGGAACTGTCCTCTCCGTACAGAAATGCATTTTCTACATCTGGACATTTTTAAGTAACATGCTTTTAAACCCATCCATCTTTATTACATTTGATAATTTTGCAGCTAATGTCAAAATCTTTAGGCATTACCACAGTCTCATATATTATAAACATAACAGGGATAAAGTATTTGATTGTCATTCCATTAATAAAATAAAAGAAATGGATTGCTTTTGGTGTAAGCAAGGACATCCTTTGCAATATATCATGATGATAATTTGCATTACTGCAATCAAATGTCTGAAAATGATTACAGACTCTGAGCTAATGGAGATTAATGTATTAACCATTTTTGAGTTAGAGAATGTGGGATGATGGGGGTGACAACACGGAACCACTATGGGGGCCACTTCCAGGTCAACATTTAATTGCAAAGCCTGTACTGAAAGAAATATTGGGTACTGCTATAGGTGACCACTTTTTTAGGATGCTATCTGCTTAGCTGCAACGCAAGGTGCACTTATGTTGCTCTCCCACCCCCTGATCTATAAAAAGAGAATCAAAACTCTTTAGAAAGAAATCACAGAAAATACTTACCTTATTCCAAGATATCCAGTGGGCTCATTTATAGTGGTATAAGTGGGTCTGCTTGTGGGATTATGGGAAAGATGAGGATTCAAATCCCAAGAGAAGTGCTCCTGTACAATGCTGTAGCATCCTTTTTTGTACAATTTGGGATACTGGGCTTACCCAAGAACTCTTCTAAAGTCCCAATAATTTCAAGAAGTGGCTGTGTGACTGTAGGGTGTCTTGTAATTGTTGGGAATAGGTGTGTGACTGCAGGAAGGGTGCCCTATATCTACTGTTGGAAATGGGTCTGTGACTGTTAGAAAGGGGGGTACATTTTGGGGAGTGCATGTGACTACTTTTGGTAGGTGTCTGTAACAGTTTGGATGAGGGGAAGGGCACCTATGCCTGGCAGCTAATGGGGCTGTACTAATGTAGGTTGCACCTATGTTTGCTGAGTGCACTCGCAGTGCCATCTGGTTACTTGTGTCTACCAAAGCCCATGTTCCTTGTAACTAAAGAAGGGGCTGGTAATTTCACACTCTTACTAGCTGAGAAATGCTATTCCATGCTGTTTCACATTTCTGCTGGCATCCGCTGTTGGAATTTACTGTCTTCTATTTACCGTAAATCCAGCACTGCCCTGTGTTTGCCTGCACATTTCAGCCCCTTAAACTTCTATGGGACTATGGCAGCAGTATAACAACATGTCGCCAGTGTCTGATGAGATTTGGAAGGAGAACTTGCAATGTTACTGCTGTTCGGCTTTTAGTTTTGATGCTGGAATAGCAACTGTACCTGATGACCTGTATTGCAAGTATCTCATTTATATTACCGGTTATCAGATCACCAGTCATCAGGAGGTGCAGCTCCTATAATAGGAAGTTAAGTCCTGCTTCTACTAAAATTGCTAGCTTGAAAGTCCAAAACAAGATACTGGAAGTCATTCCTGGGAAAAAGACAAAAATCTTACGGTATATTTTGGTTACTAGTCTTTTGTGCACTTGTTTTGTGGGCGCTGATTCTACAATATAGCTCTTCTTGAATAGTAACATAATAACAATTTTCCCTTTTAAAAATACTAATATATCCCTTTAAACAAGAATAACAAGAAAAAAGTCACCCTGCTGCAATAGCACACAATTAAAGGCCACTATTTCTTGAAACCCGAAGTGCCTCGCCTTCAGTGGGTGGTCAGGCTCCGATTGAAGTTGATGCCACCAAATCCCTCCAGATCAACTTTTGCGGCCCTGAAAAGATTAAATAAACACAATTAAAAGAAAACGCACAGAAAATCACCAATCAGAAACATTACAAACAAAACACTATACCCTAAAAACCAACATGAGCCTGCCTTTGAAAAGTCTGGGAAAGTTGAGGTGAATTCCAGGGCTGGGTTCCCCCGTAGTGAACGGATCACCTTGGCATTAGCGCAATGTTTCTTTTAGAAATTATCCTGAGTTGGGACATAGCTGAGCTTTTAGCATCTAAATAAGCTTAGGCTACAGTCTGAGCGCCTGGACACCACCGTGTGTAAAGACAACAATCTTCCTTTAGGTCTTGAGGTTCCAGGACGCTCCTGGTCACAGAGCAGTGTTTGCTTTGGAAGCACAACCATAAACAACTAGAGGATATTACAAGAAATGATTTGAGACTTAACTGGGGAAACAGAGTAATGTAATATGTGGAATCTCGTGCACTGTTTGCTTTTGCTGTATGCAAATAGGAAAAAAAAATGTAAGATAAGCTTGGAAAAATAAAGTATTAGGTGACTGGGCATAAAAAAGAAAAACATGAAACGATTGCACATTTTAGATTACATTTTATTTTTTTTACATCTAAATAAAAGTTAAAAAAAAACAACAGTTTGGAAATGTCCAATCTTCCCTGCTTTGGGTATTAATTCTTACTCTTTGCTTCCATATCTGCTCCTTTTTTTGGAATATACAAATGTGTGTGCAAATCATGATTGTACCACATGAAGGAATACTATCTTGTAAGATATTCAGGTTGCCATTGCTAAATGAGAATATTGCATTTCAAAATGAACCTTCATGGGTTGGATATTTAGTATTTAGTACACTATGTATTGACATGACTATGGTTTGTACAGGGCTGCTTAAAGCCGAAGTAAACGCAAAACAAAATTCACACTTACCTTCAATCCCGCAGCTCAGTCTATCCGTCAGGAGGTTTCTGTCTTTGGCCCGGCACAGAGGAAATGCAAGTACCGACATCTAGGTACTCTGACATTCTCGCAAAAAATTTCCTTGCGAACCAATCGGAAGATCGAAGGAAGTCATTACAATCCTCGGCACTAGAGGTTAATTAACCTCTAGTGCTCGGGGGTGGCAGTTGAACTGCAGATTAATTCTCAATGGAGAAACTCCATTCAGAGTTCATCTTCAGTTCAGTTCCCACGGTCACCGGGCTGAAAAGTACAGCCCAATGACCATGGTAACTGAACTGCAGATGAACTTTCAATGGAGAAACCATAATTACCTTCTAGTGCCCCGGGATCACAGTGGATTCTTAGAACTCTAATCGTTCATGCATCCCTGGGAATCCTGTGTGTGATCCCCGGCACTAGAGGTTAAATGGGGACAAGTCTCTCCATTCAAAACCTTTAGTGCTCAATGATTGGCTAAGGAAAGCTGCATTCATTGATCAGCACAGCCCGCAATCTATTTTTTTTTTAATTCGATCTCGTTTGGTGAATTTACACAGGCCTTACAATTTCAAGTTTTAAAAACTCGCTCGCTCATTCCTACTGACATCTTCTGCTCTCGTCTTTTGGGTTCTTTTTCCTGCATCACCTGATCTTGCACTGTGCATGCACGAGATCGGGTGACATTGATTGGGGAAAAAACTTGCCGATCTCACTGTGCACGCATGAGATTGGAAATTTTTTTCTATTGATGAAAGGGCTCCTTCTGCCCATGCGCGAGATGCTCAGACATGCACAGAAGGAGCAGCCAAGAACCTCCTGGGTTGCGTGACATAAGTATCCCGGGAGACTCTGCACCATTCTTGATTGCCTAAGCAAATTAAAGTTGCGGTGCTGCATCCTTTTTTTTGCGTGTTGCACTTAAAAAAAAAAAAATTACTTTAAATAAAAGGGTTGTCTCCTAATAAAAATTTGGAGTTTAGGTGCGCCTAAATTTGTTGGCTCTATATAAATACAAGTTAATAATAATATTAATAATAATAATAATAATAATAATAAAAATGTATACTCTTACATGAAGGTCCATTCTTTTTCACTATGCTTATCCTTGGAAAAGGAAGATGTAAGTCTGTTCAGATGAGCCTGACATTGGGAAAGTTGGGGTGGTGGAGCTAAACCCATTAAAAAACCAACTGGGTGGTTGGATTTTTTGTCCCTTGCATAGGACAAAGTCATGATGTAGGGTACAGGACAAGGGGTACTTCTGTACTGGCCCCAATCAAAAGAGCTTTACTTTTGCAATGCAGGAACTTTTAAATATAGGGGAGGGGGGCCAAAGAAGTTTAGCTAGTATGGGGCCCAGACATTTTTGATTGTGGCCTTGACATGTACATCAAACCACAGATCATAGCACAGGAGCAGAAAATGAATGTTCGTGGAAGTGTTGGAATCTATCATAGGTTCCCTTCGCTACAATAGAGATCAATGGCACAGGCAGCAGCTACATATTCCAGTTAGTTTAATGACTATGGACTTTGTAATGCACTGCATAATATGGCAGCGCTTTAAAAAATCCTGGTTAATAATAATAATATAATTCTATATTTCCTTTGCAGGGAGTCTTTTATGTGTATTTCTGTGCCAAGGTTTCTTTAATACCGAATATATATCCTTAAAATATATATATATCTAATCTAGTTCTGGTTAAAAAATTAAACATTTAATAGTCCATGTACTATTACCACATGTACCACTCCGGAGAATTTTATAGAATAGGTACTCTGGCATGTTTTACAGGATGCTCACATGCATTATCAATTGTTTCTAATAAATCCTATAGGTTGTGCAGTCATTATGGGCTTTTTTCACTAATGGATCAAAGGCTTGAAGATTATTGACTGTCAGATATAGATGATAACAATGAGGATCACAACAAAAATTACATCATTTAAGGTAATTACTGGCTTTTACTTCACAGATGTGTATTGCGTGCATCTAACAAGGACCTTGGAATGAGGACTAATTGCAAGGCCAAGCCATTAAAATCAATACTCTGGTATCAATCTTCTGTTTAATACAGTGACATGAAAGCTTAGTGATTGACTATTTGCAGATACAGTCGTTTTCTAGCAAGTAAATGTTGATCTTAAAGAACTTAAAAAGTCAATGTTGGCCAAAACATTTAGGCATTGTTGGAATGTATATGGTATGTGCAATTATTGGTGGATATTTTTATATAATTGCCTACAAAATGATTCCTTGATAATAGTAGAGGGAAAGGTTAGGTTACTTTTGCTTTTTGTGACCCTTTAGGAAATTTTCTCCTCATTTCCTGTCCTAAAGACATCCAAAATATTTCTTTGAGGTAAAGTTTTTGCTGAAAAATGCAGCTTAATCTTTAGCTATTGAAAATGCCCCCTAAGACAGTAGATTCTCAGACAAATTATTTCATAATCAAATTGATTTGTAAAATAGGTTCTAAGATCAAAGCTCCAGGCAGCTAGTTATTATAGGTTAACTAGAAGACAGGTGGCCTAGAACCCAGCGCCAATACTTCCATTTCTTTATATACCAAGTAGCTCTACCTAGAGCTGTTTCATCTGACTGAAAAATTAAAGACGTCTATGTTATATGTTAATGTATTAAATGTTATTGGGTCTAAGAAGTCATGTTCCATTTTTCAGGAATTTCTGATTAAAAATAGCAGTGCATTTCATGGTATGTGATGGTGCCTAGGCACCCCTATGTTACAGATTCATAGCTGTATATCTGCACAATGTAATATAAGGCTGAATGACTATCAATCTCGGGAGATCTGGAGTGAGATTCGGTAATATAACCACTGTTCTGCTTGAAGGCTGATATAAAAAAATTAAAAAAAAAAGAAGAAACCTTGCCTTTACCTAGATGGCTGCCTCCAGAGCAACATGTGCAGAACTCAGCATGGTAAGTCAATGTTGTGGAAAGATGAGCTGCACCAAGGCTACAGGTAATACTATTGACCAGTCCTTGGCTCTCTGAGTGGGTTTTTTGGGGGGGCACAACAATAAATTTCGGTTCCCTGTTTTTCACTTTGGAAAGCACTTTGTTTTCCATGATCTTTCTAATTCCTGTCCCACTTATTTCCAGAGGAGCAAAGCACATCCTGGTTATATACAACACAGCATAACACTGGCCCCAAAGTGGAATAGGGTACTTTCAGATGCCGCCCGAAAACAGAATATTTATCACTTCTCCAAGGGAGCAGGGCATAACACGTCTTACTCTTTTCTGGTAACAGCCCCAACAAACAGTTGCTCCAGCCCTGCCCTTACTTGCTTGAAGGACTGTAACTAAACTAAAGTCAAAATAACTTCCAAGCATTCAACTCATGTAAAAACAACTTGTAATGACATCTGCTTACATCCCCACTCTTGGGAAAAAGCATGTCCCATTATTACCCATCATAGTGTACACTGAGGAGAATCCCAAAACACAACAAAGCTTAACATTACAGCATATAATATCATGCAATACTATAAATTGTATACGACTACTGTAACCTCCTCCTCTCTGGTATTTCACTAACCTGACTCTTTCTTCTACAATCTATTATGAACACTGCAGCCAGACTCATACATCCTTCCCTCCGGTCCTCTTCTGCTGCATCTCTTTGTAATTCTCTTCATTGGCTTCCATTTCACCTTAGAATCAAATTCATCTCCTGTGCTTTGCCTTCAAATCCCTTCGCAGTTCTTGTCCCACTTATCTTACTGTATTGGTGGAAAAATACTCCACTAGCCGCTCTCTTCACTCCTCCAATGACCTACTAATGACTTCCTCACTCATAACCTCTTCACACACACAGGTCCAAGACTTTTCTAGAGCTGCCCCAACTGACTGGAATGGTCTTCCTTATTCAGCTTGCTCCTACTTTCTGCTCATTTAAAAGAGCACTCAAAACCCAAACTTTGCCTACCCATCTTCTCCATATCTCCCCCCCTATTGTGTGTTACTTCCCCCACTTCCTAGATTGTAAGCTCTTTGGGGCAGGGTTTTCACTTCCTCCTGTGTCACTGTCTGTATTTGTCTGTCATTTGCATCCCCTATTTAATGTACAACGCTGTGTAATATGTTGGCATGATATAAATCCTTTACAATAATATTAATATAGAGGTAAGTGCTCTGGCCTTTGCAGCATTGGGTCCCGGGTTCAAATCTTGGCCAGAGCACTATCCGAATGGAGTTTTCAGGTTCTTCTCGTGTTTGTGTGGATTTGCTCTAGGTACTCTAGTTTCCTCCCACATCCCAAAATCATGTAGTTAGGTTAGTTGACTACCCCCCTAAAATTATCTTTACACTGTATTATGGACATATGACTATGGTAGGGACATTAGATTGCGAGGCCCTTTGAGGGACAGCTAGTGACATGACTATGGACTTTGTACAGTGCTGCATATTATGATGATGCTATATAATAAATTGATTTCATACATTAATGCTTAAAAATTGAACAGTACAAATGAACTATAAGAAATCTCAACATTTCTCAAATACATAGTTTGGTTACTGGCCAATGTTTCAGTCTACATTATTGTCCGAGAACCTCCATGGGTATCAATGGAGGAAACTCAAGAGCCCAAATTTGGCCCACAGCTCTACCTCTCTGGTCACCACTTCGTTTCCTGCCAATTGAACTTGAGACTTTGGGATGAGTGGTGCACCAAGGATGATTGACGCCAAATCCACATGGAGGTTCTCATGGGTGGCATGTTATGGGAGCAACTCAAACAACTCAAACAATCAGCTCGGGAAGAATGAACAGTGACGCCAAAATTACACAACGGTGGTTAGCTTCATGTAGATGGACAAGTCCTAAAGCTTGTAACGCCATATTAAATTTATAAATTTATATATATTATTTATAATTTATATATATATTTAATTTATATCTGTAGGACTATGTTGAAGACTTTTTTATATCCTTGCTTAAAGTGCTGGCACTGCCTGCTAAAATAATGGTGCAGGAAAACCACAATGTCCATTATCTCTCTTCTTTTGAATTTACATTTATAGATACTGATCTTATTAAGTCAAATAAGAACTCCAGATGTTAAAGTCATACACTTTGAGAGAGATGACCTTAGAGCCTAGCCTTTGCCGATGGTTAATTCCTAACTCAGACCTAATCTCTTTCATCTCGTGCCACAATACTCCAAATCGTCTCGGACTCTGGTCAAACTATAAATTATAGAAAAAACTAAAATTACATACATTGGAAAAACTTTCCCTTTAGGGTGTTCTGGTGTGTTACATTACCTCATATGTTATCACAGGTTATATTGTGCATTGAATTATGACACCTCAATGAAATGAACAATAAATACTGGATAATAATAATAATAAGGCTGGCAATGCACCAGATTTAGGAAAAAAGTGTACTGTACATGCATCATTTTATTTTACACAGCACAACACAAGGCTGATGTGCACTGCTGTGTGTTGTGGTGTGTTGCAATGTATGTGCATTGACTACGTGCTTTTTGGGTGCATTAAAAACCAATGGCACTAAAACATGCTAAAGAATGTAACATGCATTGACATATATTGAAGCCACGCTTACATGGATGCACATGCTATCATTGAGAGGTGTGAATGAGCCTATGGTTTGCATCAATCTCATTTATTTGATTTGTATATAAACCCTTACTAATAACTTTTCTTATTTGCTCCCATTGGGTGTGTTGGATATAATGTACTATTGAATGTGTTATGTTATATCTGTCCTAAAAGTATACCAAATACTGGTTAATTGTGCCAAAATCGTGTGTGCTTCCTGCCGCACTATAATCAGCGACCACAGCTTTTAATACCTCCTGAACTTACAGAACAGCGATCACTATGTTTGGAGAAGGGGAACAGGGGTGATATTCTGGAGTCCTAACCCTACTTTCTATTCTTGGGTGACAAAGCTACTCCTCCGTAAATATAAAGCAGTGAGTACGTGTTGATGGCTAATTAGGAGAAAGATATCCAATAAGATGCCATATCCTAATAAATATAGAGTGAGGAATTTACAAAAGGGACCTTAAAAGCATCAGGGTGCACAAAAATATTAAAATATATAAAAAATATTAGGCATAGATAAAAATCATTACCAACATGTTCCATAATTAGGCATCAAGCAAACATATGCCCATAAATTTGGTAGGATGAAATTATACCAGGAGGTCCTCCTAATAGTATAGTAATAGATATAGACCCCAAAGGAAATGCTGAAGATAAATCAAAGGTGACTTGAACGTTTCAGTTTAAGGTTGCTTTTTATTTCATTATTTATATGTGTTTCGCAGAACCAGTTTGCTTCCTCAGGAATATTGATTAGGAGGTAAGCACATGGAAGACATTAGATGGTTATACTTGGCCCTGAGTATAACACACATTAGCCAGACAGACAGTGGTCATCACAAAGCTCTATAGGCATTTATGTCGCTAATAAAAACTATGATTTAATACCAGAATTACTAATCAGTCGAAATCGAGGGTTCCCCTAATCCCGCTCTATGAAGAAAGGCGTCGAACCACTAAAGAACGTTGCTAACAATAAATAAATAAAACTAAAAATGCTAAAATGAATTAGTACGGCGGGAAGTACCAAACTATAAGGCGGAAATATTTGCATTTTGTTATATTAGGGTGGACCTATGACTCAAGATTTACGGATGCAATTATTAATCAAAATCTTCAGCGCCCCCAAAAAGATCTGAGCATAATCACAACCAAGTAGAGAACATCAATTTATTAATTTGTAGGTATTATGTTTGGTTATAACAGAAGTGTTTATATTACATACATTTTTCCTAATAAATACATATTTATTTCTTTTCTGATTTTTTTTCAGATTGTTCAGTATTTCTGTTGAGCTGAGCAATATCCTCTTGGTCAAGCAGGAAATAAATGATTAAAATGATTTCCAAATGCTGTGCATAATTTTGTAATTATGGAGGGCCCCAAAAAATGTAAACACATTTCCATAGTGGTCATCCATGCCTTTTATTCTGAATTGAATTATAGGGGGCAATGTGTAGTATTATGTTGACTGTAAAGATGACAGCTGTCACAAAATTGCTAAAGCCACTGTATGGCCATCAGGAGAGTCAAGCAAAATAAGAGGCACGCTGGAATTTCGGTATCTCAACATCATTTTGAAGTGATATTGGAAATTTAGGAATGTGTGAGAAATGCAACAATAGTGACTTGAGTTTGGAACAGAACCACTGACATTTCTAATAATAACACACACGTGATAAGCTTGGAATCTATGGCACTGTGTGATGTGCACAAGCAACAACAAGTCCTGCTTTATACGGTATGGTGTTGGAACTATTTACATCAGTGTTCCTCAACCAAGGTTCTTCCGTAGTTTGCTATGGATTCCTTGAAGAATGAGCAATTTGGGCCTCTTAGGTCACTCTAGTTCAGTGGTCGCCAACCTTTTTGGTTCCGCAAACCAATAAAATCACCAGCTCACGACCGCGCATGCGCGGAAGAAACCTCCCTCAGAGTGAGGTCATTATGACATAACCCCACCCACTTTCCCATCACAGATCTGAGCCTGCAATGGGAGAGTGGGCGGGGTGTGTCCAGGTATACAACCCGCCCACTTCCCCGAGCCTGGGAACTGTATGGGGGACGTGGCCCGTGGCTCTGGCCGGTGCGTCCCCTCAGTGGGCTCCTTCTCCTGACCCTGCTCGGGGGTTCACCGACCAGAGCTGCGGACCCCTAAAATTTTCTTGCCGACCACTGGTTGGCGACTGCTGCTCTAATTGACACCAATGATTATTTTGGCTATCTGTAACGGTGGCATTTTTCCTGCTGACCACCACACTAACATACTGTTGCATATACATTTTGATAAAAAAACATATTTCTAATCTTGTAGAAACTCACAGGGCAGTGTTTCTTAACCTGATATCAGTGGAACCTCACTCCTCCTCTTTGATCACCTACCACTGATACCAATTAACTTTTAGGATAACTATAGGGTGTCTATCTTCTTATTGACAACCACACTAATATACTGTGAGCTGTGGATATAGTAATTATAGCAGGGGTTACCCGAAGACCTGATACTGTCTAAAGAGTTCCCCCATTCTAAAAAAAAGTTGAGAAACATTGGTTTACATACTTACCTCAAAAGTTTGTCAAACAATATGACCATCCTGATGACATTCTGCCAGGATAGGACAAAGAGGTACTGTGGAAATCTTTTCACATTCCCCTTGACATCTCTCGACTTCTTCCTGTAGGAAACCCTAAAGCATGAGATTAATTTAGGAAGAAATCAAAATGTCGTGCAGAACAATCTCTGTGGACACTGTGTTGATCATACAATCATTCACCAAAATCTTATGGTGACCACTTTGGACAGAATTCAAACATGGCTTACAGCAACATTTTGATGTCTATATAAATCTGGAAATAAATTTTTTTTGTGGATGTTTTTCATGTTGAAGTGTGTATTCATTTGTGGGTTCCTCTGTATATACAAATGTATTTTATTGATATGTGGCCACTCATTTGGTAGGTGGTGATGCCTATGGGCACTTTCTGGAGCTTGTAGGAATCAATGTGAATGGCGCTCAAAGATTCCTGGATGCTGCTTATCCCCTGTATAACGCTTATGTTGGTATTGTTTCTAGACACAACTGTTGACAGGCATCAAGCAAACTCATTAAGGACTTGCCAAACTCATCAAAAAACATTTCTTACATTGGAAAACCTCATATAACAGTGTTCTCAACCATCCGTGGAACCCTAGGGTCCCTCCAGAAGATGCTGGGGGCTCCTTGAGCAATGAGCAATGTGTGCCCGTTTGGTCAGTTACCACTGACACCAATGATCTTTTTGTTTTTACTTTCCGTAAGGGTGACATTCTTCCCACTAACCAGCACACTAATGTACTGTGAGCTGTGAATATAGTAATCCCTAACTTCCCTAAAGATCAGAAAGTTAATCCAAGGGTTTCCCTCATGTTAAAAAGGTCAAGAAAGGCTGTCAGAAGGCGTTTTGTTAATTCTAAAACCAAATGTCTGTTTGAAAAATGCTTTTGTTAGTAAATGGCAGCCATACTCAACCAGGGTCCTATAGAATCCCAAGGTTCCTCCATAGGTTTACTAGGGGTCCCTCACACTGTGGCTGACTGACCTTCCATTTTATGATGTCTGCTTAGTTCTCGGGCCAACAGCACTTGGTAGAGTTGTCCAAATAGGTGTTTTTTCTAGCCACCACTGAAGGGGGCATTTCTTATTTTAGGAGGCTTCTTTCCCAATTACATCCCAGTAAATTGGTTTAAGCAGGGTTCCTTAAGCTCTGAAAATTATTTTAGAGGTTGCTCAAGGGTAAAAGGGTATAAAAACAGTCTAAGGCAGTGTTTTTCAACTTTTTTTGAGCCACGGCACATTTTTTTACATTGAAAAAATCCTGCGGCACACCACAAATCAAAAATGTTACAAAATGACACTCTGTAGCTAATTCTTTTGTCTCTAAGAATAAACAAGAAAACTGTTACCTACTGCCACCCACTGACATGGAAGAGTATTACATTACTCTGCCAGTCACTACAGCACAGACACTCGACAATGGTAATTAGATAATTTCCAACGGTACACCTAAAGATCTCTCATGGCACACTAGTTTTTCCGCGGCACAGTGGTTGAAAATCACGGGTCTAAGGTATCCAGAAAAGGATCAAAGTTTACACTATACAAACTATCCAAATATTGGTAAACAAATCTCTTAACATGCAACTGAAGGTGTTAATTTTTAGAAGAATTCCTTTTCATGTCCTCCCCACCACTTTGCCAAAAATCCCCTGAAAGAGCTTGTTTTGTATTCTCCCTTAGAGGAATACTCCAGTACACAAGGTACCATATGGAGTAACAGCAATCCACCACCTGTGTAAACGAGCATCGACTAATTCTTCTTATGAAAACACAGGTCATGTAACCAAGACATTCTGCTATTTTACATGTGCATTTCCCTTTTAATATGTCCTCCTAGAACTGCGGGGTGCATTTTTCTTTAACCTCAGAACCTTTTGGGTCTTACCTTTACATGTCTGCTTAACACAGGAAGACCACTCCCAAGCTGAAGTTTTATAAACGCAAATGCTGAAATGTACATTACTATGATATTCGAGATCTGGTCATGTCAGCTGCTTCAGCCAAAGCCTTTCAAATACAAGCAAATATAATTTATATCACAGCTGGATGTGCATAAAATACATCACAATATAAATTAATATATTACCACTTAATATTAAAAGACAATTCAAAAAGCAGCATTTGCTGCAATACTCCCTAAATTCAGAGCTGTCATCTGCACTACTACTTTTCCATCACTAGATGCCCTCAGTGTTTTAATCTGAATGACATCCAGCATCACTCAGCTCTCTTCCCCCGAGCCCTGGTTGTCCTGGACCCTCCCACAGCCTGTGAATGGACAATATAGGAGAAGCCAGTGATAAGCTCATCTCTCTGTCAATACACTTTGTCCTCCTATCAGCATGCACCAGGTCAGTACATGAATAGATTGACTACTTCCTCTCCCTTCTCCAATCTCTGTTGTCTATGAACTACTGGAGGCTGATACCATAATAATGCTGCTGCCATTTTAAAAGTGCATTTATTGATACATTATTGAATGTAGAATTATATCACTTTGCATCTTTTATATCTGCACGGAGTTTAGATAAAAACACAAGTTGTGGTTGGTTGGCACTGTGCAGTCAACAGAGCTTTACCACATGCACTAAACTAAGTGAATTATCCTGAGTGATAATTCAAATTACTAAGTGAACTGTCCAAATTACTTTTTAAAATAGATGCCGAAAAAACAAAGAGACTCGTGGGTGGGACCTTTGGGAACCACTAAACTTAGAGTGACCCATGAAAGCTCGGTCATCACACTTTAACGAGATGTGGTCAAACAAAGAAACTAATTGTCATCTCCTGGGAACAAATCTTGGGAATGGACATAATTCTTCAAAAAGCAAAGAAAAAAAAGAAATTGTGCTGTAGTGTTCAGTAATAATATTAATTTTCACATCATACAAAAGTACAGCCATGGACATAATTCTTCAAAAAGCAAAGAAAAAAAAGAAATTGTGCTGTAGTGTTCAGTAATAATATTAATTTTCACATCATACAAAAGTACAGCCGACATAATATATAATAAAATCATTTAAGTTATATAAATCCCAAAACAAAAAATCTAATTATATTTGGTGGCTCTATTCGTTTTCCTTTTTCAGGTTATGAACATTTCTGGAAAGGGTCCTCTCCTCTTCTTGTGTCACTGTCATTTGAAACCCCTATTTAATGTACAGCGCTGCATAATATGTTGGTGCTTTATAAATACTGTTTATTATTATTATTTTTATTAATATTATTAAAAATATTAATAATAATAATAATAATATTAATATCTTTTTCCAGATACTAAGCATCCTTGTCAGTTATTGTGAGCTGGAAAGACAGCAAAAATGTTATTACTAATTCCATTACTAGCCCAGCCTGTGACAACCATGGCTCCTTCTCCTAAAACCGTGTAAGAGTGTTGTAAGGAAATGTGATAATGTCAGGATCTCCAGGTCAAAATAAAAGACAATAAGCCTGAAAATAGTAAATCTAATGCAGCCACTAGGACTGCAATATGTTACATTTTTTGTTTTGAGCGTAAGGTTTGAATTCAGGTTAAAGTGGGCTGGAAAATTGATTTATGTTGATGCAGATGAATGTGTTCTTCTGTGTCATGCATTGGGAGAAGATCATGCAAACGTTAAGTTTATGTTCACACTGGCAATGAGGTTACGCTGCATTTACAGCTTCCTCATGCAAGGGAATCCCTGCTATTGGGAGGAGGTTATATGTAGCTTCTCTTGGCAGCAGCTCTATAGAGAATAACTGGGGGCACCAGCTGTCAAATGTACCAGAACCAGCACTGCAGTCCAAGCAACCGAATGGCTAACAAAGTGCCAGATGCAGGGAGTCGCGCGGGATTGCTCGATCTTGAAGCAGTTCTAACCACATCATTGTGTTCATGTGTGCTATAGTGCAGCAGTCGCCAACCGATAGTGGTCTGCGAGAAAAATGGGGTGGTCCGCGGCTCTGGAGGCTGCACCCCCAAGCGGGGTCAGGACAAAGACCCCACTTGGGGGGGCGCACCGGCCAGAGCCGCGGACCATGTCGCCCCTACGGATCACAGGCTCAAGGAAGTGGGTGAGTTGTGTCTCTGGACCCAACCCACTCTGGGCAGGTTCTGGCATCATGACACCACTATGGGGAAAGTTTCTTCCCTTTTGTGTGAGACACAGCTCCCCACGCATGCGCAGTCTGAAGCCAGTAAATTTAGTGGTCCGTGGGTCCAAAAAGGTTGGCGACCACTGCTATAATGCATGCATTACCCTAGCAATATCCCAGCCCCATTTTACCCCAGGGTCAAGCACTTGCTCCTGCAAATGATCAGAGAAACTTTCTCATAATTCAGGAAGCAAGTGAATGAGCCAGGGGTAAGTTAGGGTTTGGGTAGTACATGCTGTGAGAGCCAGCTAGCGTAATGAAAGCACTATACCAGACAGCATATCCAACTTCACAACTTGGCTTGCCCGCAGTCTGCTGAATAAAAAGGTTCATTACCACAGTATTGTTTCCTCTTACCAGGAGGTATCCTGTGTTAGACTGACTACACTATGTAGACAGTGCTGTTCTCCTTTTTATTCTCAATAAGCAGTGCAATCCAATATGCTAATACAGACAGTCAGGTACTCATACTAGCTGTAACCCTGTAACTCTTAACAATCTTTTTAGTCTTTTAATGCATAAGTAACCAATAACCTGCTATTTATTTCTATGTGACCTAGATTCAAAGAAGAAAGGATTGCAAAAAAATTGTGCATGCCTTGTCCCAACGCAGCACTGAAAACCTTCTGTCACCCAGTTTAGGAGGAGGCTTTGCAGTCAGCCACAAGTTCATTCCTTCCAGATGTCCCTCTGAGCTCTAATATTGTACTTCCTCCAGATGTAACCTTTTGTTGTTCATTACTTTGAAGCAACATGGGAAATGGCATTCATGTGCTGGATGAAACCAATAAAATAAATGTAGCAAAATTCCAAATATATTTAAATTTCTTTATAGAATGTCACAATGCTCCTCCTTCAGATGAAAACAGAGCCACAGCACATGATAGAAGATATGATCGAATAAATCAACCCAAAGTCATGTCTTTTGGTAAATAGCCGGTATCACTTTGGCATGTGGGACCCATCTAGAGTTCAGTGCGGTCCTTTACATTGGTTGGTGTTAGCAGTGGCAAAAAGTCTAGAAGAAAAATTATGAATGTGAACTAAGCCTTTAGGACCTATTCAAACTTGTGGTGCCCCTTTTTCAATACAGTTTGGTTTTATCCCGCAGTTGTGTATAAACTGCAGTCGAAAGGTGGTTGCATTTCAAGTCAATGGAAGCAGTTGGCTGCTCCTGGGCGAAACGTTGTGTTCAGCAACTGCAGTCTCTGTTACTACAAAAATACCGCAATTGCATGCACAAAGTGATTTCCAACCACTCCTATTCAATTGAATCGAAGTAGTTGGGAGCACTGTTGAGCCTGCAGGTCTGAAATCAGCCATAATGTACTGCACTTCATAGTACAGTGATGCTTTTAAAAGAATATTATTAATAATAGAGATTCAATTTACAACTGCTTGTAAAATCCAGTTTTATTAGCCAGCCATAGAAGGAAGGGATCAGTACAGAAAACTTTGGATTTCACTAGCCAGACCCAATCCACCAATGACTATAAAGGAGACCACAGACATGACATCATTTTAGTTTTTGATCAGTAACTGGAGATTTTCTAAATGTTTTATAATGAGCATTATGCAAAGAAGAATAACCAACAATATTCATTAAAAGTATATTTTAATTAAATGACATGTAATATTTGGAATCCTTTCTATCTACATGTACTCATGTCATTTCTCAGGTTGTGACAACAGCAGACCATGCGTGTAATGTTGATTGGAATGGCCATTGGAGCATCCATTGGTACACCGAAACATCACAATACTGAAATAAAGCATTGTTAATGGCAATAACAGGGTGTGCCTGCAGAAAGACTTTTAAGGCAGGGTTACTAGGTATCATTTTGATGAAATGCACAGATTTTAACCATTAAAATAACATTAACATATTTAACCTTATATGAGATTTTAATGATTGCATTTATATGTCATTTTCTAGGCTGCAGTAGCCCCCCAGTCCAAATTTCTTGTAAGGTTACAACTGCCAGGGGATCACTTTGGCTATAAAAAAAGTGAAATGATGCCTAAATTTTTAAATCTGCTTTCGACACAAACTTTACAAATCATAATTGTATGAATAAAAATGTAATAACCTCAAAAGTGTATCCTAAGGGATTGTTGGAGTTCAGAAAGGCGATAATATAAAAAATAAATGGCACACTCAGCAATATGTGATAACCTTTTCTTGGGGGTCTGTATCTATTTTCAATAAATAGAAACACAATCCAAAAACAATATTCCTCTCTGTGACTACCCCACTGACATGCCGCAATCCAGCAATATATAACAAACAGCAGGAAGTTGCAGAATAATGCTTTCCCAAGCAATATCCCTAAACTTTTTTTTAAATATCAGCAAGATTTTCACTTAAGCCCCAAAGTTTCCCCGCTGAAATCAGAAAGGTCTTTAAATGGCATCTTGTACATATTAAATTGGAATGTTATAGAAGCAAAATGAAACATTCAATGTGTCCCTGCTGTGCCATGTGATTATTTGGAAAGTTTTTATCCTCACGGGACACAATCCTTTATGAAGTTTACCCAACAAGGGTCAATAAAAAATATTATCAGGCCAAGAGTCCCTGAAGACTGTATAGGGTGAAGTCACGGATATAAAATTCAATTGCTGCACCATGCTGGATATTGCTTCCTTTTCATCTCCCGATTGTTTATTCTTGACCAAAGTGTACCAAAGAGCCTTTTAGAAAATATTTACTAGAAAAGCTCTTAAATGCTTTATACAAGCAGCTTACAAATCATGATCGTCTTGAGAAGTAAAGGGGAAAGGGCTGCCAATTTCTGAAACAATGGTGTGTTGCGATAAAGATGAAAGAGGGTCTCGTAGGATACCCCATCACAGCTTGTAATGCTATAGATGGGGAGTCTGTGAATAAGTCCATGAATGGAAATGATATACGGACATCTGGAGTTTTACTGGTTTGGGGAAATAAATGTTGTGTTTTACAATATATAAAACCAGAAAAAGAGAAAGTAAGTTGGGGGTGGATTTTAAATCATTAGCTTCCAGTTCACCTTTTGTGGGCTGCCCCCCATGGTCAAAGAAATTTAGTGATGCACAAGTTTCTGAATCTTATTCAAGGGAAATAAATTTCAGTCACCATTTCTTGCATATGACTAATTTCAAAATCGAAGGGTCTCGTTGACATTGGGACCATTGAGTCAAATTAAATCCAGTCTTTACAGCTCCATAGTAAAGCCGTAATGGAGTGCCTTTGACCAATTTGTCTCCATTCCAGTACTTGGAGCCCCAAGGGGTTGACTAAGTAAGGGATAATGCCTAGTGGAATTAGCATTGGCAGGCAACCGAGAAACCTTCAAGGCTAGAGGAAGGAACGGGGGACGGACATGACATCAAAGGTCTTGAAAGGCGAGTCCAGGGGAGGAGGTCAAGGGCCATGCATGAAAAGCCAGATTCGGCATATAATCCAAAAGAGTAAGAGAGTGATCAGGAGAGAGGTCATGCAGCCAGGTGGATAATCCAAGAGAATCAGAAAGTTCATGGTTTGGAGGATAGGTGGAGGTCAGTCCAGGCAACAAAACGATGTAGTCGGCAACATAAATCATTAACAAATGCACACCCTAGTAATATTACTCCAGCTGGGGCAAGGCGGCCATGTTCTAATGCAGTTTTGCACAGCTTCTGGCAAATTCATAAATTGCTTTACTTTGTTTTATAATTTAAATCAATGGTGATGTTCCTGAAAAAATGGGTATTAGTTTTATGCAACTGCAGCACTTCAGAGTATTACACATATTGTTCAGTATTGTACATAATGCTAAAGAATCATGCTACAGGGGTGGTTAGACATAATATGAGCCTGAGAATTGCATTCCGGCCCTTTTAAGAATCGATCCTCCCAATACTGGCTTCTAGGGTGTTTGGACCCCAACAATTCAGCCCAAAGTAGCCCCAAAGAGCAGTATGTGGCCCTCAGGGTGCAGGTTGGGCACCAGGAGTTAAAGCTGATGAAGGAGATTTGCCTTTTGATACTATGGACTACTACAAATTAGGACTCTTAACCAGCTTGATACAATGTTGAAAGTAAAATATAAAACACACCTTTCGCTCTTTATTTTTTGAAAAATTGAATTTTTCACACATTGCATAGACTTTTATTATGTTTGTTGTCAAGCATTTCCCAGAATTCCTGTAATCTTCATTAGTTTTTGCAAGTGAAAAATTGAAACAACTTTGTAAAAATCAGCGCAGCGGTACACAAGCCAGATAAGACCAATATCGAAAATACATTCAGTTAATTAGTCAATTGTTTCCAATAGTCTGCTAAAAACATCAAGTCAACTTCTCCCAAAGATAATTCAGTATAACAAAACAATGTTTTATCTGGCTGTGATGTACATAAGGAACCATATCAAATATGGACAAAGTAAAAATACATATTGCAATGTTCTTTTCATTTTTAAACAAACTGTACCCCTCCTCCCACCCCCATACTTGACAATATCACATCATACATATAGAAAAAATGCAGTGATACCAGTGTAAACATGCCCTTGGTTTTATTATATATTGCACAGAAAAAAAAGGAAACTAAAGTCTACGTTAGGCCAGATTAGATTTTTAGCTGGTGTAGAACCATGCTGCCAGCACAAGGACAGAGGTGTTCTCTTCTACACAAACCCAACAACCGTATACAGGCAAGGTGGTTATTTAATTTCATGTGAGAGCTAAAAAGTAGCAGGCAATATGTAAGTAATCAAATGAAAAAAATGGATAGGGAAAGAACGGGCCAGAACCTCTGTTGGGTTGTGTCCCTACTAGGTAAACTAACCATCACTTATTCTGGTAGAGTATACGTTTTAGGGTTCATTTACATTTATGTTATGTTACTGCAATTAATGCATTGTGGTGTAGTGTGTTGCGGTGGCATTTCTCCTTAGGGTAGCAAGTAGCAAAGCTGCACTGAAGTGCACCACAAAGCACATGCCATGCCGCACCTCCAATAAAGGTGGATGTCCGATTTTTTGTGTTTTAAAGGTATGGTGTCAGTGCGCCTTATAGTGTTGGGTTTATGCATACGTATGACCACACAATGTGATTTCGTCCTCAAACAAACTCGTAGGTATCTCAGAATATAAAATCTAAGGATGGAAGGTGTTACCTGACTTGTAGCATCCCCTTGCACTGTGCTTTGAGATCCCCCACCAATTGTAAGATTTTCTCATCCCTAGAAGTGAAGAATATTTATAACCCCTGTCATCATCTCAAATTGCAATGTCCTGGGCTAGAATGAAGCATCGACAGGCCCATATTCTGCCATATGGAAGAACTAGGCATGTTTTTATATATTTAAATAGCAACTGGGAGAAGGTTGCTATTTGCATAGGTCGCTTAAGAGATCTGCAGGGGCACAGCCATTGCTCAGGGTCTCCAGTGTTAAGGACTACCCAAACGTGTTAATGTCTTCTCTCCTTCCAACAAGGCCAGTTTATTAAATTTGGAACTCCAGGCAAATAAATACACAGCCAAAATACATACATTTGAGCAGAATTACCTGTCAAAGTATTTTATACAGAACTGGAGTGCATGGTAATAAACACCAATGGAATGCACAAAGTGTAGAAGAACGCAGCATCTACAGCTTGCTTGCATCCCAAACTGAAAAACTCCAGCCCGACCCTTGCAATTACATTCAAAAGGGAAACAGTTGCAGCAAAACTAAGCAGCTGTGCAAGTTAGATATTGAAGACCATCTGACCAAAATTTTGGTGTAAATCCAAGCAGGGGTAAATTTATGAAATCATTTATTAGATGGCCATTTATTGGGACATGTTGATTTGCAACCAGCATTGGGCACATATGATGCAATATAGGGGAGATATGACATCAGATGCTGGTCTTTTGGTGAACTTTTTCTGGTGTCTCAGATGACTCATTGGTATGCCCTTCATGTTTTCATAAGGGAAGTCTGTGAAGCAATGGTAAACTAAAACTATACACACAGATATTTGTTAATAAAATTGAGTGATAGCACCCAGTGCTTCTTTTAAATTTGATTTGTGCTTGTTTGCTGGCGCTACTAACAGCAATGGTTCAGTATTTGGTATTTTTCAGGCATCTGACAGTTCTTAACAAGGTGCTCTCAAGTTCATATGATCGAAGATATCGTTGGTGACAATGTATCTGAATAATCTGGCTTGATTTGAAGACACTAACTATTCAATCAACAAGTTGGCAATACACCAGGCTCCTGTAGTGGATCTCTTTGCCATACTCAATTTGTTCATAGCAAAATCACAGAGGTATAAGTTACCTTGTACCCTCAAGCCTAGTAAATGTAGGAATCATTTGACATTTTCTTATATCTTCTAAAATGGCCCTTTTCAATGCAAATCAACAGGCACAAATTAAGTCATTCATTTCATTCATTGCACATTCTAAAATAAGATCTGACCCTTAGAACAATCAAACAACTGTATAAAAAAAAAGAGGAAATAAGGATTTGTGCTTGGCCCGATAAAGTATTGCCCAAAGTTTTTTTTAAGACACTTTCATATATTCAGTCACTTAATGCCTTACACCATTCTCAGTGATGCATTTGCATTCCAACATGGAGTCAATCCCGTATCGTTCACAGAACAGTAGTGGTTTTAGATTTGGTTGTAGACATGTACAATCCCACAGGTACAGTAATACAGGCACTGCCTTCGGTTACTTCTTTTATGAGACCTCAGTTTCACGGCAAGTCTGTAAAGCTTTCATCTTTTGTGTTCCAGCACAACTGCTTAGGAAATGGTAAAATCCATGTGAAACTTTTTCAGAGATCTTTTTGTGGGTTTGGTTCAGCACTACTTGGAACCAACTCGGCGTTTGAATGATGCGGTACATTCAAGAAGACATCTTTTTTGGTAGAAAACAACTTTTCATATTGCAGTCTGGAAGAATTAGTCATTTCATGCTTCAGAAGCCTTGTTTGTTAACTTTTCTGTGTCGTCCGTTAGGTCTTCTTGCGGTGGCCTGGCCCGATCGAAAAATCCACACTGTAAAAAAAAAAAATTGATCTGATTTAAGACATGGTGAAACATTTATCAATACAGATAAATGCTGAGCATGAAACAATGGAAGATTAATATATCTAACATGTTTTTTATATTAAAATAGGAAAATTTAAGGAAACAGATCTGAATGCTTGTCGAGAGGGATGAGCATTTAATGATAAACAATTAAAAAAACAGATGATGATCACTTTATTAAACAGGTCGACTGGTTATAAAAGAAAAAAGTTACAATCAAAAAAATTTCTAAATAAAATGATATAAAATATTAGAAAAAAAATCAAATTCTTTGTATACGTTCACCTATTAATCCATTGGTTAAACATAAAGGGGGGGGGGGGGGGTTGTTTTCTCTTTGCATATGATGGATGTAGCAGGTTTTTACTCTTGAGTTTTGGCAGTATATTTGTCTGCAATGCTATGTCCCTATAATCTTGCAAATTCATTATATGAATGGAACATTCTTCGGGAAATATGTTTTCCTTAATCCCTCTGCGCTTGTATAACGTTATTATTTAAAGTCAAAACTACGTATTTTATTGCACAGTGCAATGAGGCACGATGGCTTCTCTGCGGTCGTAGCTGCTGAAGAATTTCAACTTCATTTTGGCAAATTGAGACATAAAGGAAACTTAATCATACTGCATTATGGAAAAACAGCCACCGTGTGAATCTTATCCTTCCAATATGGAGAAACAGTGACATCAATGATGGTAAAATTAAGCATTGGTAAAGGTACTTTGTTCTGTAAAGTAGACAACCTATAACATATAACCAACTCTTCAATATGGAGAAATAGCTCTTGGGTATTTCAAACAGCCCAGTCAATTTCATTCAATTTAACAGCCTCCTATGGTGTTTTTTTAATAATAAAGTACAACCTCAGCTCAAAGTTTCCTTTTTTTTAGTTCTGGATAGAATGGGAATGGGGAAGAACACTTGTTGCATATTTATTGCTGCATATGTCACTGTTAGGGCCCTATTTACAAAGCAGTGCTGACATTCCCTGAAATATTTCCATTGAAACACATGAAGAATCTTCATCAGAGAATGTATGAGGGAATGTCTGATTCACTGGTTTATAAACTGAGCCCTTAGAGGGATGTCATGTCCACTTACTGATTAATTTATATAGCAAATAGGACAGGAAGCTGGAGTAAACCTTAACAATGGGGACAAAGCAATACCATTTGGTAGCAGAGTTGGGAAGGGGTACAATCTGTCAAACCAAACATTGATTGTTTTTGTGTCCCCAGTTGAAGAGATTTTCCTGCACTCGATGTCCATGTGAGAGGTATTGGACTGTACAGGGTGAATCTATGGGTAGAAAGTGCCACTGTTTTGTAGATTGTGTCTACTAGTACCTGCACATTATAGGGTGAATCTATGGATTAGAGACACCCCTTTCAGGTAGGTTGTGCCTAATTGCACTATAGTGGGGGCTATGGCTATTAGCATTGTTGATTTACGAGTCCACATGGATTTACAAGGAGCTTAATAGTCAGCACTTGGCCACACCAAGTCCTACCCTTTGCTTTCTGGATTGATGGCACTGCCTCTGTTTCCGAAGTTCTGTGATCTAAAGTCCAAGGGGGGTAGTGAGTTACACTCATGATAATTTGAAATGAAGACAAGGTAATTTAAGTTTTGTTAAATATTATGAAGTTTGTGCATCACATAGTAATTGGATTTGGTACTTGTACTGTGTAGGTTTATGTGGGACCTTAGCTATGCTTTATGCCCAGGTGTTGGGTGGAACATGTTGGAGTGGAAGGGTTGCAGCAGGATAAATAATGCTATCAGAGAAAGTTGAAGGTGCTTGTGCATTTCTTCTCCTTTATTAGGTTACAAGTTTTTGCAACTGGATTTTTTTTTCTTGACAGCCATATACTGTATTATGGCAAGTCTGTTGCCAGTTCCAGATTGTGAAAAAGTAAGTCCAGCTTTTTGAAAAAGAAAACACTAATACATTAAAAAAATAATATAATGGTTTATCCTAATAATAACATTCTTACCTTCCACATTACAAGCGTAAGTATAGCTAGAACCAGTAGTCCAAGCAATATGGCCAGTATGATGACCCACAGAGGTATAGCAAATGAGACATTCGGAGTGGCCCAAATCACTGATGTCTTAATCTAAATAAAAGAGAAAAAAAGGAGGGAAAAACGTCATGGTTAATATATCTTACATATCTTATAGACGGTCTGTTTCCACTTTCCTACACTTAACTTAAACAGGAACACTGGGGGAGTTTGTAAAAACCTCTACGAACATGATTCTTAAAGTACTTTTTCTACAATGATCTGTAATTTATGCAAGATTTTGGAAGACTCTCAAAAACCCCAAACATGCAAAGGTACTTATGTATCTTGATGAATGGATACAAACTTCCCTAATGCTTAGTGAACAAGAATGCTTAAGCCAAAGCACAGCTCTCTAGGAAACCATAAATCTTTCATATCTGATGGCTGGAAGGTTAAACACACATTTTAGTGCACTTCAATGAAAAATAAATTTACATTACCGCAATAGGTTGAGCTGTCAGAGCTCTGAAACTTTGCCTATAAAGTTCGGATGATGCTTGCTTGGCTTAGTGGCAATATAGGATATGGATGGTTCACTGTTTTTAAACACACTTTATGGTGGATAGTATAAATGTTTATAGTGAAGGCAGTAAATTCTTACTTAACATTAACGATCTTAGCTATAATGATCTATATTTGCCATAAAAAACAGTTACCCTTGTTATTAGTGATGTTAAATTGAGTTTGACTCCTGGTTACAGCAAATATAGTATGCAGGTGGTCAACCAAGTTGGTGGTATACCTCTCATATATTACTATTTGTTTTTTATCATCAATATTTTTTAAGCTGGGTGCGAAGAAGTTGTAGGCAGGTGGCGGGCCCTGTATTGTGACCCAACATTTCAGTAACCACCCAAAAACAGCTGTGTGGTTACTGATACTGTATCGGCCGGTGCACCCAGCTAAAATTGGCTGGGAAGAACACTGATCCTCTTGAGATTTGTAGGTGGCCAACCATCCAGGTATGCTCAGTCAAATGGCTCTTTTACAGCATTGACAGATTTATGTGGGCTGAATAAACACGTTTCACAAGATGACACTGGTGATTTTTCTACGACACAACTTTTACATTAGCTTTTTTGCATCTATTGCCATTTGGACGCAAAATCTTAGAGCCCCAAATCAAGTTGGCTCTGGAAGATTTCCCTCTGTCAAGTGCTGTAATCACAAGTTTGTACAGGGAGCAGTTAGCTATATAATTATATGCTTATGTCAATGGAGGTCCCACTTGGATAATTGTGGAATGGAGTGACAATGCACAGCTTATTATTTTTGTTTTATTCTTTTGTAGATAAGTCATACAACCAGTTTAAATGTTTTGAGACTGTCAGAATAACAAGCATGGACTTCCTAATATATTTATGATGATAAAACAGGTTCTGTTCTCCAGACGAAACATCTGACAGCACTGATGTATGAGCACCTTATCTGTTCAGCATATGGTAATATCATGTGTGTAGTCAGGTAGCAGGTAGATCGCTCAAGCAATATAGCATAAATGCCTTGGTCTCTCTCAAGCTTAAAGACAGCATGACATCTAGCATGCCATAAAAATGGGAATGTTAAAAGAGAATTTGGAAAGAAGTAGTGAGAGGAAAATAGTTCACCTTTCCCTGGACACTGGCAGGTCTTGGCCCTTCCTCCATGGAAGGAAGTCTTGACTTCCCCTGACAATGAGCTGGTCATAAATTGTGAGCTATGAACCTTCCAGCTAAAACTGGGCAAACCATCTGTTCTGTTATATCATTATCTGGATGAGTGATTGTAGCCTCAAAACATGTAGTCCATAGTCTGGTCACTCCACCCCACTCCATATCCTTGGTATATTACAGTGGAGAAGGTCAGGAGCTGATGCAATTGATTGTCATCTGTTTAGCTGTTTATAAGCTATACTGTCATTTATCATTGGAGGAACAAGACTGGGAGGCAGCAGGGAATTTGCCCCTGGCCAGTCTTCCTAAGTTGTGTTGGGTGTTGCTGGTGGCCATTATTTCAACATCAATTAGAGACCTAAGCAGGCTGCTGTTTTATTTTTTATATTGTTATGCTTCTTTTTTACCTAAAAGTTTTCTATTCCAACATGATCTGTCACTTCACATAACCTAAGGGGTTTAAAAATCAAGGTGAACCTAACGGGACCTACTGCTCAGCTAAATTCCTGGACTGTCCTATGCTCTCCTCTACTTCCTCTTTAATTTTGGTCCTAAAAGCCTCTTTTGAGGTTTTATGATCGCTCATGTAAAAATATCAATATACCCAATGATATGATCCAACAATCTAACAATAATGTAATCAAGTGTCTAATCAAGGGTCTAATCGTACTTCCATATGGGATATTTGAGAGATTTACTGTATATTACATAAAATGTTTACATCATGTTTTGCCTTGGCTACAATTTCAGCCTAATGTACTTATTACAATTGCCCGGACACACTTTACAGCAGCCATACCCAGCCAAGGATCCTGTAAATGTTGCTAGGGGTTCTTATGATGATGCCTGCATGGTTCAAGGGCCAATACCACTTGGTAGAGCCAGGTCCATGACACTCATTTTTTTTTATTGTCTATAAAGGTGTTATTCTATTCAACACTGTAAGGAGGACATTCATTCTACTAAACACCATTTAGAAGACTTTTTTTCCCCATTGACTCCGAATAAATTGGTTTTAGCAGGGGTTTCCCAAGACCTGTAAATTATTTCAATACTTTTTAAGAAAAAAAAGAGAAAGGCTGCTTTATAGTCAAATTGCTTGGAAAACAATTAAAGAGACATTTTGCCCAATTAGTTTAAGATCCGGAAAATCAAAGAAAGGAACATATTATACTCACATTGTAATATTTGTGAGGTACAGTTAGGTCTAATAGCATTTTGGGAGGTAGAGTTTGAGACTATATTAAGTCATTTATTAGGGTAGCGGAACCCAGTTATGCTCTAAATATATTACATGCCTAGCAGACGGTACATGAGTATGAAGGAGACAAAAAAACCAAACAGTAATTAATTACAGGGAAAGACAGCTAATATTAAAATTCTGGTGGTTCTACAAATGCCAACCCTGTGGATCTCCAAAGCAAATTCATCCAATTAAAGGTTTTCATTTGACTGTTAGTCATGAGTTTAAACAATATTTTACTTTTACTTTAAAGCTGTGACAATAATTATATAGAAGTACAAATAAAATTCTGAATTATAAGCCCGTTCAATACACTAGGACACCTAAATAAACTCAGGCTTTGCCCGTAAAAGTCCTCATTATGCGTCCTGAACAGAGGCAGGAGAATTTAGGGATAAACAGCTCGAGGCTACAAAAGAGCTTGCTATTATATACAGTATTCTAAAAATATTTGTTTTAGCATTTAAATACTGCACATGCCAAATGTCACATTATCCAGGGCCGACTTCTATTTTTTTCCATTCCATCGTAAACTTCTATTCTAAAGGTCCAAGAATTGCTTTACTACGTTAAATACTGTAAACAGATGTCATGAATATTAATTGCCAAGAGCTCCGTCTTTCTGTTTTTCTAACAATTATTTCCAACAAATTCATCCTAAATCATTATTGTTGTTATTACAAGTCTTTGGTTACTCATCCAGTAAGGAAGTTTCTAATGTAGCTTGAAACAGTACAGTTTATGAGCAGAAGCATAATGATGGTATAAACATGAAATACACAGTGTTATTACAGTCTTAGTGAATGCTCTGAGTAAACAAAGCACCGGTTTAACGGATTTGTTCACTTTTGAAACACACATAGCAAGAAAAAATTGAAAGGAGTATAGTGGAGTGCCAAGGTGGGGTTCAATGGTCTTCTTTTTATATCTTGACAGTACCATACTACTGCATAACTCCTGGGAAGAGTAGGGGGAACACTATGTATGAAGGTAAAGGACACAACTCAGGGCTCAGTGGGTAGCACACTTGGCTTTGCAGTGCTAGGCCCCAGGTTCAATTCTCAGCCAAGACACTATCTGAAAAGAGTTCATAAAGTCTGCCCTGTGTTTCTGTGGGTTTCCACTTGGGTACTGGGTTTCCTCCCACATCCAAAAAACATGCAGTTAGGTTGTCTTTCTCCTAAAACCGCCCTTAGACTTTGTTAATGACATGACTATGGTAGGGACATTAGATTGTGACATGATTATGGACTTTGTAAAGCGCTACATAATATGTTGGTGCTATATAAATACAAATTAATATTAACCCTGTAACAGTCCCCATTACACAGACTAGGTAGAATTCATATTAAAATGCGGGGTTGGTTTGGAGTAACAATAAATTGTAGTTGTTGGATAAAAAGTTTAGTATAATATGAAAGCTTTGATTATTATATTTGGAGGTCTATACATCAGACTAAAAAGATTAACAAGAAGAATGAGCGACAGAAGTTTGGTTACAAAAGCAGGACAGTCCTTCAAAATGAGAGACAATTGGGAGATATAATATTGACTCCACCCAGTGCTAAGCCATCCCAAGGCAATGGACCGTGGCAATATAATTTGGGTACAAGAGCCAGAAGTTCAATGTCTTCCATGTGTGGATGTCTACAGATGTGGGCCTCTTTTAGAAGAATAAAGCGACCCAACTTTAGCAAAACTGTGTGATACCTCTTTGTCCAAACAATACCAGCTGGCAAACAAGAAACGAGAAAAGTGCAAGCAGGACCATTTTCCCTAAGCAGATAGAGACATAACAAAGGGAAGACAGTAGCCAGGCACAAGCTTGGTGTGGAAGCCTAAGCAATACCCTATGAGATCCTTCATCTTGGAGCACCTAACAGACTTTAAAACATAATGCCACAGTATCACAGCCAAGTTGGCACTAGTCTGATCTGCAGCACGTAACTTACACCAAAAGTAGGGGCAGGCCAGTAACGCTGCGACCAAGCCAAGAGGAAAGACTCTAACAAAGGATCAGGCCACCAACATGGAGGATCTCCAGCTGCTCACAGGTGGTAAATGATGAGATAAAAACAATGGTACATGCTAAATTCCATTACAACCACCTTAATAAGGATTTGGGGTGCCAAGGATATGTAAACAAAGCAAAAAACTTTGACATCTACATTTGGTACTCACTTGTCCCCAACTAAAGCCAGACAGAACTTGGGTGGACTTCTTAAAAACACACACATTGGATATTGCCTGCTTATGTTTGCCACTCATTTTAACAACCCTGTGAATATCTTCTTACTTAAAGTAGATTAAAGGATAACTAAAATAATAAAGCCATGTATCATCATGTTCTGCCTTGCTAATAAAATTTGTCTACTCAAGTACTTCCTAAAGAAGAGATGAATGGGCTACCCATCTTTGTGAAACTCATCAGGAAAACAAGCAGCTCAATTATCTCTACTGTTGGTACACATGATTAGTTATTTACTGTCTATTTATATTATTTAAATGTTTTCTATAAACGTGTCCGGTACTTACCGCTATGCTGGCTGCAGGGAGTTTTGCCGGCTGAATGTTGTATGGCATGTTCTTGACTTCAAATGATACATTAGCCGTCAGTGAGTAATGATCATTCTTCCTCTGCAATGGAAATAAATTCAATTACTGCCTTGCTAGAGGTATATTTCAGTATTTAGGAGAAAATGTGTGCTTGAAAAAGGTGTAGTAGCAGTAGCAGCTTAGACTGCAGGTTTAGCCAAGGGTAGCTCTCATGCCACTCATTTGCCGCCCACCCACACACTTTACCGGGTTAATGGTATTTTGAAAGTTATTTTAAATCTGCTTCTTTTATGTGGTGATTCAAGAACTTCAGGTTTTGGGGTGACAAATGTCTCCCAAATGGTGGTACTGCAACCCTCTCACATCTGCCCCTAATAGAACTAATGGACTATTAGGAACAGATTGGAGCAATAACATGCAGCCTTCATTGGGGCAGGAGCATGAAGACAGAAGGCACTAAAGGAACCTGAAAGCAGCACTGAGGTGTAGAATGAATTTAAAGCCAAAACATGTGAATAGTTTTTTTTTATATATAGTGCTATAACAAACAAAATGTTATCAGTAGTGGCATTAGAGCTCCTTTGAAGTCGTTTTTTACATGACTTTCAAAGCTTTACACGATTTTATTGTATTATATCAGCCTTTATTGACCTTTTTATCCTGGGGAAACCCATAAAAAAACTTTCAGGTCTTGCGGAACCCCTGCTATAATTACTATAGCTACAGCTCCCAGTATATTAGCGGTCAGTGTGAAGAATGTCTCATACATTGCTGGCCAGTGAAAGACTGGCAACCTAACAGAAGGCCAAAAAGATCATTGGTGTCAATTAACCTGATCTGAGTGGTCTAAATTTCTCATGACCCAAGGAACCCCTACCAATCTTAGGAGGAACCCTATGGTTCAATGGAATCTTGGTTGAGAAACACTAGCCTTGATTTAATAAAGTTCTCCAAGGCTGGAGTGGATACACTTTCATCAGTGAAGATGGGTAACCCAGAAAACCTGGAATGGATTTCCTAAAAGTCATTAGCAATTTGTTAGCAAATGTTTTCAATCCTGGACCAGATCTATATTAGGTTTGCTGGATTACCCAGCTTCACTGATGAAAGTGTATTCTCTCCAACCTTGATTTGATCATGTTAGCACATTTATATAAAATATACCTATGTAAAATAAATAAGTAATATATTAGGTAAGGTATTTAAAATATAGAACGCAAAGTATAAAGCATCTTGCTATGAATAGCAAACACACTGCTTTGCATGTACAATAGACATGCCATAGGCTATAATGTACAAGATAATAGGATGGCCACCCTTCAAAGTAATTTCTGTTTCACAGATGTCATCATCATTGCTTGAGGATTGTATAATACTGTGTGTCCCTTTTATTTAGCATGGCCAACATCTTACAGAACCATCTAAATGACGGGAGAGCTTCTCCTGCACACATGGTCCTGTCTTTTGGATATGTGTTTTTTCTACAAAGGCTTCTTCTCTTGTGTCAACACAGAATGTTATTTTATTTGTTTGAACCATCTGAAGACACTTCTCTATGGGGAATGTTATGAGTTTACGCTAAGCTTTCTGATGGCTTTCACAGTCAGAATGTCGAATGACAATACCAGACCAGAAACGGCTGTGTTCTACAGAACTCCTAGTATTCCCTCAAGCCCTAAGACTTCAGACCAAGCCATAAAAAGAAGTCCAAGTCCCCTGGATGATGGAGCTTCTGGAAATGTGAGAGATGAGTGGACCTGAGCCAGATGCAGGTCGGCATTTTTTCCTCTAGACACTTGGGGGAATAGTTCTCCAAAACCTAGAGACTCCTATGATGCTGTGTAGAACATTTACTTCCAATTAAAGCAAAATACTATAGGGCTCCGACAGAACCGAATAATTTATGGCATTTCTTCCTGAAATAATTCCTTGCAGACTCTGCATCACACGCACAGACGTGTTTTGTTTTTTACGGTTTAATTCTATATATAGCAGTCCAGAGAGACGTTAGCTGCTCTTTTTTTTATCAAAAAATACATTTGTTTTTTCTTGGTTTAGTTAATACCCCTCATTGTTTCTTGAAATTTGGGAAGATATAAATGTCAAAAATTAACGAGGTTCTGTAATTAAAAATACATTATAATGCTAGCAGTAAAAGTGACTGAATTTGAATTGGCATCATCCCTTTGCAGCCACTTGTGCAGATGGCAAAAGCAGAATAAAAAGCTAATCAGATGTGCATACCAATTCTGCACCTCTACTTCAATTAATTACTTGTTTGTTGATAATAATAACTTTAAATTAATAACTTTATGAATGGCTATTCTTCCAGTGAGAGTACATTTAGCATGCTTGCAGAAATAATATTGCTAATATATTATCTGTAACAGGAAGATTTTATCAGCAGTGTGCTCTGTATTAAGTCAGTCTGAGCTGAATCTTGCACTGATTTGTTTCTTTGGAACTAAAGCTACGTACACACTTCCAATTATTATCGTTGGAAAACGAACGACGAACGATCCTGCACGATATCTACAAACGATCGTATAGCACCGATCCTGCACATAGAGATAACGACACGATCGTTCGTAGATATTGTACACACAATAGATACGATCGTTTGAGCGATAGAGGAACTATGTGCACGACAGGAAAGTGAACGAACGTTCGTTCATTACGCATGCTCAGACCATGGACGATCAACAAACGATCGTACACACGAACGATGTTCAACGATCGTCGTCCAATCCGTTCCGCCGGTCCGGTCATTCGTTTCCCACGACTTTCCTCGTTCGTCGGCTTCGTTGGTTACTTTTTTTACGAACGATTTTTGCCCAATAGATCGTTCGTCGTTCGTTTTGAACGATAAAAATTGGAAGTGTGTACGCACCTTAAGAGGGCTTGTTAAGCATAACTGCTGTACTTTGCTAATCAGAAAGCTCAGCATGTGTACTTTATAAGCAAGTATAAAAGTACCATGAGTCCTCGATTTATCAAAGATCTCCAAGACTAGGGGTGAAGTGGGGCGGGCACGCCGTGCCCTAACTTTTTTTGGGAATGGGCACGCATGCTCACTGCTATTTTGCAATTCTTTGGTGGTCCGTGGCTTTGGCCACTCCGGCCCCCCGCTGCCGGGTCAGGAGAATGACCCCGCTCGGGGGGAGCTCACCGGTCAAAGACGAGGACCACGTCACCCGTGTGGAAGTGTAGGCTCAGGGTGGTGGGCAGGTTGTCTCACTGAACACAACCCGCCCACTCGCTCTGATGAAAGTGTATACTCTCCAGTCTTGGAGAGCTTTAATAAATCAGGCCCATTGATCAAAAGCAAATTTGTCAATGCATAAAAAAAAAAAAAATAAAAAAAAAAACAAATTTGTTGCTCTATGCTGTGCTTTTACCCTTATTTGATAGTCTACGCTCAGATAGGCAGTTTTTGACAATGGGACCGCTGAGGTTCACCACTGTCGACTATGACTTCCCCAAAGCCCCGGTTAGCACTACAACAAATTGAAGCTCTTGAAATCCCTTTTTACAGATGTTTAGTTAAAGTGTGATTTTTGAGATGTTTTATGCAGAGTTTCAGGGTGGTCTTCCTCTTGAAATGTTTCCATGGCCTTTCAACAGTTTCAGACAACCCCACTATGAAACACTATGAAATGCTCCTGGGTGCCTAGTGGTTAACATTTGTTAACTGGCCGATAGCAGTTAACAAATGTTTGACAAACACCAATCTGAAATTAGTCTTAGTCCTTCTCCCTTTTCAATTAGGTGTTTTATTAACAGATATATTTGTACATTTTTTTGTATTTTTTTTTGTACTTTTGAACTTAAAGCAACATGATGTAGGCTCAGTTTACTTAAATGAAATCATGTAAATGATGACTTGTGATGGATTGTTGTAATTTACAGAACTTTGCACATAATCATCCATCTAGTTTTTGCCTTGCTGAATCAGTTCAAATTGTTTTATAAGCAGCAGGGTGCATATGTTACTTTTACAATTGAATGTAAAGGTGTTCTGTAGTAAAAGCATCTGGCAGTGGGACAAGTGTTCTGTAAGAACGGATATGTACAGTTAAGATCTGGTTTCTCATCTAATCCAAAGATGAATCATCTGATTAATATTTTCACTTTGATATCTGTCCAGCTGCAGTTAGTCTTGGACACCAGACAATGCAAGCAATCATTATGTCATCATAGTTAATCAAGTTCCAAAAATAACTTGGCTACCGCTGAAAAAAGAAAAAAGACGGAACTGGACATTTAATGGGTTATTGGTTAGCACTGAGATCACATTATAATGGTTTTACAAAAACCGGAGCGATGGTGGAACTATGACATCTAGAATCAAACTTCTGGAAAGGGAAAACCAGTTTAGTTGCTAAAACTTTTTTACTAAATTTTTTCTACTATTATAGGTGGGCAGATAACTCCCCCCATGTCATAGTTAGAAGGAGTGCAGTTTATGGAGGCATCAGGGAACTATGAGATTAGTACATACATTATGAGGGCAGAAAGTACGGTGTCCTTCTACCATTCAATCTCAGCAGATAGAGAACACTACTGACCTTTTCCAACCAGTGCTCCATCCTATAGACCTATTTGGCCATCCTGCACACTCCGGCACTGGTCTTCAGCTGGGGTTGTGGACTCGGAAATAGTGGGCTCTGCCACTGTATAAATAAACTAGGTAGCCTGTAGAAATGATTGGACAGCTCTACCGCAACCCAGATGACTTCTACACCTAAAAGGGGATGGATAAAAAACAAACCTGGATGTAGGTGTGTTTTCACCTCTTCACTTTCCCAGTGATCAGTAACCAACCAGGGTGATTATAAAGCAAGTCATTGGCTTTCCCCACACCTACCCACCAGGAGGGTTTTTAATTAACACCCTGTTATGAAAATAGGGTGTTTGCACAAAGAATTTTAGAAGGGGCATAAAAAAGGGGTAAGGTTTATTTAAAATTAATGTCCTGCCATAAGGGAATACACAATAATGCATGTTTAACGTGCTCAGAAGGTTGGGATTAGCGGCTCAGGGGAAACTCTATTGTTTGCTCTGGAAGATGTGAAAAGGAGAGTTCAGCAAATTCAGGGACCACTTGGGAAGTATTCAGGGCCCCAAGAGAATAAAGTATCTACTAAGTATGGACCTGCAGTTCAATCCTGAATAAAGTAACTGGCAGTGTACTATGTCACCTGTAGCGTAAGATTTTTTATATAAATATAGAACAGTGTGAAATATGGGATATCATTGGGAAGTTGTAGAGAGGTGAAATTAATATTTCTATTAAACCTTTTTTTTTTATTGTAAGAAAATCCTTTCATCTGTAAAAAGCCTCAGAAATTGTAGATGAACAGTTTCTCATATTGCAAAGAAGAAACATATGAATTATGAATGAAATATTATTCTTGTACTGGGATTATTTATTTTATTTACCTGTAAAAATGTTTCTGCCCACAGCCTGGATCTGATCTTTACAATGGCACGCTCACCACCATTTAAACGCCACACATTACAGGAGATAGTTAAACATTTCACATTGGTGCAGTTCTGAAAAAGATAAAATTATTACATATTTGTTTTTTTGTTCTTTTTATGTAGTACTTTACTTACTATAAAAAAAATACTATACCAATATACATTTTGTGTCTACCTTATGGTATGATTCTTTATATGATTTTATACCTGTTGTTTTATTGTTGTCTTTTATACAAAATATTGAAGCCTCATATACACTGGAATGCAGTGTGCCACAGCCAGCATACTCTTGGGTATAAAGATGCATTGTGGCAAGTTGTTCTAAGGGCAACCATTCTAAACTGGGGTTCTGTGGAACCTTAGCGTTTCTCAAGAAGTTGCCAGGGGTTCTATGAGCTGTGGCTGACAGTCCTCTCATATGATGGTGCCGAATAGTTTGGAGACTAATGCCACTTGGCAAGGCCACCAGCATGACCCAATGATCTTTTTACCTGTCTATAAAGATTGAATTTGGGCCACTATAATAAGAGGGAAATTCTTCCAAGTAACCATCCATGTAGAGGGCATTTTGCTGTAAGACCATAAAACTTTAGATACCCCCTGGGGTAAAAAGGTTGAGAAAGACTGCCCTAAGCGGTCAATAATAAATGAACATGCTTTAACAATTTTATTTAAAAATATCAGTTAAACATAGTGAAAAAAAAATTGCTATAGCTGCATTGCGGATATGTGTTGGGTTGGAATACAAAGTGAATAGCAACACAATGCATCAACTTGTACATGGAATGAGATATCAACTTTGGGTGAACTTAATATTTAAGATCTGAAACGCATTGTCATCACCAAAGAGTAAACAGATCCCTCCACAGTGTAGGAGGAACACCCTATTTTGTGTGGCTGGTTGTAGTGAATGCTGAGCTCCAGTGATTATTGGAAAGGTCATCCAACACAACCACTGCCCCACCTTTGGTTACCATATGAGCTGCAATGAATAAGCTGCTGAACACAGTTCATAACTGGATCATCATGAACATCTGAATATAACTTTCTACAAAACATTATATTCTAGCACCTAAAATGGTAAAGAACAATGTTATATTCAACAGATTTATATAGTAACAAACAAGCAAGCCAAAAAATAATCACAAAATCTAAAAACACAAAAACTCTGGGATGAAAACATGCCTCCAGACAGAGAAGAAGCCAGCTACCTGGCAAAGACAATCCAATATGCTTCTAATTACCAGACAGAAACAAATGTGTAGAACAAACTAAGAAGACCTTTGCTGATCAGATAGTATCATGTCCTGTGTAAGCTCAAAAACTTTCCCAACTGGATAAAGCTAATGACTTGTTCAAACAATTGTTTTCAGTGATTCTTACATGGCAACTCCACTCAAACAGCTGTGCATCCAGTTGTAATTTATTTGGAGCAATTGTTTTATCTGGCAAAATATATGGGGGGGGGGATGTTCCTGCTTTTGCAAGCCATTTTACCGTGCTTTGCTCTAGAGCTGCACAATATAAGGTAAGTGACAATGGTATTGTGAGTCAGCAGTTCTTCAAATTATAATTTAATAAAGCTTTCCAAGACTGGAGAAATTAGACTATCGTGGGTGAACATGGGAGATCCAGCAAATCAGGTGATTGTCACTGGAAACAATGTTTTATGATCATTTCCAGTGACAAAAGAACGAACAAGTGCTTTGACATGTAGTAATTTGTAGTTCTTACCAGTAGTTTAGTTGGGATGGGTATATGGCGGAGAGGCTCAGCAACCGCTACATCTCTACGACTCACTGCATGGGATACGCTGGAGTTACGCAAATAAGCCGTTAATCCTGGAGTAGCTTCTTCCTTACTTGGCTAAAATAGAAACGAGAAATTAATCAACTAGGAGATATAAGCTGAGATTGTCATGTTCATATTAAAGCAGATATATAATCAAGAGATCATGTAAACTGCATGGTTGGCTCAAAAGTTAGCGCTCCAGCCTTTGTAGCATTAGGTCACAGGTTCTAATACCAGGCAGGACAATATCTGTAAGGAGTTTGTGTGTTCCTCCTTTGTCTGTGTGGGTTTCCTCCAACATGCAGTTAATTGGCTTTCCCTCAAAAATTGTCCTTAGATTACATTATTAACATATGAGTATGGTAGGGATGTTCGATTGTGAGCCCCTTTGAGGGACAATTAGTTTTATGTCAATGAATTTTGTAAAGTGCTGCATAATAGGTCAGTGCTATATAAATACTGGCTGATAAAAATAGTTGCTGACAAAGTTGTATAATGTACAGCTTGCCCGGTTGGTGTTAGAAAATTCTTTCTTTAATACTTTTTGAAACACTTACCCAGAATAAAAATACAGCCCAGGTCTTCAGCTAATTGCGGTAAAGTTTGTCATACATTTATCTGTATGCTTATAACCATTTTGTTACTGAAATTACTGAAACCAAAAGAACTTTTTACCAGAGCTTTTAGGCATCTTTTTTAGGAATTGAAAAAAATGTTTTTAAACACAATATTTCTGTCCATTTGCCCTTGTTATATATGGGTTTGTAAACCATTATGTAGGTAAGTAGTATCAATCTTTATATATATATATATATATATATATCCCTTATTTATGATAAAGGAACTCCAAAGTTATCTAATGAGACATCACAGTACACAAAGCTTGCCTTGTGGCTTCCTCTGTCTAAGGCTGCATACACACGTAAAATTTTAATTGCTGAAAACAATATTTCATTATCGTTTCCAGCGATGGTGAGTGACAGATTAATGAATGAGTGCTGTACACGCAGCTCCCATCTTGTTTTATGGAGAGGGGAAGGGGGAGAATGACCGAGCACCCCGCAGTGCTGTCCTCCACTGACTTGAACAGTGGTCAGGATGGATCCATAAACAACATCGGGCAACCGCTTTACACCAGTCAGATTCTCGCCCAAGACAAGAATGTCTCTACATCGGTCTACATAGCCTAACTATGACCCCATTCTAAGCAAGCTGATAAGAGATTGAGTCACTATTATGGTGTTGCAGCCACTGGCTGGATAGAAGACTGCAAATATTAATATGAAAAAAAAACTTTTAGATATCAGTGTTTTACTATGCTAACTCTTTAACTTGGATTTAAAAAAATATCTATTGTAGCTAAAAAACACTTTGTATCATGTCCCAGAAAAGAAATGTCCTGCAACCGTTAAATGAATGTAGTCACAATAAAAGATTAAAGACTAAACAAAATATACAATGAGGTAACAGTCTACAAACAGAAACGGAATTCCCCTCCAATGGGATTTAGAATTTCACATGTGCACAACATCTGGGCAAGGGGACAGCAATGAGAAGTCTGGGGAATAATCTCCTAAATCTCACTGGTGGCAAGGTCAGGGGAATGACTTGTGTGTTACAATCACTAAAAAAGACAAATAGGACCATGCGGGAGTCCAACCGAAACCGAGGAAAAGCTACAGACAAAGCTGTAGAACCTTTGAAGGGAAATGATACCAAACTGGCTGTGAATTTTGTCCAATAGAATGCCAAAAGGAAGGAAAATGCTCTGCGGAGTCTCACCAACAGTCTCTGAACACTCTTCAATGATATATCAGGCAAAGGGTACGCTTGACAAATGTTATGAAAACAAGAACATTATGTGAACTTACAGAAATAAATTTCAAATAAAGGCCACTGGGAAAGTTTCTCCAAGTAAAATATTTGTTACAGGGACTTTGGCCTCACATTCCCTGAACCTCCTGTAACTAGTAGGGGCTGCAAAACAATATTTGTCCCCTAAAATGATGTTTAAGATTTATGTCACTAAATTGCAAACCTAAATGGTATGATATTTAAAGGACATAGAACTTTGGTTTAATTTAACTGAAACATTGAAATTGGAAGAAAGGTTTCAGTGTTGTACAATTTGTTAACTTTACAAGCAGCTACATCCTGGATAGAAAAGTCTGTCCCCAGCCAAAATGCTACACAATGAGAAAGCATTGGTCTCTCTGCCGGGGTCTGACAAACACCTTACGGATTTCTGCAACCAGTAACCAGTTTTTCAGGCTTCTTGAGGCTAAGTTCAGACTTGCTACAGGAACAAGCATTCCCATACCGGTAGCTTGCACCTTGCCAGAGGTAGTGGACTGCTCACTGTCATCCCCATTATTTCTCTATCGGCTGTTGAAGGTAAGACGATAACATATAGAGCTTCACCCAAGAAAGTGGGTTAAGTGGTTCAGGGGCTCCACAACCTAACCATCACTGCAACATAGCCTTAAGGTTCCTTACAAACCCATTGTGACAGGGTAGCTTTAAACTGAAGAGAAAACAATAGAACAAAAGGGCATTCCATAGATTTTAACCTACCTTTATGTCTAAGGTATTAAGGGCACTACTTGGCTGACAGGTGATTGGCCCCTCTGTATCAACTTCAAACACGTAAAGCAGGAATTCTTCTCGGCTCTGTGAAGGCCATCCCACGCTAAGCTGTGTCTCCCCAACTGCACTTGGTCCTATATTGTGAAGCTGTTGGCAAAACAATTGCAGTCAATGGTCATTATAAAAATGGACATCAATGGTCTTAAAGGCAATTTGAATGGTCAGTTCACCAATAAAAACATATCCATGCAATAGATAGAGCCTGGTGGGCCAAGTCATCCACTGGCTTGGTTATCATCGACTTCAATGGTGGGATCTCTCTGCTATAACTCCAACCTGCTTTTGCCACCCTGGGGGTTCTCATACACCTTTGTGAGTTCCAGCCTCACCGGTTACATTCTTCATAAAATAGATACAAATCCAGCAGGGAGAGTGGGAACTTCTCATAATAGGCAAGATCAAGGGAGGACGTAGGGATGTGCAAGTGTGCTTCTGCACAGGGGTCCATTGTTGGCTTTGTTCACCGCTGGGCACAGCAGTTGTGCTTACCAGGTAAATAGGAACCAAGATCTGACCAGGAGAATCCCCATGAAGTTCTCCACCAACTAACAAACATCAGCTTAGTTGGAATGATCTTATAACAATGCAGATACAACGACTAAGTACACATCCAATAAGATACAGTTTGCTGTCATCAGATTAGTAAAACATGGTTGGCTTTTATGGGTTACATTAGTTTTATTGCTATTTGCATCATTATATTTATCCAGCAGAACAGTAGATCTATTACTAGAAAGGTCAGGACAAGGGCAGCCATACCTCATAGATGTGCTGTACCAACGGCCCAATTTCAACCTCTTCGGATGGCTTTTTTTTAGGTTCCCAGTTTGGAATGGGAAGGATAATATGAGGGGGATGAGACACACTGTAAAATAAGATAGGGGATCATTAGACTAAACATTGGTTGGTATATTTTAATATATATCATCATTAAAGCATGGAACCATCAAACGTATGCTTGTCCAGTTATGTTGCAAGAAGTGCAGATCATGTCACATCACATACCTCTCTCTACATATATTCCAAAAAATTTATTTTTTTACCACCATACGGAAAGGATAGACGGGTAAGTGCCGAAGAGTAATTATAACAGGGTTGGGGCATAGGTAAAGTGACAAAGTCTTAATGCCCAAAAATAACCACAATTGTTGTTTTTTATGTTTTACACAGACTGAGGAAGAGTTAAACAATCTATAGGATGTAGTATTTTTCTACCTGTAGGCAAAATAATTTTCTGACTACTATTTCTTCATGGTCTGCACAACTAGGTGCAAGATGGAGACATGTATTTTGCCTACATTAGGACTCTAGGATTTTTTCAAGCCAAAACTTTTATTCTTAGTTTGGAACAAAATAGGGAAGGTTTCTTCATTACCCTTCTTTCTTTCTTTCTTCTAATAACCAATGCCAGGTTTATACAGCTCTCAGTGGCCCCATTTGAGAGATTTACCTGCCAATTGTGTGTCCCCTTAATGGTGTCCTACTTTTTTATCTTAGAAAGGTAGTAGACATGTCTTGATAATGCTGATCTCTGCCGGAAAGTACACCCCAACCTTGATTATCAGCATTTGAGAGTCTGGTATTTTTTGCTAATATAAACATATATTATATATATATATATATATATATATATATATATATACTGCATAATACAAGCATTGAATCTATGATCGCTCAAAAATTAGGTATGACAAAAAAGAGCTCCCTCAAGATGACCTTCACAGAGGATTTCACCATATAAAAATCTTCTTGCATGCTACATGGGAGAGTCCTATAATAATACAAAGTAAACCCAGGCATCGGAAGGATGCCAAGATACAAGCTAAGCTTGGGGGTAAGGACATCAGGCAGAGAACAGGATTTTATTACCAAAACCGCCATCCGTTTGTGTGATCTTAGGACGAAAAAAAAACCCTTTCTCCGGCAGTTTACACAACTGTATCTTGTTATCCATAATAACTAAGTTCCTCTTCCTATACTTCCTCAGTGAGGCCACTGTGCTAGCCATAGGACCAGAACATTCTTGGTTTTGCAGAGGCAACAGGAAGTACTTGTGAATTAAGGAATGCATATAATTATTCTGCTAATATAGGATGACGTTAGCCATCATGGTACGTNCAGAAAAAAGGTAACTCTGCACAAAATGTTCCATTCGGTATAGAAAATGTTTGAAGGATGCTGCATGTGAAGTCACAATGTATCCAAACCAATCATCATATATTGCAGCTTACTGGTCCATGGTCATGGCTGCACTTTTCATTTCATAGTTTTCATTTTTCAGGCTTTCTTTCATTTCACTCTAATTCTGCCAGTAACACACTTTCTGTCTTAGGGATATTTTAGACTTGCAGTTGACTACCTTTCTACTGCAGAAACAACCACGTACCCAACTGCTCTCATTCAACTGAACTTGAATTGTTGGAAACCATGCAATTGCACACAGTTGAGGTGAATTGAGGTGCAGTTCCTGGAAGTGACAAGTCACTTCTAGCTGAGTGGTTGCTTTTCCCTTTTCTGAAGAACCACACCACAACCACAAGGACAATGCATGCAAACACATTAAAATATGCTGCTTTGGGCAAACGGTAGCAGTTTGTCATGTGCATGGGAGCTGCTAACTGTGTGGTTTTTCACTGCAAGTGTGATAGAGCTCTAAAACTAAAGCAGTTAACAAGTGGTCACCCTGTTCCCTCTTAACCTTTACTGTCCCCAGTGGCAGGCAGTTACCCTCCCTTAGCTTGCACTAAGGTGTTCACTCCTTAAATGAATGAGAATGTCTCCTAATCTGGTCATTATCAGCCAGATTCAGCAAAGGTTTCATGTCCGTGTGGTACCTATGGACAATGCCAGCAAAGGTTTAAAAGAACAAAGGTAAAGAACTGGTCAAATGATCTACATGCTTGTTGGTTAGAATATCCTTAACTTTCTGTCTCATCGATGCCTTGATGTACTCTGACTCTCAGGGTCTCACCAGGACAGGAAGCCTCATAAAAGCTCTTGCAAAAGAAGTATGTAAACCAGTTAATGAGTTGCAGTTCGTTATTTTAATTGCTCCTCTTTTTAACTATCCAGGGGATACCTATTATTTCCCTCACTGCATTTTACATCTTAGATACATCTAGTGTTTTATATTAGCCTACAAGATGTATCAATGCCCCCATTTTATTGGGAAAACGGAGAGACGATACAAGTTTAAAAACAATAAAACAACATAAAACGTAGCCAGCTCCTCGACTCCTCTAAGTATTCTCAGAATGCTCTTCTCTTTCTAGCTACAGAAGTCTCCAATTTTATTCCCCTCCAGGGAACGGAGAACCTGTTTCATTTTAATGTAAGTGATGTCAGTGCATACTGTCTGGATTTGCTACACGTTTTAGGAGGTCACCACAGTCCAAGGATCTGGCGGTCTACCGAGAGGGGAGAATAAGCAGACGCAGTCCTCCAGGAGCCTGCTTATGCTATCAAACGGGATGCTGACTGATATTTCTGGGACCTATATCCTGTTAGGTAAATCTCATTAGCCTGCGTTTTAAGGGATTTGATCCCTTATTTAATTTTTATAAGACGTGCCTTGAAACCATGAATAATGCTAAAATTGGACAAATCCTGTTCTTCTTAGGTAAATTTGAATCGGAGCTTATTAAATACCCAACATTTGTCCTTAGTTTGGTGGGAACAGGCCAGAAGGCTTGAATCGAGCTTTGGACTGAGGTTTGCTGGACTGAGATGAGAGCTATAAACCTATGCTCAAATGTTATAGCCAAGCTATGATGGTTTTGGGGCATTTTATTTGTTTTTTAGGTTTTTTCAAAAATGTTTTAGCTCTGTTATAGCCTTCTTACAATCTTTTACAAATAAACATTTAATACTGTGAAGTTTTACTGTGACGAATTACCAAACAACTATGGGTTTTACAAGAAGACACTTTTTATTTAGCTATAGGAATTATGGAGATTGTGAACACCAAGATGTAAATCCTTGTAGCCCAACCTGCAGCCTTTGGCCCATATAAGACTCTTTGTTATTTGTTTTGTAGCCCTCAGACCCCACCATTCAATAATTTGATTTATTGGCTGGTAGAGGAGCCTGGTGTTCTCCTGGCAAAGTGCCAACAGCCAGGAGCTGTGTGGGATCTCTTGTTCCTGAGGCAGGTCTGAACCCAGCCTAAAGGTAATTGTACAGAGATTGTTCTGATTATATAATGACCAGTTTTTAAGAGGACGCCATAACTTTGGAAAAATGACTCATTTCCTGGTACATCTACAGGATAGAAATAGAAAGAAAATCTTCCCAGTGGAATACTTAGATGGCAAAAAATTATGCATTGTGTAAAGCTGTATTTAAACATACTTATCTGCAATTTATGTAACATACTAAAAATCCAATGGATACAGTAAAACACAAAGGTGACATACTTACCCTCTGATCTCAACCTGGGCCATGGCACTTATGGGAATCTCCACGCTAACATAGTTACTGTGGGGATTGTCCTTGTTTGAACTGTAAAAGACAAGACAAAAAACAAATATAAATCACAAGCATTGACAAATAAATGTATAATGTGTATCTATTTAGTGATTTCTCTTCACATTCTGTAGATTCCCAGACTGAAATCCTTTGTGTATAACACATCATTCAGTGTTCTCAAACAGCTTTTTTTTGTTTAATCTGCGATAAAAAAACACCAAGGTGCCTAAGCAGCTTGAATTGTAAAGCTCCTGGCCATGAAGTTTCCAAAACTCAAAATCGTGACTTTTTTTTCTTTATCACACAGATATATACACATATCATATAAAATACTTACAGTACATAAAAGATTTTTTATCTGCCAAGGATCTGTAATTCTGCAGTCAGTTTCACAACCCAGATGTCCGTGCCAGGACACTGCCAGACCTGCAGTCTCGAGGAGGCACAGTTCGGTCATGAACACACCCTCAGCATGACCTGACCTGCATTTGACCTTAAGCTGTATCATCACTATAAGCTGCTTTGCATTTTCCTAGACTTGCATACATCTAAGCCACTTTGGTGTGCTCAGTCTGCTGAAGGTAAAAGGAAGCATTTACCTATTACCTATAGCACATACCTAATCCCGCTTCCCAGACTGCAACCTTTTAAACCTACAGTAGAGTCGATTCTCCAAGTAGGGGGTTCCTGTCGCACCTTTTTGAACACAGTTAAGAACTGTGTATGCACAAGAATTTACATGACTGAGATCTATTTATAAACAGTGAATCTGACATTCACTAAACTCTATCTGGGAGACAGTAAATAGGTGCCTTTACATATACATGGGTCTGGAAGATCCTCCACCGGATAACATTTGAATGTCAGACTAAATAGTGAATGTCAGACTCAATACTTTATAAATAAACCTTATGTTGTCATCTCTGAGCAAATATATCACTCCAAGAAGAAGATGCTAAACCTACTTGATGCCGGAACAAAGATGAAGCTTTTTTTGGGAGAAAAGCAGATTTCAGGTCCCATGGTGGAAAAGCCACCTGCACCACCAGTAACCATTTTTGCATGCAGTTGTCTTCCAGCTGCAACCACTTGACCTAAAGTGAGTTTTCAATTTTGGGAACCACACTATGATTTGCTGCAACCATGTGTAGCGTTGTGCAAAAAGTGATTCCCAATCGCTTCCATTGCGAAATGACCCTACAATTGAAGAGGGCATACAGTGATCTGTTTACATTTACCCATAACAAAGCATGAATGCACCAAACTGTCTGATGTCGGGTCTACAAATAAAATTCTAAAAAAATTCATTTTCCTTACACCCTTCTTTAACTCTACTAGATTGCAAGCCCTTCGGGGCAGGGTCCTCCCCTCCTGTATCACTGTCTGTATTAGTCTGTCATTTGCAATCCCTAAATATTGTACAGCGCTGCGTAATATGTTGGCGCTATATAAATCCTGTTTATTAATAATAATAATATTAATAATAAGTTCAATTAGTGAACATCAGGAGAAAATTTGCAACAACTTAGGGCTCTATTTATAAAACAGGGAATCAGTTAGTGACATTAAAACGCATGGACGTAGCTGATTCCCACAAGGGAATGTTTGAGAGAATGTCTGATTCCCTGACTTAAAAAAAACAAGCCCTTAGCATGGGGAAATAAAAAATTATGGCTGTCAAGCCAACACTGACCATGAGCTGCTAAACCCAACATTTTAACGACATTTTTACTGTACAAACCACAATAAATAAAAAGAATAGAATAGTACAATATTATTATTATATAAACATAAATTTACATAAATTAACATAAATTGTACAAAATCCAACAATTTCATTAAATTAGTGAATAGAAGGAGAAAATTTTAGGCAATATAGCAAAATTAAGCAAAGTGGGGGAAAACTAAAAATAATTCCTTAATGACCCCCCCCCCCCCACCCCCAAGAAGTTCCTTCAAATCTCCAGCCCAGATCTGTGCCAGGTATATCAGGACAACCCTAAACTTAAGCTGTTAAATTTCAACATTTCAACTACTCGTATGTAGACTATCTGTTTCAGACAAGAGGAAAAAAATATATTTTTTTCCCTTATATAAATAAATTAGAATTGTTAAATAAACAAATTCAAAGAATTCTACTTCAGCTCCAGATTCTCAATTCATCACTTGAATGAACAACAGATTTTGCAATAAACTAATTAGGATCTTGTTATCCTGCACACAGGCGAGGTTGCTGCCAAACTTGTGATGTGATCTGACCATTATCCACACTTGTCAGATTGTTTCTATTCTTTTTGTATTTTCCATCCCAACATTCTTCACGAGAGTCTATGGCTGCAGAACATTTGCTACAAATACACTGACGTTTTTCTGGAACCCTTGGCGTGTTTTGTAATAACAAGCATGTAATCTGGCGGAATGCGGTTTGAAAGAACGCAAAACAAACAAGTTTTCGGACGTTATCGGCTCACAGTGGAAAATATCTAAATTATTTTGATGAAGCAAATTAATTCCATGTACTATTTTTAGCTGGTTTCTCTTTAGGATCATTAGATCTAAAGGAGCAGTGTGTTTTATGTGATTTGTGATACATTTTCAGGAATTGTCAAGGCATGATGAGGCAAGAAATGGGACTTTATGTCTATAGGCCCCAAACATAAGAATTTAAAGCGACAGATAAACATTTTAAGCTCCCTCCATAATTTTTTACAGTCAGAGTTGGTATGTTTTTATGTAACTGGAAGTAATGGCATGTTGTGTGGTCCAGCAGTTACTTAAACCCGCCATTACTCCATTGCATCGCACCATGCCACCACTATCTTCCTTCTTTGATTTCTAAAGACGATCTTTTACCATCTTGATTGCCCATGCTGGGAAGACATGGTCCAATAATTGACTCTCATTCATTGACGTAGCTCATTCATTGACAATGACTTGAAGTTCACGCATTCCTGCCATGTGCAAGGGAACCTAGGTTTCTCATGCAGCCAACGCATGCCCAGCTCAGCAAACTTTGACAGCTGGGCAGCAATTAGGCAGGTAAGAATAATTTTTGCAGAAGGGACATTGTCTGTCCTTTTCTGCAATAACCACCTGCCTGAATCGCCATGTTAAAACTTGGACTTTCCTTCCACTTTAAACTGTAGGCCCTGCCAAAAATTGTGTCTGCACTTTGGATAAAATGGGGAATGGTTAGAACCTTTGTCAGCTCTTTGGAACGAGAGTTACCATCTTTTACTTTCCTGCTGACAATATTTTAATAACTCTCCCAACAGCAACACACAACCAAATAAAAATGCTCTTTTGTAGTAGTGTAGGTAAAGGCTAGGACCCCAGGAAGATGTTTTTCCATCTGTGTCCCTGTAGAAGTTTTTTCTTTTCTGGTCAAGCTGTTGTCAGCTGAATAGGAAGTGAGGGTAAGTCTTTTGGGGCAATAGATAGAATAGTATCATTGGCATGAGCTTTAAGCCTTTCCCACTTTATCCAAAGCAAAGCATTTTATTAAATGAGGATTACTTTTAACCCCCATTTAAAATATATGTGCAGCGACCCTATAAAATGAGTTGAGGGCTGAATCTCTCTTGCACAGAGCATGCAATCATGACAAAGAATCTAACTTCGTGCTCCTCCATCTCACCCCAAACATCAATACCTGACTGCTGGCATTACAAAAAAATCGAAATGTCCTTTTTACTTATCTAGAATTATTAGTCATATGATACTCCTGTCCTTAATCTTCCCTAATCTTCTGTTCACAGGAAGTGAGATCCTTCTGTGGGTGTCCATGTCATTAACCTGGCATGAACACTTTCCGTTCCCTGTCCAGCGGTGGGGTCCTCCAAGGATTTAGCAGAGAAGTCTGCAGCAGTGACATCAGTGCAAGGTATGGACCCATAGGCCTAGGTATTTATATCTTTCTTTACAAGAAAGAAAAAAAAATTTGCAGAGTTGGGTTGGATTGGTGAGAAGGTAAAGCTGTTTGGAGATCAGCTTTTAAAAAAAATCTATTATGTACACTTTTGATTGATGATTAGAACAACTAACTACATTTTACAACCATACTCTGGTGTTTATCCACTGGTAAAAAGTATATAGGAAATAATCCTTATTAATTATGGGAAATCTTCATTAATTTATCAGAGCAATGACCAAGCATGGGTTAAACAACCAAGTATAGAAAATAAGTCACAGAAAAGAATACTCTTAAACACGCTATAAAAATTAGATTATAATAGACACTTAAAAGGCTCTGCATTGTCCCTTTAGGCAGTTGTAGGTTAGAAGAAGCTGACCGGAGCCCTGATCCCCCTCCAGTAGTACCACTGGTGGGAGTGGAGATCAGACTCATAAATCTTCCACAATTGACACAAAATAACATATGAGAGAAATACTGGTGCTGGTCACACAATGTATCTGATCTTTTGGCCTCCTGGCTCCTATCACAACTTCCTGTCCCCCTCTGCAGCAAACAAGGAACATCCATGCGTGTCAGCCTCATTAATAATATGCCAGATTTTCTTGGGAGATGGATGATCTTTTTTCATTGAAAAAACATGGTGGAGATTATGACATATGACTTCAAGGTCATCATGTTGTGATAATAACCCTTCTGTGTCACCACTTCCTTCCCTTCAGCACTTCCATGAGATTTCCTTCTCAGCTATCTTGATAATATTTGGACTTTCCCAATAGTTATATCTGTTTTTGCCAGATTTAAAGGTCACAGTTTTTACTATTGAGCTGCTAGTGGGAAAATGTAGTGTTGGAAAGAATCGGATACAAAATAGTACAATTCCGATAATTTGGGGGCATTTTTCCTTTTTTTTTTTTTAAAGTCTCTTTGTAAGATTGTAAGCTCTTCCGGGCAGGGTTCTCTCCTTTTCCTCTGTATCTGTCAGTCATTTGCAATCCCTATTTAATGTACAGCGCTGCATATTATGTTGGTTCTATATAAATACTGTTTATTAACATTGATAATATTAATATTAAAAAAAAGGAACATTTTGACCTTGCACATGCTGGAAAAGATGACTTCACGAAAGTACTAATGTGTCTATAATAAATAGTCTCTTGGCCACTTTATACTCACCTTACCTGGATTCCTTTTTCCTCTATGTGACAATGCCAAGGCAATCACTAGGACTGAGTGGTGTCACATGACCATTGGACTGATGTCACCGCAGAGAACCAAGGTGCTGTGAGGGAGCATCTAACAAGGAGTATAATGGGCCTAATTATTAAAGCTCTTCAAAAGGAGAAGCTCTTCACTGGAGAAGGTAGACTATCATAGATGAACTTGGGTGATCCAGCAAACCTGGTATAGATCTGGTCCAGGATTGAAAACCTTTTCCAACAAATAGCAATTTATTTGCAATAATAAATTTCAGGTATGGTGGATCACCCAGGTTCTCCCAAGACAAAAATCTTCTCCAGTCTTGAAGGGCTTTAATAAATCAGGTTCATTGTCACTATGTCCTACAAACATGGTATATATAAATACCTTTTTAAGCTCCATGTCAGCCAACAAGTAAACAACAATAAACTCCCATGTTCCACACGTGTCTACTTAAATTGCTTTGGGATAAACTTCACAAACTTTTTGTCAAACTGTTAAATACATTTACAGAAACTGTTCCACATGGAAAATAATGCACAGACTCCTATGATCCACCTCTATATGGCCGCATAACAAGGGGAGACAAAGTTTTACAGCTGCCACTCTTCCTGCTATATTGAACAGCAAATGCTGTAGAGTAATTTAAATTGTGAGTGTTTTACATTTATTACACAACTTACCTTTTCACGTATAGAGCAAAGTTGATGCTGTCTGAATTTTCTAACCTCTGGACATTAAATCTCAGACCGAGGGAGAGCTAAAAGAGATCAGAGAGGTAAAGATCAGGATCTTTACATGGTAGGTGTTTTACCAGGGCTCCAAGTCCTTCAACAGTACAAACTAATGATTCTATCACTGAGACATGCATGGAAAATGTAGATCTGTCCAGGGGGAATAACTGTATGTACAGTTGGCTATGTACAGTAGAGACATCAATACTCAAACAGATCCAATGTTTCTCATTTTCCAAAGAGCAATATATTTTTTACTAAGAAACAATAGGCCTGGCAAATTGGCAATGCCAGTATGACCTAGTGAATTGCCGAAATTAACTATTTTAGCTCTTGGTTCAGGGCACGGATGAGGCGATTTTGTAAGACCAAGTACAATGGTGGAGGAGATGAACCAATACAGACCATAAAATAAAAGTTTTGAAAATAAAGTTTTAGCTAACACAACTTTAATAAAGTGAAAAATTGCTGCAACATATTTGTAAGTATTAGATGGTCAGGGCTAATAGGAAGTATCTGACTGGTGGCTTTAGGCTAGATCAGGGGTCAGCAAACTTTGGCCTTTAGGCCAGATACGGCCTAGCCAGTAGTCCGTTCTGACCTAATGGCCCTGGCCTAATCCTCATCGGCAGGGGTCGGTAACCTGCAGCTCCGCATGCAGCTCTTAAGCCTCCTCAGATTTTAATTCATCAGGTAGGCGATCCATTCAGCTGATCGGCACCATGTACCACTCACCTCCATGTGTCGTTCGATGCCTATATAATCTGCCTCCGCAGGTACATTTACATGGAGTTCGGCTTCGTAAGCCCCTTCGCCATCATTCCGTGCGTTTATAGTTAACAGGATGGGGTTTTCATCTCCTATAATTATTTGTTTCTTATCCCTATAAAAATGAAGATTAAGAAAGTATAATAATGTGAAAAGAAAAAGAACTTCTAACTGCCAATTTAAAATAAACTCCAGTGCTTGGAGTGATCATTTCTTTCTGGATCCACAATGTATTTTTTCCTATAGCGTAAATTAAATGTAACCTACAAATGATCCTGAGTGTGCAATGTTTCTTTAAAGACTTATTTTCATTGTTTTGGCATTTCAAGGCTGCTGATTTCTTGCAGCAAAACAATGCTCTAGACTGGTTTCCTGATAATAATAACAGTGGATCCAGCTGCTTATTGTAAGTTGAAATTATTTCTACCAGGGTGGCAACACAAGATCGCAAATTGGAGAATCGAACATTGTGCTGTCAGCGCATGAAGCTCCTTCATCTCCAGGTATTATTTTATGAAAGCTGCAAATTCAAAATGATTAAAATTACACTTCTCATCATTTTAATCCTTTTGTATTGAAGACAGTATGGCATGCTCCAAACAATTTCTTAACCATGGGGGTTCTGCAGTGACTCACGATGAATAATAGCATTGCTCATATTCTGGAAATTGCAGAAAAAAACAGCAGATTATTTGCCTAAACATGAGCAATTTCATATAACAACCAATGCAACGATTTTATTTTAACCAATTCCCTTTTTGAGAAATTGGTGATAAAATCTCAACGCACCAACCTCCATGGTCCTGACTACCATTGAGAAAGGTGTGGACACCATGGCACAATGGAGCAGGGATTGGGTGCACACAGCTAGGGGCTATAGTCAGCTCATAGTAAAAGAACCCCTCTGACAAACTAAAGTGCAGTGCTCCTCCAAACCAGATACCTTTCATCTTAGAAAAAAATATGTCGGGGATTTATTCTTCATTCACAGCTATTCGAATAATTGCTTTATGCCCCAATAGCCAACTCCTAACTTATTGCAAAGTGATCATCATTCTTTACGAACAGAGTTAGCATAATCAAAGCACACAACACAGACATTTAAAGAATTGGAAATGTACATATTTTCAACATATTTGAACAAGCAACCATTTGATTCATCTAAATGCAAACAGGGCCTATAGATAAAGATGATATGTGGTCATTGCATAAATTACAATGAAAATTTGTCTTTTCAAATTGTTTTCAAAAAGATCAATAGAAGAAATAGTGTGCTGTGGCAAAAGTAAGTGCACCCTTGTCCTCAGTACTAACTCCTTTAGCAGAAATGACTTCTTGTAAGGATTTTGTATGACTGCTCACCAGTCTGACATTATTTACAAGAACTATTTTGACTAGTAATTTATGCAAAATTCTCTCAATTTCAAATCCCTTAACATGTTAATGCCAGTCCATATTACCATTTCTTCTTTTTGAGTCATTCCTTGGAGGCTTCGCTAATATGATTCCAGCACACTTTGATTTGATGCAGAATTTACAGTAAACTTAGTGAATGCAAGCTGGCCAGGCTCAAAAGTAACTAAAAAACTCTGAACCATGGCATTTCCACCACCATACTTTACAGTTGGTATGAGATTTTTCTTTTCTAAAAAGTGGCCTTTAGTTTGTGCCAGACATGCCTACTGTAACTGTTGCCAAACAACTTTATCTTTGATTTAGCAGTCCACAGCCGATTGTTTTGCTTATTTGTTCAATGGAAAACTGTGGTCTTGTTCTAATGTTCTTCTAAGAAAACAACGACTGTACAAGGTAAAAAAAGACAATATCTTTCTAAATGCAGATGCATGATGTCTGACACCAACTGTTGCAAGAGAGAGCTTTAGATTTCATAATGAAATGCTGGGAATCCTGGAAAGTCTTTAAGTATCAAACACAGTGAGCCCTATTTGCAGAATATTTGATTTCAAATCAATGGCTTGCTAGACTCAAGGCATCGACAACCTTCATTCTGATGAGCTCTTTTGATCTTGGCATGATGACACCACATACAATATACATACTGCATAAATGCAAAGAGAACACTCAATTCTAGATATCTAAGGTTTTAAATATGGTAGGTTCCACCAGCAAACTGTTTCAGAAGGTTCTTATTGCTGGAACTTAATCTAGAACATCTGATTCTAATTTTACAGGTTTAAAGAGGTGGTTATTGTTGGGTTGTGATGACTTTTTGCAAGTATGAATTTTCATTCATTTAGATTATAGGAAAGGATACAGCAAACAACTTTCTGTGGCATTTGTTCAGGTATATCTCCTTTATTTGTAATCACTATTTAAATGAAGAGCTGATGTCTACCTGATCAAATCAATTTCCATGGGGTAAGCTTACTTCTCCAAAAGAATGTATAAACATCTATACACTGCCCAACATTTAAAGGCAAGATAACACTTAAAATATTTAAATATATATATATATAAATATATATATATACTGTATTATATTATATTTTTTTCTAAAATACCTACAATATTAGAAACCTTTACCTTGGGTTTGATCAACCTCACATAATAGTAAACTAAGCAAACTTTGAACACTCAATTTTGATTCTCTCAAATTTCATTTCAGGAAATAACTTTAACTTATTTCCTGGACAAAACAGTTTACTTTGTGCATGTGGGTGGATTGCAGTGGATGACAACCAAAAAATAACCTGAATGTCTTTATGCCTTGTAAATAGACACATCCTTTTGTATTCAAACGTTAATTTAAATCAGGAAACAGCCTGATTGTAACCATCTACTGACTCATACAGCCCAGCTAACATCTTATAGCTTGCATCAATATACTCAATAATCACAGTATATAGAACAAATAATGGGTATTACAAAGTAATCATTTGTAGTCTGCCACACCAAATGATAATATTTAGTGGGAATTAAGCCTTCCTAATTAAGTGCGTATGAAGATAAATTCCTTCTGGAGACAGTGCTCTGTCGGGCTGTGTTTAACTGACATACACAAACAATCACAATTACAGTTAAATATATACAGTAGGCCTCCGGAAACTTCAACAAATCAGCTTTAGCTTTAGGATACTTTTATTCTTTTTGCTTTGTCGGGGGTTTTGGCTTGTCCTACATACATTTATTTAGGCCTACAAACACCAACCTGGCCTTAGGGGACCTGCAAAATTATATTTAGATACAATGGCAAAATTATTTCCAAGAAAAAAGGAAAGTATTCTTTGTACAAATAACATGTTTGGCCTTGAAATTTCTTTGTGATCAGAATTTGAATTGTTCTACAAATTTCAGTATAACTTCACTTCTGTGTATATATTAGTTTAACATTTCTCCGAGCGCTGTCATTTCCTGTTAAAACAAACATCACAGTTTGGGGTCTGGAGTAAGCTGTACTGGCTTTTCCTTCATTTTTTGCTCATGCATGCATTCAGTACACAAAAAGGAAATTTATTTATTATGACTTACGATCGGGCTGAGAGTCTGAGGTCAGGAATGCACATATTGTCTTCGCCACAATCTAGGAGAATGTGAGCCTGTACAGAAGGAAAAAACACAATATGAAGAAACAAATTTTGACTTTTCAGATTTTCTGATTAAAATCTAATATCTAATTGCCTTTGTTTATTAGGCTCAAATAAATGAATTCATGTTTAATTTGGAAACCAATTTAAGGGCTCTAAGGACTATTTATAAAGCAGGTAATCTGATATTCCCTGAAACCTTCGCTGGTGGAGAATCAATTACTGTTATTGAAACACATGGACCTGGTAGATTCTCTATTAATGTTTCGGGGAATGTCATATTCACCTGGTTAAAAATAGAGCCCTATGAGTCAATGAGCATGTTCTCAATCCAGTGCTTTCATCTTCGACAACCGAAAATATGAAAATTGTCAATTTCTAGTTGGAATGTTTGTTTCAACAATGGACATCTATAATAGGAAAATGGTGGCTCATTAGGTGAATACTGGATTGCAAAATAGCTCAGCTTTTTGAGCAATGTATATTAATTCTACAAAAAAGTAACTAATACATATTTTTTTAGAATCAGCAGCATTTAAATGCCTGGTTGACCAAAGTGGTCATGGAAATATTATTCTGAGGATTATGGAAGTTCTAATGATGGCAAAAATATTCTTCTTTCATATAAATATTGGTGATTTATTAAAGGAATCTAGTCTGTTCACTTACCAAGGTGACTTATAATATTGCATGGGATTATTCATTTAGTTTAATGAATGCGTTGATAGTTGGCATTGCAAAGAGTATCCAATCATGGACAAGGAAAACTTTAGAAATACTTTTTTTCTAGCACATTATCAGATGAAGTCAGCAGAACTTTATTCATTTCATATTCATTTCATATCTACTATGCTGTGTGAAATATCCTTTGCAATAGGTTAGTTCACTTTGCTATGTGAACATATTTCATTCCTTTAGTAAATTAGCCCCCTTGGTTTGAAGGGTAGCCATGTTTTGTACTCATAATAGGCTAATGCATTCTATAGGAACTTGTCACATTGTTTGGCACAAGATTGAGATAGTAATAAGATATATTCATTGGGGCATAGGCTAGGCCTACAACATGCTTACCAACACAAAAGGCAGAAAA